>NC_142869.1:20300000-20652000 GCF_051225735.1 Oryctolagus cuniculus | reverse complement strand
AGGATTTTTTTCTCTTCACTAACTTCCTTGGGGTGTCCTGCAAAGCGTGTGTAATGAATTTTCTTGGCATGCTTTTCAGAAACAAAACATCTAGTTGCACCTGCAATACGCAAAGGTGTCTCCACACTTCTGACAGTTTTGAGGTTTATGCCTTCTAAAATGATAGTCTCGCACGTTGGCGCTCTTCCTGGTTCTATATTTTAAGTTCAATCTCCTCGCCTTCCCTCTCCACCCCTCCCCTCCCTCTCCCTGTATTTGTCTCCGAGACAACGTCTCAGTGTTTTGAGGAGCAGTGTCTCATTTTGCCAGGAGATGGCGCTGTGGCTCTGTGCTTAGGCTGCCCTGAGAAGAAGCCAGGGTACTGGGGGTATATGTACCAGGGGAGAGGATGCCAGGAAATCGTGGGGGCTCCCCTGCAACCCCAGTTTCTCACCTGAGGTGGTTCCGCTCCACCTGCCACGTCTGCCCCTCCAAGTTCAGCAGAACCCAAGTTCATCAAGTATCCACTGCCGGCCAGACATGCTCCATGTCCCTCCAAATTCTTATAAGCAAGTGGATAAAAACCACACCAACAAAACCCACCCTCTCCAAATGCTGTGAGCCCTTGGGAACTGGGGCCATGCCTCCAGCCACTGGGACTTGGGATCTTCGAGGAGGTGGGGGCTGAGCTGGGCTGGCTGGAGCGTGGAGCGAGGACAGAGAGTGGTGAGAGGGAGGCTTGCCCAGGGTTTGGGGTCTGACCAAGAGCCACTGTGAGGCTGGATCTGTCCTGCAGGCCAAGCAGGAGGCAAGACTGGGAATACAGGCTAGCGCCACACTGCACTGAGGCCCAGGGCTGGGGCAGATTTATTTTGCAAGCACAGGTGTGCTGATGGGCGGTTGACAGCCCGAAAGTGGTGGGATCATGTTGGTGCTTAGGTGAAATTAGCCTGAGGTTTCGCGAAGTCGTTGGTTTTCCTCTCGTGATCTGTGGGCTCATTTCTCTCTGCACCTGATGTCTCGGGAGGGGCTGGTGGGGCTCCCCACCTCCTTCATCTCCCAGTGCTCTCTTTGCCGGGCTTCCGCGAAACCACAAGGCTCTTCCCCTTCCTCCGCGGCCCCTCCTCGGCCTCCGCCTCTGCCTCCACTGCAGCCTCTCCCTCCTCGCCAGCCTTTCAATTCTGCACTTCATCAAGGCTCCTCTCAGCCTGCACTCTCCCCTGAGCAATCCTGGCTTAATTACACCCTGCGCCAAGATGACTCAGCCCAGGCCTCGCCCCTGAGCGCCAGACCCATATATCCAACGGCCTCCTTGACAGCTCCCCTTGACTGTTTCGGAAGCATCTTTAATTCATTGTCCCAGACTCCCCCCACCCGCCCCTGTGTCCCGCCACCCCTGCCTTCTGCTGGTGCTCCTCGCTGGTGGAGGACAGCCTGCAACCACCCTCTGCAGCAGGGAGACACCCTCGGAGGCAGCCTGGACACCCGCCTCTTGCTCAGTCCCACTTCCGACGCACCCCCAAGTCCACCTGCCACGGATCCGAACCGTCTGTTTCTTTCCATTTCCTCTGCCATTCATCCTAGCTGAGGCCACAGTGATTGGAAGATCCCTCTCTCTCTCTCTCTCTCTCTCTCTCAAATAAATGAAAAGAGTGAATACAGAAAAGAGCATAAAACAAACGTACAATTGAACACTTGCCCAGGGAACTGCCATGAGAGAGAATCTGGCTAGCCATCCCTCCCTGTGTGTCTCTCGGAGTAGACCCGCCTCCATGCCCCCCTCCCACCCAGAGCAGCTTTCATGGTAAGCATCTCCTTAGGGCGCGATGTGAGATTTCTGTCTTTCCAATGGTGCAAAAGCAGCAAGCATCCGGTGGAAAGCCTACCCTCAATTCTTAATTTTGATCCTGTCCTGGGCTGTGTGCCATACTCTTTTGAGATGCAGGACAGCGGCAGGGAGCAACCACAGCCCCCCATCGGCGCTGCTCCCGCAAGGGGAACCCACGGAGGCGCTGCGTGCATCGCGTGGCCAGCCAGCGTGTGGGGCGTGTGGCGGTCTGCGTTTCTGCAACCCCTCCAAATGCCTACAAGAGCCTCCTCTGTGTCTCCCGTCCCCACACAGCCATTCAGTGCAGTGTTCATAAATCACACGAGCTACTCAGCACTTTATTATGAAATAGGCTCGCTGGACGATTTTGCCCTAGGCTAGTGGCTAAGCGTCTGAGCCCATTTAAGGTGGCACAAGCTGCTGGCTTTCGGTAGGGTAGGTGTACTAAATGCATTTATTTTATTTTATTTTTTGACAGGCAGAGTGGACAGTGAGAGAGAGAGACAGAGAGAAAGGTCTTCCTTTGCTGTTGGTTCACCCTCCAATGGCTGCTGCGGCCGACGCACCGCGCCGATCCGATGGCAGGAGCCAAGTACTTCTCCTGGTCTCCCATGGGGTGCAGGGCCCAAGCACCTGGGCCATCCTCCACTGCACTCCCTGGCCACAGCAGAGAGCTGGCCTGGAAGAGGGGCAACCGGGACAGAATCCGGCGCCCCGACCGGGACTAGAACCCGGTGTGCCGGCGCCGCAAGGCGGAGGATTAGCCTAGTGAGCCTCAGTGCCGGCCTAAATACATTTTTGACTTGGGATGCTTTCAACTTAGGATGGGTGGGTTTATCCAAATCTAACTTCATGTAAATCAAGGAGCACCTGTGTTTTAGGTTGTCACGCAAACATGCAGCCCTCAATACTGTAGTTCAGCTTTGCCTGTTTCGTGTTGTTCTCATTTATCTGACTATGATTTAATCTAGAGATTCCCCTCTATCTCTTTTCTTCCTTTTTTGTGATGGTTTTGTTCTGTGGGATGTTCTTTTAAAATGGGAAAACCAGGTGGGGTTGTGGCATAACAGGTAAAGCTGCATCCCACATGGACGCTGTTTCAGGGTGCTGGTTCAAGTCCTGGCTGCTCCACTTCAATCCAGCTCCCTGCTAATGGCCTGGGAAAAGCAGTGGAAGGTGGCTCAAGTGCTTGGAGCCCTGTCACCAATGAAGGAGACCTGGATACATCTCCTGACTCGTGGCTTTGGCCTGGTCCAACCCCAGCCGTTGCAGACATTTGGGGATTGAGCCAGCAGATGGACGATCTCTTTCTCTGACTTTCAAATAAATAAATAAATAAATCTTTAAAAAAGTAAAATGAGAAAGCATGATTCCCTCCCATGCCTGCAAGGCCTTACCCTGCCTGAGCTCCCAATCCCTCCAGCCTGATCTCCCATCAGGCTTTGCTTTTCACTTTTTCTTTATTCTTTTTTTTTTTTTTTTTAAGACTTATTTATGGCTGGGGCCGCGGCTCACTAGGCTAATCCTCTGCCTTGCGGCGCCGGCACACTGGGTTCTAGTCCCGGTCGGGGTGCCAGATTCTGTCCCGGTTGCCCCTCTTCCAGGCCAGATCCCTGCTGTGGCCAGGGAGTGCAGTGGAGGATGGCTCAAGTGCTTGGGCCCTGCACCCCATGGGAGACCAGGAGAAGCACCTGGCTCCTGCCGGATCAGTGCAGCAGCCATTGGAGGGTGAACCAACGGCAAAAAGGAAGACCTTTCTCTCTGTCTCTCTCTCTCTCACTATCCACTCTGCCTGAAAAAAAAAAAAAGACTTATTTATGTGTTTAGTTGAAAGGCAGAGTGATGAGAGAGACAGACTGACAGACAGGCAGACAGACAAAGAGATCTTCCATCTGCTGGTTCACTCTGCCAAGAGCCGCCATGGCCGAGGCTGGGCCAGGCTGAGGCCAGGAGCCTGGAACTCCAGCCCAGCCTCCCACGTGGATGCGGGGGCCCAAGCACTTGGGCCATCTCCACTGTTTTCCCAGGTGCATCAGCAGGGAGCTGGATCAGAAGCAGAGTAGCTAGCTAGGATTTGAGCCAGCCTTCCAATATGACCATAGCAGGTGGCAGCTCAACCTGCCGCACCCCAATGCCGGCCCCCAACTTACTTTCTACATTGCAGTCAGAGCACGCACTTCTCCAAAATGCTTTCCCTAACCTGGAAAAGTCTCCCAATGGAGGCTCTCACAGGCCCCGCCCTTCTTCCCAGGCCAGGCTGCGGGTTATTTTTTGATCCACGACTGCCTGTTCCGTGAAGGTAGCAGCTTTGTCCGCTTTTGCTCACCACTGTCTTCCCACACTCTCGCTGGGGGCCCAGCACGTAGTAGGTGACTGATTATAGATTTGCTGACTGCTGCCTGAGGAAGAGAGAGCAGCTCCCAGCAACACAATCAGAGGGGAGGCTAGGCCTGGACACCCGGGCTCAGGTGAGCGCTGACCCAGCAGGACAGGCAAAGAACAATGGAGCAGTGGGAAGAGCAGAGGGTGGGGCTCCCTCCCCGGAACCAGAACCGAGGCCATGCCAGACTCTTCTGCCCGCCCCACAGGAGGCAGCCTGGGCCGGCGGGCTGGAGAGACTCCCACTTGGGAGCCGGGCTGAGCTAGGTAGACACCAGTATCTGTTGGCTCTCCTCCAGCCCAGCCCTGGTGGACTAGCAGTGCCCCCCCCACACACACACCCCGCCGCCTTCTTCCTCCCTTGACAAATGGGGTGATTGCAGGGTTGGGAGCAGGGACCCGGTCGAGGGAATGTGGAGGACGCAAGGCAGGTGGGCTCTGTGCAGACCTGGGTGAGGGGTTCCCTGGACAAAGACCCAGAGGGAGCCTCAGAGGGAACCTGGCCTGGAAGGCAAAAGCCGGGACCCTTGTGGGAAGGGCGCCTCCCCAGGACCACAGGTGGCTTCGAGGAGGAGAGGAAGCAGAGCTCCCTGGGACAATGAAGGCAGATAGACCCCCACCCCTCCCCCCACCTCCCTAGGGGGTCAATCTTTCCCCTCTCTGCTCTCCTGGGACCCAGAGACCCAGGGCTCTTTGCCATTCTGCAGCCCTGCCACCTCCCAGTAGGAATGGGAGTGAGGTCCTGTGGTTGGGGAGGGAGGGGAGGCGGGAGGGAGGAGGAGCAGGAGGTGATTGGGAGCGGAAGGGTCACCAGCCCAAATTCCTGGGCTCCTGCAGCTTCAGTCATTCCGAGAAACAAGAAAACAGGGAAAGTGATTTAGAGACAGACACAGAGACCAACTTCTGGCCATGGGAGACGTGAAAAACCCAGAAAGACGAGAGAATCCGACAGAGACAGAGGGCGCTGCTTTGGCCTGCAGCGATGCTGATGTTATCTGTCTCCAGCTGCCTCTCTCCCCCTCCACTCCCCTCCTTCCTCTCCAGCCCCAGAGCCAGACACCCGGCTCTCTCCTTCCCTGTCTCACTGGTGCAGCAGGGCCTCAGGACGGAGGTGGAGGGGGGGCCAGGGCCCAGAGGCTAGAGAGGGGGTGCGGCTGACCCTCCCCATGCGTGCTGCCCACTGCTGGGCTGCTCAGACTCTCATGAGCATTCCTCTGCAGAGGTGGGGTGTGTGTGGGTGCATGTGCGTGTGCGTGTGTGTGTGTGTGTGTGTGTGAACATCCCTGTGATCCACAGGGAGGCAGGCACAGCTCTCAGCCCCAGCCAGCCCATCTGTGTGTCTGTCTACACCACTGGGTGCAAGTCCCACAGCATTGTCTAGGGCGGCCAGGGGACTCTGCTGTCCCTGGGAGTGTCGTCTGTGAGCTCGTGCCCAGCCGTCTGTGTCTCCATGTGTGTGTGTGTGTGTGTGTGTGTGTGTGTGTGGCTGTGCACGCATTCTCGGCCTGTGTCTTCCAGTCCCCGGCTCTGCTTGCTTCTAAGGTGACAGTGGTGGGTGGAAACCCCCCAGCTCCTCTCCTGGCCAGCTGGGGACATAAGGACAGAAGTCACAGTTGCGGCTCTGCCCAGATGCCAGCCAACCTCTACATGAGGATGCAAAGGGGTGTGAGTGCAGGTACAGGCTGTCCTTGGAACCCGAGCCTGCCCAGCACAGACTTCAGCCCACCCTCCTGGCCTGAAGTCCCCACAGGTACTACTGGACTAGGAATGTGCAAGGAAGGCCAGGGCTTGGGGAGTCCAGGGATGGCCAAGGCGGCTGCAGCATCCGGCCAGAGTGAGCGCTGCGGGAGGGGTGGGGCGTGCTCTGTGTGTTTGTAGGCAAGGTGGGGGGTGGGGGCCGAAAGGCCGCCTGCGGGGGAGAAAGCTTCTTGGCAAACGCCCCAGTTTCCTGAACTGATCCCTGCTCCCTGCCACTGCTCCCAATTCTGTTGTTTCAATAACATCATTTTTATCCACCCCACAGAGAGCCTGTGTCTTAGGAGGGGGGGAGGCGAGGGGCAGGGCTGGGGCGAGGGGGGAGAGGCAGTGGTGGAGAGAAACGGGGGGTCTAGAGGCAGCAGGGACTAGAATCGGGGCGCTCCCTGCTCAGGCAGAGGCAGGGCGGTCCCAGAGCCCAGGTCCCCTGATGACAAAGACAAATACATTAAAATTCTTGCCTCAGAGAAGAATGCAGGATAGGGAGAACATTTCCTAATCTGTAATAACAGTAGCAGGGTGGGGGGCTGGGGGGAAGGGGGTTCAGAACGCAGGCAGCAGCTCCCAGGGGGGTGGTCATCGGCCACCTGCAGCCTCCAGGGACCCCCAGAGCCCTCTCGCTGCTTGTTTGTCACCATCTGGCCCCAGCACGTGCCTGCCTGCCCAGCCTGGGTGCCGGCACAGGAAAGCGGGAGCTGCGCGTGGCACTGGGACGCACCCCCGGCAGGAGGCAGGGTAGCTCAAGGGGCAGGCCCCCTCGCTGTGTCCCCCAGTCCCTCCCTTCCACGTCTCTGGGGCGGCTCAGCTCCTCGTACCCAGGACTGACAGCCTGGATACCAGGGCCCCAGGGTGGGGCTCCCACAAAACCTAGGGCCTGGGCCAATTCTTCCCTCTCTTCCCTGATTGCTCATTCCTCCTACCCAGAGCTGCTTCCTCCCGGGGTGCAGGTGTCTGTGCCCTGTGGCCCCCTGCTTTGGAGAAGAGATCCCCAGTCTCATCTTGATCCACTTATCCCTGGGATCTCATCTTCTCTCTGCTCCACAGGGGTCTGATTTTTCTTGACAGTGGCCTCACTGCCCACTTCCAAGTGGCCCCCCATGACCAGTAACTTTCTTGGGGTTCCTAAAGGTTCTGCCACATGGACCTGAAGTCCTCCATCTGTTGCCCTCACCCCAGGACACTCTTATAGGTTTCTGGCTGTTCCAGATGGTGGTAGCAGGGAGACTGGCCCCTGCTCCGAATGTCCCACACCACCTGTCCCTCGGCACTTCTGGGGCACGTCGGGGGGCCTCTGCCCTGGGCCAGAGGCGCAGGGGCTGCTGCCCGCCCGCTGCCAGCCGCTCAGCGTGATGAATGGAGCTGTCCCCCGCGCCCCCGCCCTCAGAGGCTTTGATCTCCCCGTCGTGGGGAGGGGGCCAGGGGCATCAAAGACATTTTTGTGGCATTAGAGAATCAGATAAACGCCATCTCACCTGCAGCTGGCTCTCCCACCCCTTCTATCCGGGCCAAGCCAGGGGAGGAACTCGAGGCCAGGACCCGCGGACACGCGAGGCCCGGCCGTGGGAGTTCTGGGCCCCACCGCCTCCCGCCCGCACACACGTGCGAGCGCAGGAGCGCAGGCCCCAGAGGCTTCTCTTGCGGTCTCCTCTCCCGCCTACACCCGCCCCCGAACGTGGGTTTGCGGAGGTGGGACGGCTGGGGAGCCAGATCCGAGGCCTAGGGCTTCCTCCTCGCTTCCAGGAGAGGCGGAGGACGGCGCGGGGGGCGCGGAGGCGACAACGGCAGGAGGTGACCCTCCCGGGTCCGCGGCTCTGGCGGGGGAGTCCCACACCCTCCCGGGGAGCGCCCCGCGCCCCGGGCCAACTTCCTCCCCGGGGGGCCCCCCGCGCCTGCATCTCCCTGCGCACCGCTCCCCGCCCCCCCAAACTCCCTCATTCCTGGGAAGTTTTCTCTCTTTACAGTCAACAAACCTGTCAAACGTCTCCCAGCCCGTCCCCCATTCCTCAGCTCCTCTTCCTCCCCCCACCCACCGCTCTTCCTCCCCGATTCCCCGCGGCCGGGGGCGGCGGGGGGCAGTCCCGGGGAGGCGAGGTGAGGGGGCGAGGCGAGCGCGTCCCGAAGCCTGGAGCGCGCTCGGGCCCCGCCCCGGCACCCCGCGCCCGCCCTCCCCGGCGCTCCGCGCCCGCCGCCCCGGGGCGCGCAGCTCCCTCCCGAGAGTCCCGCCGCCTGACTGTCGCAACTGCCACCCCCACGGCCCCCCTGCCCCCCGCCCCCGCCCCGGCCCCGCTCCCCTCCCACCCCCGCCCCCGGCTCTGATTTCTTCTCCCGAGCGAGCTCGGCAGGAGACACAGGCGCTGGCTGCCCCGTCCGCTCTCCGCCTCCGCCGCGCCCTCCTCGCCCGAGATGGGCCCCGCCGCCGCCGCCGCGGGAGCCATCGCCTCCCGACCACCGCCTCCGTTGCCACGCTCTCGCTGACGCCCGGGCCCCCGCACGCACCGGGTTCTCCGCAGCCTCGCCCCCCTTCCCGCACCAGCCGGCCGTAGAGCGGCCACGATGCTGCCGCCCGCGCCCTCCCGGTTCGGGTTGCTGCTGCTGCTGCTCCTGTGTCCGGCGCACGTCGGAGGACTCTGGTGGTGAGTGCGACTCCCGATGCTCGGGGCGCAGGGACCCCGGGACTGGGCCCGGGCTTCCGCGCGCGGCAATCCCGCTGCTTCTGGGCTCTACCTGCTGGCGAAACCCAGCCGCGAGGCAGTTTGGCGAGCGGGTGATGGGAGGAGGCTCATGGGGCACTTCCGAGGTGCCAGTTAGCTCACTGGTACCCCAGCACACGCTCCTCCTCCAGTGCCTCTCCGCCACCTCAAAGCTCTGCGCTCCCGGCAGATCACCAGGGAACTGGCGGCGGATGGGAAGGGCCACGGGGAGACCGGGAGGAACGAAATCCGTGGTTACACATCCCAACTGGGGGGGGGGGGATACGTCGAGGGCCCTGGAGTGAGGGGTTGGGGGCTGGATTTGGGGGGAAGAGAGGAAGGCAGGGTCAAACAGCTGCCCTTTCTCTGCCCACTCTATGCTCTCCGGGGTCCTTCAGAGTGGGTGGTGTAGGGGAAACTGAGTCAGGACCTGGCTTTCTCTACCTCTTTTTCCTCGAGCTGGAAAGAGGAAGGAAGGCGGAAAAGAGACCCAGTCGCCGGACCCTTCCAGACGCAGGGCTAATGGATGGAGAAAAGAAACACACACACACACACACACACACACACAAACGTGTGCAGCCCGGGAGAAATGGGAACCAGGGAGGGTCCTGTAGGAAGGCAAGGGGGCCTGGCCAGCTAAAGGATGGGCTCGACTTCCGGACCTGGAGCGGGCCAAGGGACACCTGGGCCGCGCAGGTTGCTTGCAGGAGCTTTGCGGGGGCGGAGAGCGTGGGTGCCCGGCCGGGACAGCTCCGAGACCCTGATCCCGAAGACATTTCTCCTCTCAGTCTGCAGAGCTGCAAACACCCGCCCGGAATAGCTCAGAGTTTAGAGGGGACAGACTTGGACAAGAACGCGGCTGTATCCGCCAATCCTGAGAAGGCAGGGTCTTGTCTATTTGCATATCGTCACGTCATTGGCTGGACTCCTACCCTCCACTCCTCTCCTCTTCTACCCCTCGGATTTGGAAGGAGGGGTGGGGCAGGCAGATCCCTCTCTTGTGAGGACAGTGAGCAAGATGCCCACACAGGGAGTTGCTGGCCGCTAACCCTTTTCCCTGATGTGGGAGAGGCATCGCTGGCCGATGTCAGTGAGGGGACAAGTCCAGGACGACCCTGGTCCCAGCTGGAAGCATGCATCCTTGGGTTCTGGCTTAGTATAATGCAAGTAGCAGCTTTGACAAAGACAGACCTGAGATTTAATCTCGACCATTAAATCTGTGACCTTGGGCAAGGCACTCCCTCCCTGCTCACCCCCACCCCCCACATCTCAGCTGTGGAGATAACCTGCCTACCTGGCAGGCCTGTGGCTGGCAGGATTAGGGAAGACCAAGAATGTGATCAGATACTAGCAGGTACTCTCCTCAACCCAGCTTCTCCAGGCCAGGATCCCCAGGTGGTCGAATCCAGTTAAACTGAAAATGCAGGGTCCCAAGCAAGACTTTGTAAAGGGATTTCTTGGTCTCCAAACCCACCTTTCCTAACTTGGCCCTCTCACAGGGTGTGGGGGGCAGGCTGTTCCCTCCCCTCCCCTCCCCCATCTGTCTACATGGTTCTCATTCTTGCTGTTCAGATGGCCCTTCCTCCATGAAGCTGTCCCTGGGTCTTCCCTTTGCTGCTCACTGCACACTGTGCGGGTGCATTGGGCAGCCATGCCAGCAGTTACTGCACAGCACTGACAGCCGTCTCTTCCTCCCATCTCTCTTCCTTGCTCCTGGAAGGCAGAGCGCTTGTCTCTAAGGCCCTGAGACCCGGGGCTGGAGGCAGGGCTGTGGAGTGGCATGGAGCTGGTGGATTCGCTTCTCTTCTCCGGAGTTTGTGTCTGGAGGGGTCCCTTTGTTCAGGAGGGGCCAGTCCCTTGGAGGCTGACCCTGAAGCCGGGAAGTGAGGGGTGGGGGAGGAGGTGAGGAGGGCAGGTGTGGGAGAACACAGAGGCCTTCATGGCTGCAGCTGCTGGGCCAGCCGGGTGAAGAGTGAGCGGCTGGCGTGATAAGGTGGCTGGTGACTGCCTCACTCAGATGCGTCTCGGCGAGAACCTGCCTCTCCCACCTGCTTTGGCCCCTGGCTTTCCTGTGTCTATTTTTGACACTTCATTCCTTTGGTCTGAGCCCAGCCTCCCTCTCCCATGATCTTCGACTCTGCTTACCCTCTTGTTCCACCTGCCCCCTCCAACGCCGCCCTCCAAGGTCAGGTTTGGGCTGATGAGTACTCTATGGGTCTACGGTTTCTTGCCACCCCCTGGGCCCCTGCCTCCCACCCCCACTTCAGCCTGGACCTTGCAGGCTGTTCCCTGAAATCTCTGGATCTCAGAGAACACGGGCCAGGCCAGAGCTCCCGAGCTGGAGCAGCTGAACCTGTAGCAGCCCGCTGCAGCCAGGCCGGGAGCCGAGAGGACCCCAGGACCCGTGACTGAATGGGCTGTCCTGGTCGGGAAAGGGGGGACCTGGAGGGGGTCTCCCAGGCCTGGGAATCGGCTCAGGGACCTGCCTGCAGCTCCCAGAGAGACTTCCCTTCCACTCTCTTCTTCCCCCAACTCCTCCTCCCCGCCAGTGCAGCCTCTCTGTGTCTCTCCCAACTGGGACCCTATCTTTGTGAATCGAAGAATTCCAGATTCCAAGATACTGGTCGGGCTGTCCTGAGGTCGCCTGGTCCAGCCCCCTGCCTCTAGGCGATCCAGCCAGTGCTCCGGCCCTGACAGTCTAGAGAGTGAGGCACACACAGAGAGAAGCTGTCGCTTCCCCATCGCCAGCTCCACCCCCTCAGCTCTGCTCCCCCCGCCCGCCCCCAGGAAGTTCTTCCCCACGTCTGACCCATCTTTATTTATACCTCCAATCAGAGGATGTAGAAAATAACTCGCTCCCATAGAACAGCCGAATCCATCTCCCTTCTTCCCTCTTCCTCTCTCCTCTTTCTGTTTTATATTTTCTATGAAAGAAACTCGCCCTCCCCTTGTTCCACTGGGGAAAACACCACCCAGACCCCCTCCCTTGCCCAGCCCATCTTGCCCTTCACCCCCACCCCCGCTTCGCTTATGGACAGGAAACAGGAACCAGAGGCCCGGGATGGCCATGGCCGCCGTCTGGCCCCGCAGGGAGGCAGAGAAAGAAGCCAGGCTTCCTTCTGCTGGCACCCAGGTCTCCCAGCTACCACCCTTTCCTACCCTGGCTTCATCTGGGGGCCCTGACCCTGTGTGGGCCCCCTCCAAGCTCCAGGGTGGGGTAGGGTGGGGGTGGGGTGGCCAACCCCCCAACTCCCCCCCCCCACAAACCCCGGGCCAGGCCTCCCTCTTTGGCAGCTTCCCCTGGAGAGAGACAATGAGGCTGTGAGCAGAAAAGGGCAGGGGCAAAAGGAGGCCGGCTCGATCCAGGCCGGAGCATGCCCCGAGCCCCCCAGAGTCCTGGCACTGGGACATGTCCTGGGGGTGCGGCCCCTCCTGTCCCGGTTCTCATCCTAAGCCAGGAGCTGGTGGGGGGGAGGTCAATGGGAGGTTTGATCACCAGGGCCCAGAGAGGGGGATTCCAGAATGTGCGCTTAGATGCGGAGGGGATGAGGAGAGGGTAGGGCTGGCAGCAGGGCACCCGGCCAGCAGGATGCTCAGGAAAGGCAGGCGCCTGTCCGCTGTGGACACGAGAGCGCCCCCTAGGTTGGGGAGGTGAGAGCGCCCCCTAGCCCTCACCCCCTTCCTGCCCGAGCTCTGCCCCTCCCCCTTTCTCCCCAGGAGCTTAGGGAGAGGAAAGCAGCTGGGAGCCAGCTCAGAGCCGGCTGTTGAATCTGGAAATTAGATCTAGAGAGGCTTCAGGGATCACCTGGTCCAATATCCTCACAGAGCCAGTGAGGGCAGCCGGGTCCACGGACAGGAGGTGACTTGCCCGGTGCCACTCAGAAGGCTGGGAGTTGAGAGCTGGCAGTGCCTTTGGCACCATGGGGGCTGGGAGCTCAGCAAAGGGGTCCAGGCCCCTCTGTGCCTCTGCATCCTCCCTCCCGGTGTGGGAGGTCAGAAGGCACAGGTGTGTCCTCACGGCGTCCAGTGGAGGACCAGGCTGCCCACTCCTTTGCCTCTCATGGCCCTTACCAGTGGGAAACCCCTTTGAACAGTGGCATGTGTCAGGGAAGGAGAGACCGTGCCTCTCCCGAGGGTGCCGAGGGGCACAGGGGAGGGGTGGCTGGGGGCTCGTGGGCAGTGGGGAGGCAGGGGTTAATGGAGCTGGGGCATCACTGGCTTTTGATGTGGTGGTTGGGGTGGGGGTAGGGCCTGGGGGAGGGGGAGCAGTAATTACCGAGTTAGACAGAGCAGGACAGGACGGGCGGGCGGGCACAGGCCCGCAGCCTCAGCAGCCGCCAGGCAACATTTTTCTGCCCCTTCTCCACCATCCACCTCCCCCACCCTTGTGCAGCCCCCACCCACAGCCCCAGGGCTCAGGGCTCCCTCTGCTGGCTCCTGGGAGGTGGGGTCAGTTAGGGACCTTGGGGTGGGGGGTGGGGAAAGAGAGGGAGGCAAGGTAGGAGACCCTGGAGATGAGGCTGGGCATCTTGAGGGCCTGTGATCCTTGAGGGTCAATAGCTCCCTGAAGTGGCTGCTGGGGAGGGGGAGGGGTCCTAGCGGGCCCTGGGCAGGGCTGGCTGGAGGAGGAGACACGGGGATCCCTGATGAGAAGTAGGGGCAGAGTCGGGGAGAGGGTGTTCTCAGACCAGAGTAAAGGTGTGGCTCCCAGGGAGACGAGAAACACTTGGAGCACACTGGCTAGGAGGCAGGCAGGTTCCCATCCTACAGCTGGGGAAACTGAGGCTCAGAAGATTAAGTCTCATCATCCGTTCAACAAGTGCCAAGTAAGTGGTGACTTCACAAGCCCAGCCACTCACCACCATGACGGAGCGAGCAGACAGAGTCAGGTGCAGCCCCAGGTCTGGTGGGCCCCTGAAGCTCTGTGCTCTGCGGAGGTGCTCATGCCCGCTGGTGAGAGCTTGGTCCTGGGTGAGTTTTCTAGCCATCTGGAAAGATAAGACAAGCAAACATGAAGAAGAGTTATGCTGCTGGCAGGATACCACGCACCCACAAAACAATGACACCTGGTGGGGGGATGAGCAGGGGAAGGTCATTGCGGGGCGGGGGGGGGGGACTTTGAGAGATGCTGGCTATGATCTTGAGGACGAGAGGTGTGAAGGGGGTGAGTGGCTCTGGGGCCAGATATTCAGTGGTGTGGTCTGGGACGGATGCAGAGCTAGCCAGCACTGCTAGGGTGGAGGATGGCAGGAGCGGTCTCCTGATGCACCATTTCCATCCAGCATTGTTTGAGTTTTTAAAAATATTTATTTCTAACTTTTCTTGCCCCGGGATTCCTCCACTGAGGACTGCGGTCCATCACCTCTCCTCTTGTGCTGACCATCCATGGGACAGGGGATGGGGGGAGAGGGGATGGGTGGGGGCTGGGGGGTGGAGATGGGTGGAGTCAGACTAGACAATTTCTGGAATTTTCTTTGATTCTCTGAACCAGGGATGGAAATGTAGGTCAGTCCAGAACCCTGGAGCCTCCGGGGCTTTGTCAACAAGCATGGGGAACTGGCCAGTCCCTGATGCCGCCTCATACGGGTCCTACCAACCATAACCCTGGGGAGGGAGATCTTGGTGCAGGCCGTACCACTTAGAGTGGCCGGCCTGAGGCTTGTCCTGTGCTGCCTGTGTACTGAGTTCTTTCAGAGCTGTCCTCTTGTTGTCTACGTCCAGGGATGGCTCTTTGCTTAGGATCTGAGATCCCAGATACCCGATATTCCTTTCTGCCACCAGGCAAATTCTCCCTAAGTGACCCAGCTGCTCCGGGCTCACCCCAAGCTGACGCTCACCCAGGGGCCCCAGTAGCAGAGTTCCTTCCCTAAGGAGGAAGGGGTGGGAGGAAAGTAAAGGGAGGGGGAGTTGCAGGGGGTATGGGAGCAGCGAGGGTATGGGAGCCTCTTGTGCTCACTTGGCGCTTTCCTGAAGCCCACAAAGGGCACTGACTGGCCCAGAGCGGCTCAGCTTGCCCGGAGCCTACAGAAACCAGGGTTGCAAGGGAGGCTTGGTGTCTTACCCGAGTGCGCCTGCCACGCCCCCTGTGGGAGTTTCACTTCCATGAATTTAGGATGGGAGCAGGGACAGGAGGGCAGGCAGCAAGCTGGTCCCTGGGGACCCTCGGTGCTCCCACTGCCCATCCCGCCTCCTGACCAGCTCGTAAACAAGTCCAGTTCCCAGGCAGCCGGCCAGCCTGGGAAGCCAGACCCAGACGAGAAACGGGCTCTGGGGCAGCCCTGCAACCCTGAGAAGGGCCAGCCACACCTCCTGGAGGGCCCTGCCTTTCCTGCTCCTGTGATTCCGCTCCTATCTCCAGCCCCTGGGAAGCAGACAAGGTCAAGAGTTTTCACCATTTCCTCTTGCTTGTCCCTACTCCCTCCTGCTTTCCTAGGGAGGGGAGAGGATGCGGCAGAGTGACCTTGGGAAGATAAGACCAGTCAACCTTGGGAAAGCAGGGAAGCAGCAGGGGGTGAGGAGGGCCCCTGCAGAACTCAGCAGCCGGGGCAGTGGGGTGGGGGCGAGGAGTTGGTGGAGACCCAGGCCCCAGGGGAGAGTCCTGGCCACACAGGTGCGGGGAGTGGAGCTGCCCATCCCCAGAGCAGCTTCTTCGCTGCCTCCCAGCCCCATGGAAATGATTTAGGAAGTAACATGTGGACAGGGGCCTGGACTCCAGTGAGGGTCTTCTCTCTAGGTGGCTGGTTCACACCTTCAAAAACATGTGTTACATTGTGTGCATACATAGGACTCATAACAAGCACATTGTCAGAATGAACATTGGGGAAATAGGGGGAAAATCTGACCGGGAGACAAAGGAGTGTGGGACAGGCGTAACTCTCCAGTTGCTCCTGACCACGTGCACTGGCCGTGCACAGCCATGCTGGAAGCTGCCTCAACCCCTTTCCACAGGGGCTGGCGCTGTGGCATAGTAGGTTAGGCTGCCGCCTGCAGTGCCGGCATCCCATAGGGGCCCCAGTTCATGTCCCGACTGCTCCTCTTCTGATCCAGCTCTCTGCTATGGCCTGGGAAAGCAGTGGAAGATGGCCCAAGTCCCTGGGCCCCTGCACCAGTGTGGGGAACTTGGAAGAAGCTCCTGGCTCCTGGCTTTGGATCGGCCCAGCGCCGGCCGTTGTGGCAGTTTGGGGAGTGAACCAGCGGATGGAAGACCTCTCTCTCTCTCTCGTCCCTCTCTCTCTCTATTTGTAACTCTGCCTCTCAAATAAGTAAATAAATCTTTAAAAAAAAAAAACCCTTTTTACAATAAGGTGGGACAGGTGGGTGAGGGAGAGCCACAGATGGAGGATGGATAGATACTGACTGACTCGCAGAGGGCTTCTCTAAGGGCTGGGGCTGAGGCTGGGAGACCCCTAAGCTGCTGAAAGGAAGGGGTGGAGTGTGAGTGTTTGCTTTGAGATGTGTGGTTCCCAGACTGTCTGAGTTCGGGTGATGACAGCAGCCTGTGTGTGTGTGCATGCGTGTATATGCATGTGTGTGTCTCTGTGTCTTTGTGTGCATGTATGTGCGTGTATGTCTCTCTGTGTGTCTCTGTGTCTGTATCTGTGTGTGCCTCTGTGTGTGTGCATGTGTGTGTGCATGTGTGTATATGCTTGTGTGTGTCTCTGTCTTTGTGCATGTATGTGCGTGTATGTCTCTGTGTCTCTGTGTCTGTATCTGTGTGCACCTCTGTATGTGTGTGTGTGTCTCTGTGTCTTTGTGTGCATGTATGTGCATGTATGTCTCTCTCTGTGTCTGTATCTTTGTGCGCCTCTGTATGTGTGTGCGTGTGTGTGTGCATGCGTGTATATGCTTGTGTGTGTCTCTGTGTCTTTGTGTGCATGTATGTGTGTATGTCTCTGTGTCTCTGTGTCTGTATCTGTGTGCGTCTCTGTGTGTATGTGCATGTGTGTGTGTATATGCTTGTGTGTGTCTCTGTGTCTTTGTGTGCATGATTGTGCGCGTGTGTCTCTGTGTGTGTGTCTGTGTCTGTGTCTCTCTGTGTGCATGTTAGGAGACCTTGAAGGACTGAGCCTACACATCCTCCTGCAACGGCCTCTCCAAGCACCCCTCTCAGTGCTGGGAGTTCTGCCTTAAGATCTGAATTCCTTTTGCTGCTATTCCAGATCTTCCATCTCATTGTTGTGCAGCCGGAGCGAGCCTGGGCAGCCTGTTCTTGTGGAACAAACGGGGACGGTGGGGTGGATGTGCACTAAAGCAAAACTCCAAAGTAGGCCACCTTGACCTCCTGCACCTCTGCTCCATTGCTCTACACTTCTGTCTCCTGCTGCTCCGTCTCCACCTTTCCTTCCCTCTGCGGAGGGGCTTTGGGGTGGTCTCAAGTTACCTTCAGCTCCCAGGTGCTCTGCCTGCTCATTCCTTCCGGACAGCTCCATGAGCAGAGAGAAGCAGTCTGATGACAGCGGTTGCCCGCGGGGTGAACGCCTAACTGACTTTACCTTCAGGAAAACCCAGTGGCCGCCGCTCCGCAGGCGCAGGGAAGGCCAGGAGTGGAGGGAGTCCACGCAGTGAGGGACTTCCCGCGAGGTCTTTCCCCACCACGCCAAACATCAGGCCCCTCCCCAACCCCTGACGTCAGGACAGGGCTCAGGGTTTGGGTTGCTGGACCCTGGAGCGGGCGAGTCAGTCCCCAGCTCCTTCCTCCTGCCGCCCAGTTCTGGGAAGCGATAGAAGTGTGTGCAAGGACTCACCTCAAAGGTCAGAGTGCAGCCTCCGCGGCTTGCAGAAGTTTGGGCTGGAGTGGGGGGTGCGACTCATCAGGGAGGCTGTTACCTGGCCAGTTCAGCATCTCGTGGGTGTCCATGCCCCTGGGATCGCCACCCCCCCCATCAGTGCTGCTCAGCTGGTGCAACGTCGACCCTTCCCTGGTACTGCTTGTTTTGACACTTGCTCTCTTTAGCAGCCTTCTAGATCATTCTGCGGATCTCTTTCTTGTCTCTCTTTTTGGGCTGACCCGGAAGATTTTGAACTTAGGCCCACTTAGTGCCAGCTGCACCTTGAGTTGACTTCCTATAGGGGGCGCTTTAAGGAAGATGTGTTCTGTAGCAACTTTCTGCCTAGTCTAGTTAAGAGGGGACACAGATTGGAATGGTAGCCCAGACAGGACAATGTCCATCTCAGCCGAGGGGAGGGTGGGTGGGGGCAGGTGGCGGCTCCCTGCCCACACCAAGCCTGGTTTGAGTGACACCCCTCATCTGCTGTTCTCTGCTCCCCAGGGCCGTGGGCAGCCCCTTGGTCATGGACCCCACCAGCATCTGCAGGAAGGCACGGCGGCTGGCAGGGCGGCAGGCAGAGCTGTGCCAGGCCGAGCCGGAAGTGGTGGCAGAGCTAGCCCGTGGCGCCCGACTCGGGGTGCGAGAGTGCCAGTTCCAGTTCCGCTTCCGCCGCTGGAACTGCTCCAGCCACAGCAAGGCCTTCGGCCGAATCCTGCAGCAGGGTCAGTGTGCGGAGGGGGCCAGCGGGAGGGGGCTTGCTTTCTCCCCGCAGGCGGGCGGTGGGGGGGAAGCTAGGCTGGGTGAGTCCTACCTCCCCGTGCGTGCGTTCAGTAGTCTCCTGGCCCACCCTCTGCCCCCTGCGCAGACCCTGCCCTGCAAGCCCCTCCCGGTGCCACGTCACTTGGCCCACCGCCAGCCCCCTCCGCGCCCCCCACCGGGCACCCACGCTGACCGCTCCTCCCCGCCCCCGCAGACATTCGGGAGACGGCCTTCGTGTTCGCCATCACCGCGGCAGGTGCCAGCCACGCGGTCACGCAGGCCTGTTCCATGGGCGAGCTGCTGCAATGCGGCTGCCAGGCCCCCCGCGGGCGGGGCCCGCCTCGGCCCTCCGGCCTACCAGGCACCCCGGGCCCCCCGGGTCCCGCGGGCCCCGCGGACGCCAGCGCCGCCTGGGAGTGGGGAGGCTGCGGCGACGACGTGGACTTCGGGGACGAGAAATCGAGGCTCTTCATGGACGCGCAGCACAAGCGGGGCCGCGGGGACATCCGCGCGCTGGTGCAGCTGCACAACAACGAAGCGGGCCGGCTGGTGCGTGCAGGGGCGGGAAGGCGTGGTGCGTGGTGGAGGAGCGTGTTTGGGCTACCCTGGGAGGGCACTCGGGAGGATGGGCCTAGGAGAGGTAGTGGCTTGGGGAACTGGGAGGGCTTGAAGCTGCATGGTCCCATGGGGGTGAGGACATGCAGGGAACAGGATGGAGGGCCATTAGGGGCCCCAGGTAGGCAGGGCAAAGCCGTGACACAGGACAGGTAAGGCAAAGCTGGAGGCTGGTAGAGATCTGGGTGCCAGGGAGAGAGACAACGCTGGGGTGGAAGAGAGAACAGAAATGGGAACAAAAGAATGGGGTGAGCCGATCCAAGGGGCCACAGACATGCACAGGGGCCAGGGGCCCATCCGGGCAGGGGGCCGAGGGTGTCAGGCTGAGCCCAGGATAGCTCTGACTGATCCTGGTCACCAACTGGATGCCCAGCTAGCCCAGGGCAGGTATCACCTGTCCAGAACCATGGCAGCCTCTCCTCCTCTCCCTCCCGCAATGAGGAAGGACCCAGAAGCTGCGGTGCAGGGGCACGAAGCCCGCGGCTGGGGGTGGTGGGGTGGGCAGGTGGAAGGTTCCAGAAAGACAGGCGGGGGAGACACCAGGGAGGGGGTGGAAAGTGGACACAGGGCTTTAGGTCAAGTTGACCCCTGGACTGGAGATGAATTTCCTGCTTTATCTGACCCTGAAATCTCTAGTGGGTCCAGGCTTCCAACAGCGACTGAGGCGAGGCTCCTGGGCTGCCGGCAGCTGTGGGCTCTCCTGGGCCCTCCTGCACCCCTTGCCCCGCGTGCTCCAGGGACCTCCCCCCACCCCACGCACACACACATATCCTGTGTCCTCCAGGGTTTGGGCCTGAGGAATCGGGCAGGCAGGGAGGAGGGGGCCGGCGGAGGAATGTCCGGACAGGCCCACATACCTGTCGAGAGGGTTGGGGAGGGGTGGCTGCCACAGACGCCCAGGCGGCTGGCTCTGCGGCTCGTCTCCTCTCCTCGCAGCCCGCCCGGGGGGCCGTGAGGAGGCCGGGTTGGCAGCAGGGCTGGGCTGCGACAGCTGCCTCCCTGCACCGCCCTGCGCTCCCCTACCCCCCCCCCCCGCCCTCCAGGGAGACGCCCCTGAGCGCCATTCTGCTTTCTGGCTTTGGACCCTGGAATCTGTGCTGCACACTGAGCCCCTTACCCCCAGCTTCTCCGACTCTTCTGTCCTTACCCTTCCTCCATTCCCAGCTGCCGCGCGCGCCCCTCGTGGCCTCCTCCCCACCCTGCGCTCAAACTTTCCGGTCTGTTTTGTCCTCCCTTCTCTCCCCCCCCCAAGCCCCCATTCTTACTTTTGGGACCTCCTCACCCCCACGGTCTCCGCCATCTGCCCTCTCCTCTGCTCCCCGCAGGCCGTGCGGAGCCACACGCGCACCGAGTGTAAGTGCCACGGGCTGTCCGGCTCATGCGCCCTGCGCACCTGCTGGCAGAAGCTGCCCCCGTTCCGCGAGGTGGGCGCGCGGCTGCTGGAGCGCTTCCACGGTGCCTCGCGCGTCATGGGCACCAACGACGGCAAGGCCCTGCTGCCCGCCGTCCGCACGCTCAAGCCCCCGGGCCGCGCCGACCTCCTCTACGCGGCCGACTCGCCCGACTTCTGCGCCCCCAACCGGCGCACCGGCTCTCCGGGCACGCGCGGCCGCGCCTGCAACAGCAGTGCCCCGGACCTCAGCGGCTGCGACCTGTTGTGCTGCGGCCGCGGGCACCGCCAGGAGAGCGTGCAGCTCGAGGAGAACTGCCTGTGCCGCTTCCACTGGTGCTGCGTGGTGCAGTGCCACCGCTGCCGCGTGCGCAAAGAGCTCAGCCTCTGCCTCTGACTCCGACTGCGCAGAACCGCCGCTCCCCCGGCAGGGGGCGCTGCGCCGGCCCAGGCGCTCCCTGCGAAAAAAGCCCTTCTCCGGGCCTCTCGGGACTGCGAGGTCCCGGCCCTGGGATGGACGCCCGCCCACGAAGGCCTGGGAGCAGGCCAGCACCCCGCAAGGCGCCCCGGCCGTTGATGGGACAGACAACACAGGCCCTCCCTCTCCTTGGTACCCAGAAGGCCAGTCTGTAGCCTCTGCAGGTGAGGCTGCTCAGAACTGTGGACCACTGGCTGGGGGGTGAATTTAGCATCAATAAAGATATTTAAACCAATAGCCCTGGGCCCACCGTTTGGGAGGGGCTGGCCCGCTGCGGGATTCCCGAGGGCCAGGCTCCCGGAGGGTGCACGGAGGGAGGTGGCTTTGGCAGAAGCAAACATCTAAGGGGTCATCAGGCAGGGGTCCCCCTCTCCCGCAGGACCGGCTCTTCGGACCCTCCCCCCCTTCCTTGGCGTTCTCCTGCTCGCTCTTGTCACACATCTAGGGCCTGGATCTGCAGGCTGGGGAAGAGCGCTTAACTTCCCCTAGAAGCTGGGGCGGTGGGCTCCACCCTCCAGCTAGCCCTGTTCTGAATGTTTAGGGGATTGTGTCTGTTTCCGTGGCATTGGGAAATTCAGGGCCACCCCAAGTGCCTAGGATTAGAGCACTTTATAAACTGTAGAGTGTGACAGAATGTGTAATTAGCAACCAAAACTCACTTCACCCCATTAACACAAAAAGGACTACCTAGTCTAGTACTTTTTATTTTTAAGATGTATTTACTTATTTGTAAGGTGGAGGGAGGGAGTGGGAGAGAGAGAGAGAGAGAGCGAGAGAGAGCACTCTTCCATCTATTGGGTCACTCCCCAAATGGCCACAGTGGCTGAGGCTGGTCCAGGCTGAAGCCAGGAGTTTTGAACCCCATCCCTGTCTCCTGTGTGGGTACAGGGGCCCAAGCACTTGGGCCATCCTCCTCTGCTTTCCCAGGCGCATTAGCAAGGGGCTGGGTGGGAAGTGGGGCAGCTGACCCCAAGGCCAGTGTTGCTGATTACCCTGATGGAGGGAGCAAGGTTGTCCCAGGGCTTCTCCTGGTGCCCAGCCACTTCCTTGTGGTTTCTGGGAAGCTGACAGTGAGGGCAAGGGACACAGAGGCAGCTCCAAGCTCCTGCCTCCTTCTCCCTCCAGAGAAAATGAGAGAGGGCAGAGTCCATGGGCTGGAATTCTCTCCCAGTGGGGCATGACCTCCTGTCCAGGGAGGCAGAACAAAGAGTGAGCTTTGAATTCAGCCACTCTAGGCTTGAAGCTGCTGCTGCTGCTGCTTAGTTTACAACATGGGCCAACCCAGCCTCAGTTTCCCTTCCTGTATAGTGGGGATGTAACCCAGCTTCAGCCATCCACTGCTGTGTAACAAATAATCCCCATTATCCTTGGAAGTCTTTTTTAAAAAATATTATTTTTTTGAAAGGAAGATATACAGAACGAGAAGGAGAGAGAGAATTTTCCATCCATTGGTTCACTCTCCAAATGGCATCAATGGTTGGGACTGGGCCAGGCCAAAGCCGGAGCCAGGAACTTCTTCTAGGTCTCGCACACTGGTGTGGGGGCCCAAGCACTTAGGGCATCTTCTGCTGCTTTCCCAGGCCATTAGCAAGGAGCTGGATCAGGAATGGAGTAGCCAGGACTCAAACAGGTGCCCATATGGGATGCCAGCTCTGCAGGCGGAGGCCTGACCTTCTAAGCCACAGGGCCGGCCCCAACTCTTGGACTTCTATGACAGGGATTTTCAGGACTCAGCTGGCTGGGTCTGCTCCATGGGGGCTGCAGTCATCCCCGTGCTGCGATCTGCGGGGGCCTGGGCTGGCCTGGGCTGAGCTGGACGGCCCCGCAGGCTTCATCCTGACGTGCAGGGTCTCAGAGTCTCTGCGGGCTCACGTCCACGTGAATGTGAACGCCTTACCAGCTGTGCCCCTGGGAGGAAGCTTGGAATTCCTGCGTTCCCCGAGTGCCCAGGCTAAAGGCAGAAGCCTTCCTAAGGTCCAGCCTTGGTGGCCACACAGCATCACAGAGCCAGCCCCAATTCAGTGGGTGGGGAACCAGGCTACCCCTCCAAGGGAGGAGAGTGGCCAAGAACACTCAGACAGCACAACCCACTTCAAATCCCCATGGCATGGAGGAGGAGGGCGGGGTTTCCTTGTGAGACAGGAAAAGCACCACTTGGGGTGGGCATTGTGACACATAGTGATTTAAGTCAGTGCCTGGGACACTGATTTCCCACATCAAAGGGCCAGTTTGGGTTCTGGCTGCTCCACTTCCAATCCAGCCTCCTGCCGATGTGTCTGGGAAGCAGCAGACGATGGCTCAAGTACTTGAGTCCCTGTACCCATGTGGGAGACCCGGATGGCGCTCCTGGCTCCTGGTTGCAGCCTGACCCAGCCCAGGCTGTTGTAGGGCATTTGAAGAGTGAACCAGTGGATGGAAGATCCTTCTCTCTGACTCTCCTTCCCTCCAGCACTGCCTTTCAAATAAATAAATCTTTAAACAAATGCAAAGCCTAAGAGAGACCTGACATCTTTGGGGGTGGGGAGGAGGCACTCAGCACAGCATGTGACACAAAAAGAATGTGTTTGATAAGGGTAGTTGCTGTGAGAATGGGAGTGAGGCGATGATGCTTGGTGGGCGGGTCCTTAATTCAAGTGCAGGCACCCCCTTTTAGCTTAGGCTAAAGGGAATGAATGACCCCCCTCGCAGGTCCAGGGTCAGGTCAGGTCAGGCTCGCAGGTCCAGGGTCAGGTCTAAGGTCAGGCACAGCTGAACCCAGGGTTAGGACGATGTCCTCCCTGCCAACCTCTGCCCCTTTGCACACTGCCCTCCTTTGCCCCTCCTGAGGACCTCCACACCACAGCCCTGTTCCTGCATTCCCGGTGCTGCTGATCCTAAAACCCATGGCTTCCCCCTTACCTGCAGCAGAAGCCCCGGAGCCCACTTGGATTAGTTCACCGTGGTCACGTGCCAAACCCTGAGCCAACAGTTGTGTCCAGGGTGACGTCTGGCCATGACTGGGACTGCAACTCCCAGCACCCCCAGGGAATGGGGGCACAACACAGGGAGGAGGGCAGATCCCAAGCCTGGCTTCCAGGCCTCTGTCCCTCCACCCCCCAGGGCCCCTGGGTCCATCCTGTGGCCCAGCCCGGCTCAGTCCTCCAGGACCACAGTGGGAGGAGGTGTCAGGCTGCAGTGGGCAGGGAGGGGTAGTTGGGGTTTTCTGCCTGCTCCCAGCTTCCTCAGGTCCAACACTGGGCTTCAGGGATTGCCATGGACAGTTTGGACTCAGAGCCTCTAGGCCGAAGGAGAGTCTGTTAACTCATCGAGCAGGACAGCGGCAGTGGCACTGTAGGCCACACAGTGGACAATCGGAGCTTCCTGAAGGCAGGGTTTATATGCACAGTTCCGCCTAACCAACAGCTGTGCACTCACCTTTTGGGGGAAAAATTGCCTGCAGTTTTCAAAGAGACCACCAGAGAGCGCGCAGAGCCCAACTTCCCCGTAATAGAGCTACAGACAGGACCTGGCAACATCTGGAGCCAGAGAGAGCAGTGGGCAGCAGAGGGTGGGACTGAGGAGCAGGGAGACCTCTGGACAGCTTGGGTCAAGCTGCTAGGGCGCCAGACTGTCTGGGACCTCTGGGCTGGCCCAGACCTAGGGAAGTCAGTCCCTGGTCTCTCTGCTGCCGGGTTTGAGTTGGGGCTGAGATGGTAGCGCCTGGTGCCAGAGGGAGAAACTGAGGCAGTGGCATGGCCAATACCAGACCAAGCAGGTTACAAGGAGCTCACGGGAAGCATGTGCTACAATGCAAAAAGCCTTGACCTTGGTCAATCTGTCTGGGCCTCAGTCTCGGGGAGGGGGTTCTGGTAGCTTCTTTGAACATTGTGAGAATGAACTTGACTTTTACAAAATTCTGGTCATGCGCTAGAGGCCCATCTTCTGTGGCCAAGTCCCACAGGGGTCTGGCCACTGCCTTCCATGAAGAGTGACAGCAGTGGCCCAGGAAACACCACTGGCTTCGTCCTGTCTGAGCCCAGAGATGGCTCTGGGCTCTCACAGTGCTGCCTGGAAAGGAGGCAGAAGCAGAGCCCAGAAGTGGCCCCCACCCACCCCCATGCCTGGCTGCTCAGCCCCAGGCACAGTCTGAACCATCAGGGTTCCCGCTGGCTGAGTGGCAGGGGACATGTAGGAGTGGGGAGACGGGCAGGCGCACAGCCACGCCTAGATGTGTGTGTGTGTGTGTGTGTGTGTGTATGTGACCACGTCGGGAACAGGCAGCATGCAGGCAGAGGGGTAAGGAGGCCGGGGAGAAGGCCTGGGATCAGCCCGAGGCCACAGCCTCAGAGAACATCGCCTTCCCTTCAAGGACCAAGCACATCAAGGGCTCAGGGAGCCTGGAGTGGGAAGCACCGCCCCTTACCTGGCTGTGGGGCAGTGGTCCCTGACAGCTGGACGACAGGACAAGGAGCCCCCTTACTGGCCGGGGGTGCCTTCCTTCTCTTCTCCACCAAAGCAGCCGCCTCCCGCTGAGCACCAGGGCCCTGCCGGGGCTGCACTGAGCCAGACTGGGCCATGAGAGTCCCACCTGTTCTCACCCCGGTGCCTCCCCCAGCCCCCTTCCCTGCGACCGCCTCCAAAGCGGCCACAGCTGGAACCATTCTCCAAGCTGCCTTTCATCCTTGGTGCGGCCCCCACCCCCAGTGGCCCCTGTAATTGTGGTCTCGGGCGGCGGCTGCGGGGGCTGGGGCTGGGCTCAGGGCCAGGGCCCAGGGCAGGTCCAGGGCGGGGACTGGGGGCTGCTGATAGGGGCTTGGCCCTGGCGTGGGTCAGACGGGGCTGGGGCTGCAGCTGCAGCTGTGCCCTCTGGGCCTCATTTTCATCCGTGCCAAGGCTCTGTGCCTGCGTCCACGTCCCCAGGAGAGGGGCCCCATGCCGGGGGCCGAGGAGGCCTGCACCCCAGTGCCAGCCTGCAGAATCACTGTTTGCCTCCTGGGCTTTCCAGGGTTCCCCCGCCCTCTCCCCTTGGCACCCCTCTATTTCATAACAGTGGAGGTGGGGAGCAAAGGGCCCCCCCCCGCCCCCATCAGAGAGAGGCCAGAGGAAGCCATCAGCCTCCCCACTAGGTGGGCATTCCCGAGTGCCAAAGACCCCGGGGCCACTGGTCAGAAATGCAGAGCCCCAGGCCTTGTTCTGGGGAAGGCTGACTCAGTGTGTGCGACCTGGAACCCGTATTTCTCACAGCAGCCCACCCCCAGGGGATGCATGGGATACGTCAAGCGTGGGAAACACGCGTGTGAGCGCCAGACAGGGAGCAGTGGAGGCCTGCAACCTGGCTGTGAACCCATTTCCTGTGCTGAGTTGAGCCTGTTCCAAAAGGTTTTCGGGCCTCAGTTTCCCCCAGAAGCCAATGGGAGTGTGAGACTCTGCCCCGCTGGTGCCCTCTCCCACCCCGGGTTTCTGCTTCCTTCCTGTGTTGAGTGCGATCCTGCCCTGTGCCTACCCGTTCTCACCCCAAACTCCAGTCTCTCAAGCTGTCCCTGTGCTTGCGCGTGGACGGGGAGAGTGGGGAGGCCAGGGGGTGGCTGGGGTCACACAAGGCTCTGGCTGACGCAGTCTGCTTCCTGCCCCCGGCTGTTTTCCTGCTGTCCAGCCAGACTGCCCCCCCCCACTGCCCCACCCCCACCCCCAGCAGCCTCAAGCCCTTAATTCCTGACAGCTGCGGTGGCTGCCGGCAGAGATGGGGGAAAGGGGCGGGGGCTATGCCTCAGCCTCCTCAGTGCTCGGGCCACCCCCACCACCTGACAGTCTGGGGACAAGGAAGGTCCCACCCCTCTCCTCCAGTTCCCCTGGGATGGGCGATTCCAGGAATGGGCCCCTTTTGTTTCGGAGCCCAGAGGCTCCAGAAGTTCTGTTAGCCAAGAGGGGCTCATTTCAGAGAGAGAGAGAGAGAGAGAGAGAAGAGGAGTTGGAGGAATGCGTGTGTACAGCGCGGGAGGCCCGTGCCCATTTCGCAGAGGGGGATGCTGAGGCCACAGCAGAAATAGCATTCACTGTCTGGCCCCAGGTTAGAACTGGAACCAGAAGCCAGAGCCTCTATGCCCTAAGCCGCTGGCTCTCCGAGCCTTGCCTGGACTATGCACTCGCCCTGTATTGAGGGGAGAGTCTGGTGTTCAGCAGGGGAGGGACAAGAAGGGGTCCCAGAGGGCAGTGGTGCTGAGGACCTCCTAGGAGGCCATGTGCACGCAGGGCCAGGGTAGAGCCAGGGCGAGACCCGCAGCATCCGTGTGCACAGGCAGGCGGCACTCAGCACTCGGGGTGGGGGTGCAGCCGCCGTGCAGGGAGTCTGGAGCGCTGGGGTCAGTTCCGGCTCTTCCACTAATTTGTGTGGCCTTAGCCAGTCCTGACCTGTGGGAAGCCTCTTTCTTTTGGTGGATGGCCCAAGTGCTTGGGCCCTGCACCCCATGGGAGACCAGGATAAGTACCTGGCTCCTGCCATCGGATCAGCGCAGCGCGCCAGCCGCAGCGGCCACTGGAGGGTGAACCAACGGCAAAGGAAGACTTTTCTCTCTGTCTCTCTCTCTCTGTCCACTTTGCCTGTCAAAAAAAGGGGGGGTTTCAGTGAAATGACCTCAAAATCCACTTCGAGGATTCAAAGGTCCTCTACGCCCTCCTCCCAAGAGGGCCACCCTAGGGTGCCAAGCTTCATAGCAAGTCCTGCCCGGAGCCAGGCACTTTGGCCATCATTACTTCACTGGCTAGATGACCAGATGGGACGCGGCTCGGTTAACATTTCATAAAGGGGCAGAGCTGTCTTGCCCAGCAGGAGGCACCTGCTTAAGGGCACCCAGCAACAGTGAGGAAGAGCCAGAGACTACCAAGCTCCTGTGCAGGACCCCACGCCCCCTCACTAGGCAGGCCCAGGGAAGCCCCCCCCAACCCCACCCTCGCCCCAGGTAGAGGGGCCAGCTCTTCCCTTGCACGTGCATGTGTTGGGGTGGGGGCGCGCTCGCCAACAGCTGCATCTCAGCCGCCGGGTACACACACTTCGCTCGACACGCTTTGCCCACACAAACCAGCGCGCCCCTGTTCAGGGGCACAGACCTAGAGACCTCTCCTTCCCCCGCCCTCGCCACGATCGCTCCCACCCAGTCCGGAGCGGACGCAGTGGCCGGCGCCTCGGGAGGCGCACACGCCTCCACACCCCCGTGTGACGTCACGTGGGGTAGAGCCCTGAGACACCAAATGGGGGGGGGGAGGAAAGGGGAGGCGGCAGCGCTCCCCGAGCTGGGACAGTCACTCGCTCTCCGGGCTGTGGGGCCGGGTACAGACAGCGCCGCCCCCCCCTCGGCCGTCTCGCAAGCCCTCGGGAAGCGCAGGCTCGCAGCACGGCGCTGGGGGGGCTCCCCGGCACCCCAGCCCCGAGTCCCCAGCCCGCTGCACTTCTGGGCCCCCCTTACCCTCGAGAGGCACCAGGAGTTGTCGCAGGGGGGCCTCGGGAAATTCCCCGGACCCCTGTGCCAGGAGGTGCCCGGTTCGCCCGCTCCCCACCCCACCCCCGAGGGCGGTGCCCGGGGGCGCTGCCCCATGGAGCGGGGAGGCGGGCGCCGTCTGCTCCGGGAGCCGTGACCCGAGTCGGAGCTGTGTGTCGCAGCCGCCCCGACCCCCGCCGATCATGCGCCGCGACCCCCGGCTCGCCAGTCCCACCGGACTGTGAGCCCCCCCATTCCCCCGCCGTCCCGGCCCTCGCGCCATGGGCAGCGCCCACCCTCGCCCCTGGCTGCGGCTCCGACCCCGGCCCCAGCCGCGGCCCCCGCTCTGGGCGCTCCTGTTCTTCCTACTGCTGCTGGCTGCTGCCGTGCCCAGGTGAGCCTGCACCTCATGCTCCGCCCTCCTGGAGCGCTGGGACCCCCGGGGAGCCCCGGGGGGCCTCTGGTTCTCCCGCTGGGACAAGGGGGCCCGGGAGGGAGGGAGGGACATGGAAAGTCAGGGAGCTTCCCTCTCAGGAGGGGGTTAGACTGGTGACAAAACCTGGGCAAGTCCTGGAAGGTAGGGCAGTGTCCAGGAGAGTGATGGCAACCAGGAGGGGAGGCAGACGTGGAGGGAGCGGGACCAGCCTGGAGCTCCTGCCATTCTGGGAAAGTGCACCCCCACCCCACCCCCAGGAGACCTCCTCCACCTCTGAGATCACCCCAGCCCCTGGGAAGGGGTGGGAAGTGGGGAACCCAGGTGAGGTCAGGGAAGACAGCTGGAGAGGCTCGGTGTGTGTGTGACTGAGCGAGCCCAGCCAGCTGTGCTGCTGAGCGGCCCTGGAGTGCTTGTGTGCGTGGATGTGAGAGCTCCTGGGTCCCTGCGTGTTAAGACAAATCCCGGCATAAGTGCGGGTGTCTTTGCACGTGTGTCTGTAACTATGATGGCGTGTGCACGTGGATCGCATTGCTGGGTCTGTCTGTCCCCCACGCGGTGTGCATGCGTCTGTGTGAATGTGATGGTCTCCAATGTGCCTTTGTGAGTGGGCTCGTGGCGGACCCCGTGTGTACTGTGGCCTCTGTGCCCAGAGAGGTACGGGTGAGACCCTGTGTGTGCAGGCCTGGTGGACATGTATGCATTGGTGCAGGCTTACCTGTGTGTGTGTGTGTGTGTGTGTAGCCGGCTGAGTTGCATCGGAGGGGATGTTGGTAAGGAAGTAAAAAAAAAAAAAAAGGTTTAAGAGGTACAGATGGGCCCCAACTTCAGAGCAAGGGTTGGAACCCAGAGGGCCTCTGGCCTTGGGACGGCTGTGTTCTTAGACAGGCCCCTCCCAGCTTCCCCAAACACTTACCCACCCCGCCCCTCGTGCCCGCAGGTCAGCACCCAACGACATCCTCGGCCTCCGCCTGCCCCCGGAGCCCGTGCTCAACGCCAACACGGTGTGCTTGACGTTGCCCGGCCTGAGCCGGCGGCAGATGGAGGTGTGTGTGCGCCACCCGGACGTGGCCGCCTCGGCCATCCAGGGCATTCAGATCGCCATCCACGAGTGCCAACACCAGTTCCGGGACCAGCGCTGGAACTGCTCCAGCCTCGAGACTCGCAACAAGATCCCCTACGAGAGCCCCATCTTCAGCAGAGGTAGTCGCCCCAAGCCCTGCCTGGTCCCCCACCTCCACCACAGCCATGCTTCCTCCCCAGGGGCTGCACACACTGATTTCTCTGCCTCTTCCTGGGCTCAGAAAGGCCGTGGGGCACAGAGAAATGGATTGCATGAGGGTGGCGCTCCTGGCTTATTGTGCTCTTACACTGACACCACCCCCCTCAGACCCAGGAAACCCTCATGTCCGTCACCTGCCTCAGTTTACCCTCCACTTAGTGAACCACACTGAGGATGAAGAGCCACTAGAAGGGGCTGGGGACTTTGCCAGAGCGTGGGCGGGTGAACCACGGACACTTCTGCTGAAGCTCTTTGGGGGCTGGGGGGTGGGGAGGATACACCACCAGGTCTGTGTCATCCTTGCCACCTCCAAAAGCCCTCTTTGAATCAGAGGCACTGGGAGTGCGCGTGCCTGAGCCATACTGGAGGCTCCTACCCAGCAGGCCTGCAGGCCCTGCCCACCCTTCTGCCCCCAAAAGCTCAGAGAAGCTGCACCTGATTTTGGGGTGACCTCGGGGCTCACCCTGACAACCCCTAGAGTGGCCTGGGCTAGAGAGGCTGGAGATGCAGGAGGCCTGGTCACTCCCTTCTGTTCCTATCCGCCTCCTGACCTGGTATCTCAGGCCGTGGTGCTCAGGTCTTTGGGAAAAGACCTGGTCCTGCCTCCTGGATAGGTCTCTCTGGGTATGTCTCCTGGTCCCTTGAGACATGTCCAGTCCTCGGTGCACAGTGCAGGAGGAGGGGTCTTCATATCCCCTGTAGCCTTTAGGCACATGGCTTCTGGGGGAGCCAGGCTTCAAGGCACCCCAACTTCAGAAAGAACTCAGAAGGCCAGGGCCTTTCCCTTTGCACCAGGACCCCTGCGGGGCCCCCAAGTCAGGGGCCACCCCAGCCTCCGTCGGCTGCCCGCCCCGCCCGCGCGCTCCCTCCCGTCTCCCCCGCGCGCCGGCCCGGGGCGCCGTTTCTGCCCGCCGAGCGCAGCCCGCGCGTGTGGCGGCTTGCAGCCCCAGCTAATCCCCGCGGGCCGCCAGCCGCCTCCCGGCCCCAGCCGCCCGCGCGCCCGCCCCACCCGCTCCTCCCGCCCCGTGCGCCCCGCCCGCCCCGCCGCGCGCTCGGCGACACCAAGTGACAGGCCCTGGCCAGGCCGGGCCGGGGCTCCCCGCCGCGCGAGCCTGCTCCCACCCTCGGGTTTCCAGGTAGCCCGCACTGCCCGCAAGCCCAAGGTCCTCGTTTCGGTGTCCTCTTGCTGGGGGCCAAGGCGGATGCTGAGGCTCTCACCCCGCGCTTCGGGTGAAGCCAGGCAGGGCAAGTCCTCCATCCCGCTCCCCGGCCCCGGAGTCCCCTCCCGTCTTCCGGTGCCCTCCAGTCTGAGCGAACCCAGGCGTCCTGATCGGGCGCCGGGACCGGCCAGCGCGGCTGGGGTGAAGGACCCGAGGTCTCTCTCTGCAGCTGGGGGCGAGGTGGGAGCGGGGAACAACGCGGGGTTGGCTTGGCGCCAGGCGCTCCCGGGTTCACCTGCAGTTTAATAAGCGGGAGGTGAGCTGGGGGGACGGGTGGGGGAGAGGTTAGGGGTGGAGGGGGAGGCTTGCCAGGGCTAGCCGCGGCGGGGCGGTGCCCAGCGCCTGTAGGGGGCGGGACCGCAGCTCCGGGGCTGCGGCGGGGGCGGGGCTCCCTCCCGGGCCTGGGCACACCACCCTACCCTACCCTCTGTGTCTTGTGCCCCCAGTTAGGACAGCTGGCTTCTCCCCCTTTGGAGGGGACTCTGGACCTCTGGAGGGAAAGCCACGGCTCCCTCCTCCGCTGGTCACCCCTGCGCCCCTCCCCCACACACATCCGGGGTCACTCTTCTTCGGGGTCATTTCCTGGTCCATCTTGGCCCATCTCCTCCAAGACTAGATGAATTGGAATTCCACGAAGCCACTCCTGGTGGCAGTCAGCCCCTAGTTGTTCCCTGCGCATGGTCAGGGACCTCAGTTCCCTGCCCCCCAAATGGAGTATGGTGGATTGATATCTCTTCTGACCCAGGGTTCCCAGGGGCTTCTCTTACAGGTGGGTTAGGGACCACCCGGAATCAGCTGGGGGAGGGCCCTGAGCCCAGGCTCACTGCTTTGCCCAGCGCAGGAGCTGCAGGGACCTGGGTGCCCAGGGCACTGGGGTAACCCCAGCTGTGTGTGCTAGGGACCCAGGTGGCTGGTGCCTGGGCAGACATCTGTTGCAATGAGGACCCCTCCTTCTCCCACTTGGATTTGAGGAAGAGGCTGCTGGGCGCTGGGCCCAGGCACTGGAGTGGAGAGGAGGTGAGAGGCTAGGCGGGGCATGCAGTGGATTCACGAAGCAAGACCTAGGAGGCCCCCCATGGTCCAGGTGCTACCCTTCCTAAGGCCCAGACCTAACTGGAGTGGAAGGAAAGGGGGGGCGTGAGGCCCTGAGCAAGCCAGCAGAAACTGGCAGCTTCGGTGTGCAGCTTCTGCCCTCCAGGGCCCTGCGCCTTCTCCCAGCCCCCTTGTACATTCATCCTGGGGTCTTGGTTTTATACCTAGGCCTCCAGGGCTTGGAGTTTGTAGCAGCACTCAGGTGGAGAAACTGAGGCACAGGCCATCATATCCAGGATCACCTAAGTCCCTGCTATTCTAATGACACCCAGTAAATCAGCCAGCACTTGCTCTATGTCAGGCACCGTTCTACAGCCCCTTTACCCATGCTTTAGCCTCCTTCTACAGTCCCCGTGCGGCAGGTCCTATTATTATCCTCATTTTACAAATGAAGCTGAGCGAGGTTGGGTAACTTGCCATTAGTCACACAGCTTGTAAGTGAGCAGTAGAGCCAGGAATTAAATAGGGTCTGCTGATTTCAGAGCCTGCGCCCAACCCCCTGCTACACCGCTGATAGCAGCTCCCCCCGAGTGCCCAGAGGTGAGCTGGTGCAGTGGGCATGGCTGCCAAGCAATGAAGCTGACATGCACACATGCACACACCTACACATGTCTGTGCACATGTGTGGCCCCATCCAGTGTCATGCTGAAGAGTTTCCACATGGACACAATTCTCTGCTTAGGCACACAGATTACGTGCATGGAGGGAATGGGGACCAGGCCTCTCCCCTTCCCTCTCTCTTTGACTGGGCTCTGGCTTCTCTAGCCCCTCCTAGTTCCCACTGGCTCCTGAATCCTCTCTCCTCCACACCCCCCTGCCCTCCAAGCCTCCTCCCAGCCCCTTCCTGGTCGTTGGCTGTGGCCTGTAGCAGCAGCTGACTCCACTTAGAGGCTGGCAGTCCCTGTCCCAGATCAAAGGCAGAGCGGCTAATTGTGCGTCTTAACGAGCCCCCCCCACCCTGCTCGGGGGCAGCCCAGCTGGCCACGGCCCCGCCCTACTCCCCCTCCAGCTGGCCAGATGGCACAGTGCCTGCGTCTACCCCAGACAGTCGGGGCCAGGACCGAAACTGGGGCCCTGAACGGGAGCCGGCGCAGACCCAGTAGGCTGGACTTCGCTGAGGCCTGGATGCTTGGACCAGAGGGTGACGACACTCGCCCTGCCCTCATTGACACGTGCCTGTGACAGCTGTCAGAGGCCATGGGATGCCGCAGGGGAAGGCATCTTTAGCTGCCTGGGGTAGGGGTGCTGTCTTACATGTCTCCAGACTCACCAGACTGCCCCGAATATGACAGAGCCTGGCAGATGGTGGTCGGTCGGTTGGTCTTGTGCTTCCCTCTGGACCACGGCTAGCTCTTTCCTCCTGTCAAGTGCAGACAGGGCCCTGGGAACTGGACACTGGACTACCAGGGTGTCTTTCTCAGCAGTGGGGTGACTTAGAGCCACATGTCCTGCAGCAGGAAGTTGCCAGGCCAGTGACCGCGGGCTCCCCTCTTCTGCACTGTGTGTGTGCATGTGCGTGTGTGTACATGTGTGTGTGTGCATGTGCGTGTGTAGGGGCGGGTGATTTCTGAGGCTTGGGCTGCCTCTGGAGGACTGAGTATTGCCATGTGTCCTAGGAGCAGGCTGGAGACTCTGCCAGCAATGAGAGAAGTGCTCAAGAGGCCAGGGATAGAAGCAAGGTGCACTTCCCAGGGACTTGGGTCAACCCTCCTTCCCCAGAGGCCCCATCAGCCGAGCAGTTTCTGCCCCTGCCAGTTCCCAGCATCCCCTTTGAAGGCTCAGGTGCCATCCCCAGGCTTCTTGTCTGCTCATAGCGGGGCTTCCTATGGGAAAGGTGCTGAGATGCTTTGAGGCGCAAGGAGACGCTAAGGAAGGACAGTCTGCTTCCTGGGCTTCTAGCGGCCTCCATGGTCTATTCTAGAATGAGTCATAAGCCGAACTCTCCCTGGCCAGAGCGAAACAAGAAGCCAGGCCTGAAAATGCAGCGGATCTGTCAGGAGGGAGGATCAAGCACAGCTAATGGGTACGCAGTGCGCACTGACTGGGCCATTATTCCAGGCACTTCACATTTACTGACTTGTTTGCTTCTTGGAACTACAGCAAGGCAGAGAGTAGTAATCTTGGGGAAACCGAGGCACAGTGTGGTGACGCTCACTTGGCCAAGGTCCACATAGCTGTTAACAGCTGGGAAGTGGAAGAGCCAAAATTTGGACACAGGCAACCTGGCTCCCAAGATTAGATTTTTAACTCCTCCTCTTCCTCTTCCTCTTCCTCTTCCTCTTCCTCTTCCTCCTCCTCCTCCTCTTATGATTTTGCCAGGGCAGGAAGTGGTGGACAGGGATCTGTGGCACTGGGAGCAAGGATTTGCAGTACACTTGGCCTGGTTGGCCTGGTTGGCCTGGCGTCACTGTCCACTCCTGGTTGGCCTTCCTGGGTCTGTGCCCCTCTGACATCTGACTTTGATACTGGGGTGGAAGGGCCCAGACTTCTCATTTGCTGTCACTTTCTGGTCTCCCCCAAGGCCATCAGCTTCCTCCTAGGTCTGGGCTTCTCCCACGAGAGCCCTTGCCACAGATGGATTCTCTTGTCATAGGCCCAGAAGATAGCTCAGTCAGGAGCACCACGAGGGAAGGCAGGGTAGATAAGTCAGTGACCAGGCTGGCACAGGTGCGGGTCCCTGACTGTGGCTGGGTGCGGGTGAGGCTCTGTGCCTCCTGAGAATCTAGGGGGAGGGTCTGCCTCCGCTTGACCTTCCCTCTCAATTTTCAAAATACGATATGCCGTACTCCCTGCAAACCGCTTGACCCACCTGTAGCATCCCTCACACAACCTGTGCCACTGACCCAGGGGGGCCACAGGCAGAGTGTCCATTTCAGGCATGTGGACAAGGAAAGGGACATGTTGCTGCTTCTCTGTTCTGCCTCTGGAGCCTGGTCATCAGGGAGACCTGTGGTGGGCACACACCAGGCAGGTAGAGAATTTTAGGAGCAAACTACCTCCTCCTGTTACGGACAGCTCCTGCAGCCCAGAATTCCATCACTGGTCAGTCACTCTTTTTTTTTTTTTTTTGACAGGCAGAGTGGACAGTGAGAGAGAGAGACAGAGAAAGGTCTTCCTTTTTGCCGTTGGTTCACCCTCCAATGGCCTCCAAGGCCGGCGCGCTTCGGTCGGCACACTGTGCTGATCTGATGGCAGGAGCCAGGTACTTCTCCTGGTCTCCCATGGGGTGCAGGGCCCAAGCACCTGGGCCATCCTCCACTGCCCTCCCCGGCCACAGCAGAGAACTGGCCTGGAAGAGGGGCAACCGGGACAGAATCCAGCGCCCCGACCGGGACTAGAACCCGGTGTGCCAGCGCCGCAAGGCGGAGGATTGGCCTAGTGAGCTGCGGCGCCGGCCACTGGTCATTCACTCTTCAGGTTAACCAATGTCTCCTATCTGGAGGCATATTTTTAAAATTTCAGGCATCACTTCGAGAGGGATCTGGGTTTAGTGGATACTTGCTGCCCTACAGGAGAGATGGAGAGCTGGCTCAGGATGCTGTCAATCAAACTGGGAGGGTAGTGCGCTGGCCAGACTCCTGCCCTGCTTTGACTGCTACCCTTGAACCTGATCCTTCCTCCCCGCCCCCTCTATTTCCTTTCGATGGGCTGAGAAGTGGGGAGGGCAGCCAGGGCGATGGGATATCGAGGCCTCTTCAGAGTCTGTGTTTTCTGGGTCTCTAACCGCAGGTTTCCGAGAGAGCGCCTTCGCCTATGCCATCGCGGCAGCCGGTGTGGTGCACGCCGTGTCCAACGCGTGCGCCCTGGGCAAACTGCGGGCGTGCGGCTGCGACGCGTCCCGGCGCGGGGATGAGGAGGCCTTTCGTCGGAAGCTGCACCGCTTGCAGCTGGACGCGCTGCAACGTGGAAAGGGCCTGAGCCACGGGGTCCCGGAGCACCCCGCCCTGCCCCCCGCCAGCCCGGGCCTGCAGGACTCCTGGGAGTGGGGCGGCTGCAGCCCGGATGTGGGTTTCGGCGAGCGCTTCTCTAAGGACTTTCTGGACTCCCGGGAGCCTCACCGAGACATCCACGCGCGCATGAGGCTCCACAACAACCGGGTCGGTAGGCAGGTGAGAGTCCCATCACCCCTGGGTCTGCGCCAGACCCCCCCCGGGGGGGCCCACCCATTCCCCACGCCTCTTCTCTTCTGGGGACCACAGGGCTCCCCCATCTCATTGCCCTCTCTAAATTCAGTCAACAAACATGCATCAAGTACCAGGGAGTAGATTAAGACCAGGGACCCCCGGGGCTGAAAGGGCTTTGGTTCTGGGCTACCACCACCTCCTGCGGGAGCCACCTGCTCCTTCCTTTTCCTCCCGATGGCAGAGAAAGGGCTGGGCTGACAGTCAGGACCTCAGGCGTCCGCCCTGCTCTTCCCCTGTAGAGCAAGAAGGTTGAACTGGATCAGGGGAAGCCCCCCCCCATCTCCACCTCCCAGCTCCCCTGGCCAGTGATTCTGTGACCTCCTCCCCTGGGTTTCCTGTGCCGTCCACTGGACATGCTGGAAAGGTTGTCCCATTGCCTGCCACCTTCCTCCTTCAAATGCTCCTGCTACTTCAAAGGTCATTCATGCAAAAGAAGTAAATGCATATGTAAATCAGAAGACTAGGGGGGCGGGGAGGAGTGGGGGACCACAGCCTGCGCCAGCCTTGTGCTTACTGGGCGTTCAGCCCTGTGCGGACCGCTGCGCCACCTCTCAGCCTATCTAGTTCCGACAACTCGCTCCGAGGTGGATGCTGTTATTAACCTCATGCTCAGATGTGGAGACTGAGGCATAGATTGACTAAGAAGCTTGCCCAAGGTGTTGCAAGGGGGAGAAAGTGGTGGAGGCAGCGTTCGCCCCGAGGCGGTTGAGCTCGGAGCCTGGGCCCTTTAGTTTCCCCCACAGAGCACCCGAGGTCCGGTCTGGTCTGCACCACGATGCTTGCTGGCCCTCACGGCCACTCAGGCCCTGCTTGCTCTGACTCCCTGCACATCCCTTCTCCTAATCCTGCCCCGTTCCTGGCCTCCCTTCACTCTGGCTGGTGCCTTCCCCGCTCCCCTTTCTCTCCGCCTCTGAGCCCCCACTGTTGCATCTTCTTCCTCCACAAAGACCAACGCAGCTGTTCCCTTCTTGACTTAGAGGTGGGGTAAACTGAGGCACACCTGCCCTCAGATCACCCAACTCCTCCCCCAGCCCCCGGGCCCTGCCCTTGTCTATGCAACTCTTTCCCCCAACTTCAAGATACCATTCTGGCCCATACCCCCTGCGCCTGCTCCTCCTCCTCTTCCTCGTTAAACTGGTTAATTAATGGCTGCTGCCTGTGGGAAGCACATGTTCTGGAGCTGTGGGCCTGGGAAGGCTCTAGGCTGGTTCCCACGTGGTGCTGACACCACAGGCTGTGCAGAGGAGTGCGCAGCCCTTTAAGACCTGGAGGGGCAGGATCCCTCCCTTCCAGCCCCTATGGCCCAGCTGTGAGGGCCCTGTCCTTGGTCCCTCTGATCCAGTGTGTGTCTTTGGAACGGACTGGGGGAAAAGGAGGCAGCGTGCAGTGTCCTGTGGGCTATGTGGCGAGGCTAGTGCCAAAGGGGTTCTGGGCAGCAGTCCTAGGGCATGCTGAGAGCTAGGTATGGGGTGAAGACCCTTGCCATTTTCCCTGGCCTCCTCTGGACTTCATTATCTTCTGTCTTCCGGTAGAGCTTTGGCCCCTAGTGGGTGCTCACTTCCTTGGAGGAATCCCACCCCCAGCCCCAAGAAAGGACGGCAAGGCCCAGTGGGAGTGGGAGTGGTGGACTGGCTCCCAGCCTACCCCCCTACCCCTCCACCCCTGGCGGAGCGGGGGCTCACAGCCTGGAGCGAGGCCAGAGGCTTTGGGACCGTTGTGGCAGAGCCTGCACCCCCTTGCTCCTCGTCCCTCTGGGACGGATGGAAGGCAAGGGAATTCCCCTGGAGATCTGGGATCCCCCCTCAGGAAGCAAGAGCCTCCAGTCCCAAGAGCCCCCTGCAGCTGCGGCGGCGGAAAAGGCTAGGGGAGCCGGAAGGAGGGAATTCCCCCGAGGGGGCCGACCCTGGTGGGAGGCGGATGGGGGCACAGCAGTAAGCAGGCAGAGGAATTCTACCGGAGGAAAGACCTGGCGCCGGTGCCGTGGGGTCCCCGCTTCTGCTTGGGGCCTCAGCGTTTGCCTCTGTACGGTGGAAGTGGCTTGGCTAGTCTCAGCGGGCAGGCGGGCAGGGGGGCGCTGACGGCCAGCGTTCCACCCCTCACGGCGGTGCCTCCCTCCGCAGGCGGTGATGGACAACATGCGGCGGAAGTGCAAGTGTCACGGCACGTCGGGCAGCTGCCAGCTCAAGACGTGCTGGCAGGTGACGCCCGAGTTCCGCGCCGTGGGGGCGCTGCTGCGCAACCGCTTCCACCGCGCCACGCTCATCCGGCCGCACAACCGCAACGGCGGCCAGCTGGAACCCGGCCCGGCGGGGGCGCCGTCCCCAGCGCCGGGCACCCCCGGGCCGCGCCGTCGGGCCAGCCCCGCCGACCTGGTCTACTTTGAGAAGTCACCCGACTTCTGCGAGCGCGAGCCGCGCCTGGACTCGGCGGGCACCGTGGGCCGCCTGTGCAACAAGAGCAGCGCGGGCCCCGACGGCTGCGGCAGCATGTGCTGCGGCCGCGGCCACAACATCCTACGCCAGACCCGCAGCGAACGCTGCCACTGCCGCTTCCACTGGTGCTGCTTCGTGGTCTGCGAAGAGTGCCGCATCACCGAGTGGGTCAGCGTCTGCAAGTGAGCCGCCCGGGGCTCCCCGGGCACACCCCCACCCCACGCCTCCCTCGAGAGCCCCGGCCCTGGCCCTCCGCAGCGAGCTCGGCCAGGGCAGCCCCCTTCTTGGCTCCTGGAGAGGAGGCTGGACCAACATGGACCCTCCTGGCTCTGCGGATCTGCAGTCGCGGGACAGCCCAGGACTGCTCACTCCTGTGGGCTCTGCGACAGCTCAGTTGGGCCAACGGTGGCCCTATCTCCTCGCACATGCGTCAGGCAGGTGGCTCCTGAGCCTGTCTCCTTTCAGCCTCAGTCTCCCGCCCCCGCCCCTTCCCCTGCAGCGGAGGGAAAGAGAAGAAATGGACATAAACATTCCCCTCATGGTTCATTTAACAAATATTTATTTTGCACTCTCGTGGCCCTCTGTCCGGGGATGAGGGGCACTGAAAACCCTGATGTGGATACTGGAGAGACACACACAGTGCCTGCCCACTGGGGGGTTACATTCTTGCTGAGGAAGAGGGACAAATAAACAAGTAAACACGCAAGGTCATTTCAAACGGTGCTATGTGCTGTGAAGGAAATAAAACAGGACTCTGGATGTAGAGTTGTTTTGCGGGGAGGGGGCGCTTTGGATAAAGCCACTGGTCAGGGAAGGCCTCGAAGAGCTGTGACAGTCATGCTGAGACCTGTCAGATGGGAGGGAGGGATTGAGGGTAACAGCTTTCCAGGCTGACGCCAAGCGGATGCAAGGGCTGTGGTGAGAAACAGCTCTGCCTCCTGGGAGGCACAGCAAAGAAGCCATTGTGATTGAAGCCACCAGGGGCTGGCCAGCAGGAGCGGAGCCCAGAGGGTGGGCAGGGGTCACACCTACTGTCCCTGCAGGTCAAGGGGGTAGGGGTGTTATTTAAGAGGAATGTCCTAAGCAGGGGACAATCCTGGTCGGATTCCCCCATGGATTGCTGCAGGTGGAACGGGCTGAACGGGACGAGATGACCACTGGAAGGCCAGGCAGGGGGTTACCACCATCCACCTAACCAGAGATGAGGCCTGAACTGGGTGGAGGCAGTGGCGAAGTCTAGAAGGGGCTGGAGCCCCCGCCCTCGGTGCCAACTCTCTAACCGCCCACCTTGTGCCTGAGCCCTCTGCCACAAGCCAGGACGAGTGGCCCTGCCCAGCAGCAACCGTCGGCAGAGACAGCAGGCACTCTGAGAAGAGTAATCCTGGGCAAGACCCAGCTCAGCCCAGCCCAGCGCCCCGGGGAGCAGGTGGGGCCAGGAGGTGCGGCTGGGAAGAGGGGGCGGGGGAGGGCCCGGAGACTCACTGTCTGGATTCTGGTCTCTCTGAGTCCAGGCAGGACAGGCAGGGCAGGCAAGTGAGGCTGGGGGGAAGGGGCATACTTCCTGGGCCTCTTGTGCCTGTAGGCTCCCAGCTCGGGGAGCCCCCTTGCAGGTCAGTGATCCCACCGCGCCCTCACATGCCCATAGGGACACTGTGGAGCTGGCGGTCTGGGCCCAGGGTTGCATTCCCCTTGGCTTCCAGACCTGATGTTTTTCCTGAAACAGACCCCCTAGGAGGAGGGCGGTGGAGAGGGAGGTGGGGTCAGGATGAGCCAGACAAGGACAAAGTTCTTGTTCCTGTCCCCAGTTGCCCACCTGCACGAATTCCATTTTCCCTCCCCTGTCCTGTGTCCCCCTACTCCTGGGTGGGGCTGAGACAGAAAGGAGGCCTCCAAGGGTGGCACCCGGGATGACCCAACGGTTGGGAGATTTGTCCCCACTGGCTTGCCTTCAGCCCCCTCCCTCTGATTGCCTGCATCCCAGCCGCTCCCAGGCATGCCTGGGGCAGCAGGACCTTGCAAATCCTTGGCTGGGCTGCCTCCACTTAGAACCGGGTTTTTCTCCCCATCCCCCAAAAGACAGCCCCATAGGCGGGCGGGTGAGAGTCCCTGGGGAGGAGGGGTGAGCGGGAGCAGCCAGACACACCTGCCTCATTCCTTTCCTCTTGATCACCCGGGAGAGAGCTGTGGGGGCTGGGTTCCCTACCCCCTTCCCCTCTCCCATTCCAGTGAAGAGGAGAGAATGCAGGGGGGGGGGGTGCTCCCACCCCCCAGCACTGTCCACTACAGCACTAGCCTTGGGCTCCCCCCACCCCCGCACTGCTTTCTAGGCTTAAAGAGGATGGAGCCGGCGGAGGGGAGACTGAAGAGTTACAGGATGAAGCCGGGACACCCTGGTGGAGCAGCAACACTGCAGAGCAGGGCTGTCTCCGGAGAGAAGGGGGTGGTGATTGGGCTAGGGGAGGGGACACATTTTAGTGAGTCAAGGCCTGGTCATCCGACCTGCAAAGGAGGGGAGGAAAAGGTGGGGAAGGAGCGAAAGGGGTCGCCCACCCACTGTCCTCTCCCTGGGCCGGAAACTGACCGGAGTGCTGGCACCAAAGGTAGAACCCACAATTGTAAAGAGGTGTGTTGGGACTTGGTAAAGGCCCTACATAGACATGTGGAGATGATAAGGGGCACTGGGCTATGCACACTGGCTGAAGCCTGATGAACCTGCTGTTTGGCAGTAGGGCAAATGGGCTGAAAGGAGGTGGGAGTGGGGGAAGCTGCCAGCAGCAAGGGGAGAACCAGGGGCCAGGCAAGGGAACAGAAGGTGCGCAGGGGTCACTGGGAGGAGGAGAGGGCCTCTCCCACCCCCAACGTCTTTCACCTGAAGGTCACCTGTTACCTCCTGGTAGGGGGAAGAAGTGCTGGGCGCTACTGGAACCCTCGTGGCCCCACGGTGGCGGGAAGCCGAGGAGCTAACGGGATGAGGACGGTGGACAGATCGGCAGGCAGTAGCAGGTTAAGGCTGGGGTGGGGTCAGAACCCAGGCATCCTGCTTTTCAGTCCCCCAGGAGCCGAAGTTGGGAAGCGAGCCGAGCAGAGGCGCAGGCGTGCAAAGGTGGACCAACGAGCTACAGGAGTGCCCCGGAGGAGGGTGAGAAGAAGGGTCAGGGCCAGCTGGCCACTCCTCCTCCTTCGCCCCCAGCTAGCCTCCGGCAGGGGGCCTTCCACGTTGGAGAGTGGCCAGGCCCCAGTCGCGGTCCCTCCCCTCTCCCAGAAGCACCCCCCCTCTTATGTGGTTGCCGGCAGCTGCCTGCGGTCGCCGCAGCCCCTGTGCTCAAGGCACGGGGACTTTCCAACAGGGGAAAAAATGACTTAATGAGAGTGGGAGCCGGGGGCGGGAGGGACAGGTCCCTGTAATCACCGCTCCGCTGTGGGGCCTGCACGCCTCCGGGCCCTTCCCCGGCTTCCTGCTGCCAGCGCCCCCCTTGGGCTCTGTTGGGGGAGGGGCATCCCTTTTCAGGATCTGTGCTCTCCGGGGGCCCTCCGGCCGCCTTGGCTCCCTAGGCTCGCCCACGTGGGAGCAGAGATGGCCTCGCGATCCCTCTCTGGACCTTGTCCTTGGAGTCGGCGCGCGGGGCGGGGGGGGGGGTGCGGGTAACTCTTGCAGGGTCCTCGGTTGGTGGGTTGTAGGGGTTAGGGATGGCGAGGAGAGCCCTTCGCCGCTTCACGGCTGCGCACTCAGAAAAGCCCCGTTGCTGTGGCAACCAGGGCAGCCGAGGTGTGTCCGCAGGGCTGGGAGGCGCCCCCCCCTTTCGCCGCTGCGAGCGCGGGGGTGGGGGTGTGCCGTTACCATGGCAAGGGTGCGCAAGGAGGGCACATTCTTCCCCAGGGTGGGAGCGCCCTGGGGATACGAGAAGGGGGGCGACGGGGGCGGCAGACAGGGGAGGGGGTGGGTGCTGGTCAGAACATGGGAGGAGTTTCGGACCAGACGAACCAAGGCTTCTAGGGTGGAGTTAGGAATAGGACCCCCCCCCCGCCCCGGTCCCCAACAGCTTTCCCGGGGCCTCCAGCTGCCCCCACCGTTCTCTGGGGTTCAACCCCCCAGCCCCCGATTTCGGAGAAGGGACCTGACTACCGACCTGAAGGGCTTTTGGCTTTCTTCAAGGCCAGACCCACGGAACTTAAGGGGCGCGCCCTTTCCCCCCAGAGGAGCTGCAGCCCAGACTGCAGGCTGAAGCCCTGCAATTAAGCCCCTCACCCGCCCCTGTGCCGCCCGCCGGCCCTCCGCCAGGCGGGTCTGCACCGGCAATTACAGCCGCGCGTAGCAGCTGATTACCTCGGAGCCGGGGAGCAGCCGGGGTGGGGACAGCCGGCAGGGCAAGGGCTGTCCCTGGCCCCAGGGTCTTTAACTGGAGCTTCGGCTGCGGCCCTTTCGTCTTTTCCCGGCTCTGGAGGTTACAGGGAGGAGTCTATTTCGTGCTTCTTCCTGCTGTGCCTCAGTTTCTCACTCCTCGAACGCACAGTGCGCCTGGGGCAGAGAGACTGCAGGAGTGTGTGTGTGTGTGTGTGTGCGCGCGCGCGCGCGCGCGCTGCAGTGTCTGGAGTGGACAACAGGGTACTCCAAAAAGTTCAAGGCCCCCGAGGCCGGCTCTCTCCCGCCTCAGGCTGCCTCGTGGGTCTCTCCTGGCCCTGCGCCCGACCCCGTGGCCCCAGATCTATCTTGCTGAGCCAGCCCGTTCTGCATTTTTGTGGGAAACAGAAAACGGCGCCCCCTCCGGGCGGGAGGCTCCCCCTTTTTGGCCCACAAGGGAAGGCGATCTGCGAGTGCGATGATCCACTACCACTCCCCGACCCCTGATGTCCCTTCGTGCTTTTCCCGCGGACGGCAGGTCTGCCGGAGCTCAAGGAGCGCTTCTCGCCTCCCGCAGTCCAGCTGTCCGCATCTGGCCAGCAGCTGGGAGCCGCCCACCGCAAACTGCTGAGGACACGGCGCCCTCTGTTGGTGCAGAGCCTCGAAACGCCGGCTTCGGGTTGCACTGCCCGCCGCAACATCAGGTCTGGGGGCTCGCCCCGGTTGGGTGGGTCTTGGGTTCCACCCATTCGATACCCTTTGCCTGTGAATACCGCCCGCCCTCGGTCTCGCATTCCTCCCAAATCTCACTCCACAGGTTCCTTCTTCTCCGGCTGCTGCCTTGCTGACCCTGTCCCCTCCGTCGCCCTGCTCCTAAAACCCTGCACGGCGACCTAGCTGTCCCCACTTTCTTCATGGCCAGTCGTCCGAGCGCGGCCGCTGCTTGTGCGGCGCCATCTCTCAGCGCCCGATGTAGAAGTCCTAAATAAGGAACACGGTTACATAAATCACCGCCCATTTGCTCAATGGAATTCCTCGCCGCGTCCTTAAAAATGAGGTGGTTGAGGTATATTTAGTGACTGAGGCAGTGTTTGTTCTACGTGGGGGAGGGATCTTGGAAAATACAGAACAGCACAGCGCAGCGAAGGGGCCCTCTTGTACTGCAGCGAAAATGTATAGACGTGATTTGAATTTCAAAAGTCTAAAACAGGCATTGAAATGCTAACGGTATTTTTGGGTGGGGGATTACAGGTGGTTTGCAAGTTGTTCTCAATTTAATCTGCATCTCTCATTTTCTATAATGAACATGTGTTAGCTGGACATGGTAATAATCCAGTATTCAGACCATTTTGACCTCAATGTGAGCATTGAGTTATACAATACAAATATACTACATTTAAAATGTTTAAAATGGTACTTATTTGAAAGATTGAGATTGACTCCTTTATTTGTTAAATATTTATTTATTTATTTGAAAGAGTTACACAGAAAGAGGAAGAGAGAGAGATCTTCAATTTGCTGGTTCACCCCCAGCTGCCTGCAAAGCTAGGAGTCAGGAGCTTCTTCCAGGTCTTCCACCTGGGTGCAGAGGCCCAAGTATTTGGTCCCAAGTCTTCCTCTGCTTTCCCAGGCATATTAGCAGGGAGCTGCATTGGAAGTGGAGCAGCCAGGACTCAAAATGGGTCTCAAACCAGTGCCCACATGGGATGCTGGCATCATAGGCAGCAGTTGTATCCACTGTGCCACAATGCCAGCCCTGAGAGATTGGTTTCAGCTGTTGGTCCTCTCCTCAAATGCTTGCCACCGTCAGGCCAAGCCATGAGCCTGGGGCCAGGAACTCAATTCAGGTCTCCCATGTGGGAAACAGGGACTCAACTACTGGAACCATCACCTGCTGCCCCACCGGGTGCACACTGATGAGAAGCTGGAACTGGGAGCAGAAGCCGGACTCCACACCAGGCACTCTGAATGGATGCAGGTGCCTCAAGTGGTGTCCTAAGCACTGTGCCAAGTGTTCACACCAAATATACTAAATTTTACAAAGAATCCTTTTTAAAACTACGAATTGGGAGATCTGTCTCCTGACAAGCATTAATATGACTGTTGTTGGGATTTTCTGTTCAGAATTGGAGTGGTTTACAGTAAGAATGGGTTTCCAATCTCTGACTCTCAGAGCTCAGAGAAGCCAAAAGGTTGTTAAAAGGGTCCTGAAATCCATGTGTGCATTCAGTATTGTTTGTGAATGGAGTAGGTTATTTATTTTCCACTGCTTTTCATATGGATGAAGACGCTGCCATCATCTACCATACAGAAAGCTTGTATAAAGGTTATTACCTTTTGCCCAGTCTTCATCCTCTTCAGTCTCTGCAACCCTACATCTGAGTAACTGTCCTCCCCTCGGGCACACATCACCCTTGGGTGGCTGACAGCTGATGGTGCACTGCCTGGTCCTCCTCCCATTCACAGTGCTGCAGAGATTCCGTTCACTCGTTCCTTGCCTTTTTCTTTTGAAACAATTTCAAAGACACAGAAAGTCCACATTCCCCTGAACCACTTGAGTTAATTGCCTACAGGATGCTCCAGTATGCATTTCCCACAAATGAGGACATTCTCCACCCTAACCTAATACAATGCTCACAATTGGGACATTAACATTGCTGCATTAGCCCTGGCTAACCCACAGGCCTTATTGGATTTTCATCCATTGGTCCAAGGATGTCCTTTCAACAAAAGGATCCAGCTCAGAATTCTCTATGGCATTCAATTATCAGGTCTTTCCAGTCTCCTTCCATCAGAGATGTTTCCTAAGCCTTTACTTTCACAACCAGGGAAATTTGGAATACAAGAGACCAGTTATATTGCAGAATGTCCCTCAATTTGGGTTTATTTTTCAGCCCTCATGACTAGGTTTGTGTTACGTGGTTTTGGCAGCAATATTACAGATGTTGTTTTCCTCCTTGTCACATTATTGATCCTGATGCTCAAGTTTTCCCAGATTTGGTCCACCTGGCAAGCTGGCTTCTGTCACTATAGTTCTCTGAGCACCTCCTTGCTGTCTGGCACAGCAAGATGTTTCAGGCTGGTGTTGTACTTCCTCTGCCCCAGCCCTGGCATCAGCCATTTCTCTCTTCTTTGGATGGAGAATGATACTTAGAAACCAAAATCTGAGTGCAGGATGTGCTCATTGTTCTTGAAGTGTTCCTGCCTCCAGACCTCTCCTTTCTTTCTGGATTGATCTCTTTCTATGTGACCGACCCCTACTCATGCTGCTACTGTCCACACTCTCCTTGCAGGCACTGTCTTCCTCCTTCTTGTCTCTGATATAGCCCAGGGCAGCCTGACTGGAGGGATGTCTTGCCTCGCCTGACCCTGCATGATGGCCTTTGAATGACATTATTCAGAAAGGAAGTCAGGCAGGTAGGAAGGCTGGAAACAATTTCACTTACTCTTTTTTTTTATTTAATAAATGTGAATTTACAAAGTGCAACTTTTGTATTGTTGTGGCTACCCCCCACCCCGCCCCCGCCGCCACTTCCCTCCCCCCTTTCACTTACTCTTGGAGCTTCGGAGACACTTCTCACTACTCTCTCCTCCGAAAGTGGCAATAGCTCTTCCGGTTGTCCCTGTCCTCATACTCTATTATTTCTCCGATACTTGATAGCCAATCCACCTGTTTGTTCCTTGTCAATGTAGATCTTGAATCTGATCATATATCAGCCCCTTCATTACCATCTTGGTCCAAGCCACTGTCTTCTCTTGCCTTGATTGGCTACAGTTGCCTCCAAGTTGAGCCCTCACACCCAACCCCCCAGTCTGATTCTTTGGAACTGTCAGCCATGAAGTTGCCTTCTCAGCTCAGGATTTTCCAAAGTCTTCCTATCTCCTCAGAACACAAGCCCACATACTGACAGTGATTTACACAGAACCTCCTTGCTGTCCCCTTCAGCTCATCTCCTATTCACCTCCTCATCCATTGTGCTTCTGCCACATTGGCCTTCCAGGAGATCTTTGAATAAGCCAAACACCGTCCTGCCTCAGGGCCTTTGCAAGTATGATTTCCTTTGCCTGAAATAGATTTCCTCAATAGATTTTCCTTCCTTAGAATATTTCCTTATGAGAGGGAGCTTTACAGAACAACTCTTAGAAAATGGCAAACTTCCTCTTCCTTTTTATTTTTCTTTATAGTCTGTGTCACACACTTGACATATTTGTGTGTTTGTTTACTGTCTGCCTTTGTGCTCTATAATGGAAACTCCATGAGAGCTGAGACTGTGGTTTGTTCTGTATTTCTAATGCCCAAAATGGTAGTGATACATTGTAGGCATTAACTAACTATAAATGGATGAATGCATGATTGTCCATGGGAACAACTGCCCATCTCTGTCTTCAGGCTCAGCCTTCCTTCCTACAACTTTTCTTGACATTCTGGCTACCAACTAGACGTGTTTTGCCATGTGTCTGTGCCCCACAAACTAAAGATTTTTTACCTTGAGTCATCCTTTTATGTGTCTATATGTTAGTTTTAGGACTGGGACTCTCTTTGTTCATTGCAATTTTTTCAATGCCTCGCACAGTGCCTGGCATACAGCATCCATCCCAGATGCCACAATAGCCTCCCATCTGGCCCCTCTTTTTTTGTTTGTTTGGACAGGCAGAGTGGACAGTGAGAGAGAGAGACAGAGAGAAAGGTCTTCCTTTTTGCTGTTGGTTCACCCTCCAATGGCCGCTGCGGCCGGCACACTGCGCTGATCCGATGGCAGGAGCCAGGTACTTCTCCTGGTCTCCCATGGGGTACAGGGCCCAAGTACTTGGGCCATCCTCCACTGCACTCCCTGGCCACAGCAGAGAGCTGGCCTGGAAGAGGGGCAACTGGGACAGAATCCGGCGCCCCGAACGGGACTAGAACCCGGTGTGCTGGTGCCACAAGGCGGAGGATTAGCCTATTGAGCCGCGGTGCCAGCCCTCATCTGGCCCCTCTATTCTCTCTCTCTCTCTCTCTCTCTCTCTCTCTCTCTCATTTATTTGAAAGTCAGAGTTACAGAGAGACAGGGAGAGACAGAGGGATCTTTCATCCACTGTTTACTCCCCAGATGGCTGCTATGGCCAGGTCTGGGCCAGGTCAAAGCCAAGAGCCAGGAAGCTTCTTTAGGGTCTCTGACATGGGTGTCAGCGGTCCATACACTTGAGCCATCTTCCTCTGCTTTTCCCAGGCTATTAGCAGGGAGCTGAATCAGAAGTGGAGCAGCCAGAACCCACACGAGATGCCGGTGTAGCCCACTATGCCACGAAGCCAGCTCCACATTTTCGCCCTTTTAAATCGATTCATCTCTATCAGGTTTCTATATTTTTAACTCCGATAAAGTGCTCTAATCATGTCATTTCCTCTGACTAAAGCTTTCAATGGATCTTTGTACCAATTAGGTTTTTAAATTGCCAACAACAGAAGTGGACTCTGGTTCACTTAAGTAGGAGAGGAGTTTGGCAGGGATGATATTGGGCAGCTTACAGAACTGACAGCCTTAGGAATAAGCTCGGTTAGTAGGCAAGAACCAAGAGAAGCGAGATGGTCAGAACTTCCATCGTACCCTGTCCCAGAGCAGCCTGGTTAGGGGCTGCTGCTCTGGCTCTGGGGGCTGTCTCCCTGCGCACTGGCTGTTGCTTCCCCTGGGGTGGATTCCAAACAATCCCCTTCTCCTTGGGTCCCTTACTGAAGATTCAAAGAGCTGAGCAGGAGCACTGATTTGAACTTGACCTTCCTGCCAGGTTTCTGACTTTCCATTAAGACTGGCTTGAGGAGGATTACCAACATAGGAAGAGGGCTCAGAGGCAGGGCAACTAAAGACCCTAGTGCACCTCCACATACGGGTTCCTGAGCATGTCACCAATGCCCTCCACCACCTGCCACAGCGTGTCATGTCTAGTTTTCCCGCTAGCACACCACGCTATCCTGAAGCACAATTGTACACTGTCCAGTGTTGCTCCTTCCTGTCTTGGCTTCAGCAACACCCCTGCTCCACGGGGTTTGTCCTTTCCCCTTTGTTCTGAGCTGGTCCCACAATTTATTTTCACTGACAGCATGTTGTGCAAGTGGCGCTGCGGGACTTCCAAGGACAGGCCAGAAGGAGTCGTGCAGCTCTGCCTCAGTCTCCTGGTATGTTCCCCCTGGGGCAAGCCAACCACCATGGAGGAGCTCTGTCCACCTGGGCACCACCATGCCGTGAGGAAACCTAACAAGCCACATGGGAAGGTCGCATGGAGAGAAGGCAGGCCTGGCCAGTCTCTGTCTGTCCCAGCCAATCGGGATGAGGTGCCAGACTTGTGATTAGAAAAGTCATCTTGGACTTCCAGTCCAACTGAGCCCTCAGGTGATGTCAGCCCGAGCCCCTGTCAGACTGTAATCTCACCTGAGAGCCTCCCATGTGCAAACCACCCGGCCGAGGGCAGCCTCCCTAGGACTGTGAGATGTGGTAATAAGTTGTTGTTCAATGCCACCGCATTGGGGGTGCTTTGTTCAGCAACGCAGTACTCAAACAGCCTCCTTCGTAGCTCATGTTTTGCTCTCTCTGGAGTGTCCCCCACTGTCCGATGCCAGCCAGGTGCCCACCCACAGCTTCACTTGTCAAAATCTGTATGTTGAGGGTGGCACAGTGTGGAGGAGAGAGTTAGGCTTGGAGCTGAATCCTCTTTTAGTCTCACTATCCTTGCGACCTTGGGCAAATTAATTGATTTCTTTAGACCTCAGTTTCTGCATCTGCTGAATGGAAAGAAAAACACCCATTTCCTAGAGTAAAATATCTGTGACTGGTCCATGTTGTCTCATGGATGGGTGGGAGGTCTTTAGCTGATACAGGACATGTAGACTTGCATCAAAGGGCTCTCCTGAGGTCCTATTCCCAACACTAATGAACTCTATGGGTTTGGACAAATAACTTCATCTCTGGGCCTTGCTGGCCTCCCAAGTAGCATGTGTAATGGGGTTTCTTTGGGCGGTTTTGTGGTGCTATGCAGCACTGTCCCCTCAAGGTAGAATGTCCAGACCCTTAGGCCGTGTCGCTTAACTGGCATGGCATCAGGATCCTGAGGATGTCCACAATTGGGGCTCAAGCCTAGTGCCCTGGGAACGTGGTGACAGATGGCAGGTAGGAACAGCAGAGGCTGAGACGGCATGGAATAGAGCAGAGGCTGGGCAGGACCGTCTTGTGGCTCAGGGCACATCCATTCCTCGGCTTTCAGGGCCTTCCCAGTGGAGAAGGAAAGATCTGGGGCACTGTAAGGGCAAGGTAAGCACCCAGACATCTCTGTTGTGGGGTCTCCTGGGGAAAGAGCTGAGAATAAGAAGCAGAAGATACTTTCCCATCAGAGAGGGAAGAGGAGGAAAGACAGGTGGGCCAGGAAGCTATGGGGGCCCCTGGGCCTGTGGACAGGCTGAGAGGCAGCAGGTGATGGTGAGATGGGTGGTTTCAGGCAGCAGTCCTGACCATGTGGCTGGACGGAACTGCCAGGCTGCTACTCAGGTTTCCACGGACACATGGGGATTGGGGAAGTTACAGAAGCACGCGCGCTGTCTGCTTCCAGTTGCACCTGGTGCAGAACGGGCAAAACAAATTAATGCCATTGGAAGGCAGGATGGTGGGCACCTGTGCAGGGGAACCAGCGACTAGAAGGAAACGCAGGGGTTCCTGGGGGTTGGCAACATTTTCCTTCTTCACCAGGGCCTGCTCTCACCACTGTGTTCATTTGTGAACTGAAGGTTTGTGCACTTTCCTGTTACTTCAATTACATGTTAAAAAACACTTATGAACTCGGGGGGGGGGGGCTGGCACCGTGGTGCACTAGGTTAATCCTCTGCCTGCGGCGCCGGCATCCCTTATGGGTGCCAGCTCTAATCCCGGTTGCTCCTCTTCCAGTCCAGCTCTCTGCTGTGGCCTGGGAAGGCAGTGGAGGATGGCCCAAGTGCGTGGGCCCCTGCACCCACATGGGAGACCAGGAGGAAGCACCTGGCTCCTGGCTTCGGATCGGTGTAGCTCTGGCCATTGTGGCTGTTTGGGGAATGAACCAAAGGAAGGAAGACCTTTCTCTCTCTCTCTCCCTCTCACACTGTCTGTAACTCTACCTGTCAAAACACACACACACACACACACACACACAAAGGTGGGGCTGGCGCTGTGGCATCCACCTGCACCAATTCTCTTCCCAGATGCTCCACTTCTGATCCAGCTCCCTGCTGATGGGCTGGGGAAGCAGTGGAAGATGCTCTGGGTGCTTGGGCCCCTGGTACCCATGTAGGAGACCTGGAAGAAGCTCCTGGCTCCTGGCTTCAGATTGGCTCAGCTCCGGCTGGTTGCGGCCGTTTGGGGAGTGGAGTGGATGGAAGATCTCTGTTTCCCTGTCTGTAACTCTGCCTCTCAAGTAAATAAGTAAAACTTACCCCCCCCCCCCACACACCCACACGGGGCTGGCACTGTGGCACAGTGGTCTAAGTGCTTAAGTGCTAGTTGTGAGGTCGGCGTCCCATGTTGAAATATCAGTTCAAGTCCTGACTGCTGCACTTGCCATCCAGGTCGTGGCTAACACGCCTGGGAAAGCAGCGGAAGGTGGCCCAGGTGCTTAGGCTTTTTGGAGACCAGTATGGAGTTCCTGGCCCAGCCCTGGCTATTGCAGCCATTTGGGGAGTGAACCAGTGGATGGAAGATCTCTTCCCGCCACCCCCGCCCTCTGCCTTTCAAATAAATAAATAAATAAATACATAAATCTACACACACACACTCACACCCAACAACTTGGGAAATCGAGGGTGAATGGTTATTTCCCATCTCACGCCCTCTGAGACGGCACCTCTGTTGGGGGAGTGGGCAAGAGATTAGTGGGCTGGGGGTAAGGACTGCCTGGTTTCTGGCTAGACGTTTCATTTCTTCCTGCATATTCCTTCATTAATTCACTTAACGTTTAACAACTCCCTCCATATTGAACACTGTACTCACCGACAGGGACAAAGATTGTTATTAATTACAGCCGTTTCCATTTGCTTAGAGCTGAGTGTGGAGTAGGCACTGAACACCCCTGTCACCCTCACAATAACCCTGGTATTAGCCCCAAATGTCAGTTGAAGGCGTTTCAGAAAGGCTAGCAAATTGCTTAAGGTCACACAGCGAAGAAAATGTCTGTTTTTTCATATGCACCTGCTTCTGTGGATCCAAAGCCTAGGTACTTTTCACTGAGCCCCAGGGTCTTCCAGGAACCTTGGGGTGGAAGGACCTGTAGACAGATTGCTCTACTCGGGTTACGAATAGTTTGGGCCACACCCTCTCCTGTGACGCTCCGCAGGCTCCTCCATTCCCCCTGAGCCTGCTTCTCCATTTGTACACCGAGGGAGGACAACCACGCCTTTAAGGCGCCCGGAGCCCGGAGCCCGGAGCCCGGAGCGACAGCCTAGGACCGGCAGTCGCTGGCCCTGCTGGGTCCTCATCACCCACGTGTGCAGACCCCGGCCAGGGCCCGCGCAGCCTCGGGCGCCGGCTTCCAGGTGGTCCCTCGCCTCCCGACCGTAACTTTCAGAGTCGGGCAGACTAAATACCCTAGTATGCCTTCATAGCTGGGTCCCCGCCGCCACCGAAAGGTCAGGCGTACAGGCCCCGCCCCAAACACCGCGAGAGGACGCCGCGCTAGCAGCCGGGCGGGACTGTCTTCCGGGGTCGGCTGGGCGGACGAGACTCGCGCTGTCGCGAGATCTCGCGAAACCTCGGGCTTCCAGGCCCCAGGTGCGGCGCGGGCCCGAGGGAGCGCGCTCGTTTTGGAACCTGAGACTGAGGCCAGCGGAGGGCGGGGGTCGCAGGAGGGGTGCGCTGGGTCAGCAGAGGCCTCTGCTTGGCGTTTGGCCGCCCCCATTCACTGGGCAGCTACTATGGGCGGGCCAGACCGGAAGGGATCTTGCCGGCGTGTTCACATGATTGTGTTTGTATAAAATTAGCAAAAACCAAAGCTATTTCACCCTAAATTTGCTAAGCCGGAGTGGCTGTGGACATTAAGCATTTGGGAGCAGAGGGTTCTCAGGGGTTTAGCGGGGTGTATTCGTGTGGTTCCGTGTATTTCTGTGATTTAGTGGCATCTATGCATGTGTATACCAAGTTACTGCTAGCTTTCCCAGTGTGGGAGTCCCGCTCACGGGATTAACACCACCTGGGACAGCAGGGCCCCATATGAGCGCTGGTTCGAGTCCTGCCTGCTCTACTTCCAGTCCAGCCCCCTGCTAAATGTGCCTGGGCAAGCAGCAGAAGATGACCCAAGTGCTTGGGCCTCTACCACCCACGGGGGAGACTGGGATGAAATTCTATGCTCCCGGCTTCAGACTGGCACAGCCCTGGCCATTGCTGGCATTTAGGGAGTGAACCAACATCCTCAGATGTTCCCCTGTCTAGATTGAGAGATACTAAAGATTAGTCACTGCACAAGACAGTGTGAAATTCTTTGAAATCTTATAGCTCGTAAAGAAGCTTGATAGAGATTCTCCCAAATTTGACAACCATCCAAAAATAGAGTTGAGAAACTGACTAGCACTAGTAACTAGTTAAGTTAACAAATATACTATTTTTAAAGAATTGTGTCATGTTCTTGGTATGTATGAGCTTTTGAAATTTTGTATCTGGATATAATTCTTTTTCACATTTGGACCTCGTTATATATTTTAAATTTTATAATCTTTTTCTTAAGGAACCCCATGAAATGATGTTTGTATGTGCTCAGGCCTGAAAAACCTGGACCTGCCCTTGCATGCCTATTATCTCTTCCTTGACCTGTTGAACAGGGCAGGGTGTATATTAATTCTCTTTAATTTAAAAATATTTATTTATTATTTATTTGAAAGGCGGAGTTACAGAGAGACAGGGAGAGACACGGAGAGAGAGAGAGAACAAGAGATCTTCCATCCATTGGTTCGCTCTCCAAATGGCCATGATGGGTTGACGGGGCCAGGCTGAAGCCAGGACCCTGGAATTCCCCCCAAGTCTCCCACATGGCTGCAGGTGGGGGCTGGAGTTGGGCCGTCTTCCGCTGCTTTCCCAGGTGCATTAGCAGGGAGCTGGATTGGAAGCAGAGCGGCCGAGTCTCAAGCATCTCAAGGAGATGCTGCTGTCACAGGTGGTGGCTTAACCCGCTGTGCCACAACACTGGGTCTGTCTTCCTTTTTTTTATTTTTGTTTTCTATTTTATTTATTTATTTTTTTTAACAGGCAGAGTTAATGAGAGAGAGAGACAGACAGACAGAGAGAAAGGTCTTCCTTTTTCTGTTGGTTCACTCCTCAAGTGGCTGCTACGGCTGGCGCACTGTGCCGATCTGAAGCCAGGAGCCAGGTGCTTCCTCCTGGTTTCCCATGGGGTGCAGGGCCCAAGGACTTGGGCCATCCTCCACTGTACTCCCGGGCCACAGCAGAGAGCTGGCCTGGAAGAGGAGCAACCAGGACAGAACCGGTGCCCCAACCAGGACTAGAACCCGGTGTGCTGGCGCCGCAGACAGAGGATTAGCCTAGTGAGCCAGGATGCTGGCCTGTCTTGCTTTTTGAGATGAGGAGCTGGGAGCCCTGAGACACTGTCGCTTGCCCATACCCTTGCTACTGTGATAGAGAGAGAACTAAAACCCAGCTCTTTTGGTTCTTGCTTCAGACATGTGGTTACACCAGGGGCAAGTGCCCTATTCCCAAACCTCTCACTGTCTTCAATGGGCAGGGCTTGGGTGTGCCAGGCTGGCCTGCCTTGAGTTCTGAGTTGTGCGTGGTCCAGATGAGAGGCCTGGTAAAGCCTTGTTGATGTCTTCCTACCCGCTCCTCGCCCAGCGACAAAAGAGGGCCAGCGAGCGGTGGGCAGTGACCCCTGAACAGCTGTAGCCCTGGGTCCTCCGTCTGTGTCAGGTGTGCGCGGTCCTTGAGCAGAGACAGAAGCCGCTGGGGAGCCGGCTGTGTGTGAATATGCATGGGAACATGGCTTTGGTTATTGCTCAAGCCAAGTGTATTTTTGGTCTTGTTTCCCTGGAGACTTATAGGGAATCGGGAGAGGCCTTCCCAAGTGTAGTATAATTTTGCCAGCTCCACTTCCTTTCCAATTCCCCAAATTAGTCACCTCGTCCCTCCACCTGGACTGACTTCTCCAAGGTCACCAATGACTTCTTTGTGGCTAAATCCAACGTTTCAGCTCTCATCTGGATCGGCTCTCCCCAGCCACCAGTGGTCTTTGCAAGTGTGAACCTGACCCCTCTGCCTAAACTCCTTCAGTGGTTCCTTGCAGTGGGGATTAAGGCTCAGCAGTGGGACCCAGCCCTCACCAGGTCCTTGAGGTCACATGTGCTAATTTTTCCTCTCAGATGGCCAGTGCTCTTTTCTGATGCGCCTTTGCATGTATATTGCTTCACCACGATTTTAGATGTTGTTTTGGTACTGAGAGGCCAACAGCAGAAGCGACCACAGCAGGCAAAAATCCCTGCCATGCTGTGGCTCCCTTCTAGCAGCTGTTTTTTGCTGGCATCTTACTCTGTTTTGTTTTGGCCATTGTTTGTTTTTGAATGATAGGGAGTTGGGGATTATTTATTATTTTTTAAATAGTGGTGTCATTGAGATATAATTCATATACCTTAGACTTTATCCCATATAAAACACACGACTCAACTGAGAATATTCAGGGTTGTGGGGCCGGCGCTGTGGCATAGTGGGCTAAGCCTCTGCCTGCCGTGCCGGCATCTCATATGGACAGCGCTTGGTATCCTGGCTGCTCTTCTTTCCATCCCGCTCTCTGCTTATGGCATGGGCAAGCAGTAGAAGGCGGCCCAAGTCCTTGGGTCCCTGCATCCATGTGGGAGACCTGGAGGAAGCTCCTGCCTCCTAGCTTCGGATTGACCTGGCTCTGGCCATTGTGGCCATTTGGGATGTGAACCAGTGGATGGAAGGCCTCTTTCTCTGTCTCTCTCTCTCTTTCTCTGTGACTACAACCTTTCAAATAAATAAATAAAATCTTTTTTAGTTTTTTTTTTTAAAGATTTATTTATTTATTTGAAAGTCAGAGTTGCACAGAGAGAAGAGAGGCAGAGAGAGTGAGAGAGGTTTTCCATCCTTTAGTTCACTCCCCAATTGGCCACAGCAGCTGGATCTGGGCTGATCCAAAGCCAGGAGCCAGGAGCTTCTTCCAGGTCTCCCACGTGGGTGCAGGGGCCCAAGGGCTTGCGCCATCTTTTACTGCTTTCCCAGGTCATGGCAGAAAGCTGGATCGAAGTGAAGCAGCTGAGTCTCGAACCGGCACCCATATGGGATGCCAGCACTGCAGGTGGCCACTTAACCTGCTATGCCACAGTGCCAGCCCCTTAAAAGTTTTTTTTTTAAAGATTTATTTATTTAGTTAATAAAATCTTAAAAAATTCAGTTTTATAACCATTACCATGATACATTTTAGAGTACTTTTTATTATCCCAGAAAGAACTTTGTACCAATTAGTAGTCACTTCCACTTTTCCCCAATCGTCCCATCCCTAGGCAACTAATTGACTTTCTTTTCTTTCTTTCTTCTTCTTTTTTTTTTAATAATAAGATCATATCTTTTTTTTAAAAGATTCATTTATTTGAAAGGCAGAGTTACAGAGAGAGAAAGAGAGAGAGAGAGAGATATCAATCTTCCATCCTGGGTTCACTCCCCAAATAACTCCTGGAGCCAGGAGCTTCTTCCAGGTCTCCCACATGGGTGCAGGGGCCCAAGCCCTTGACCCATCTTGTACTGCTTTCCCAGGTGCATTAGCAGGGAGCTGGATTGGAAGTAGAGCAGCTGGGACTCCAACTGGCACCCAAATGGGATCCTGGCACTGCAGACAGCGGCTTAACCTGCTCCGCAACAGCACTGGTCCCTGATCTTCTTTCTGTCTCTGTGAGTCCATCCATCTGGATACTTCTATAAGTGGAGTCGTGCATTTGTGGTCTTTGGTGATTGGCTTCTTTCACTGACTGTGACGTTTGCAAGGTTGACGCATGCTGCTGCTCTGTGCTCATTTTACTGCCACATATATCCTGTGGTATGATGTACCATGTATATACACGTGGTATATCTAATATACCATGTTTGGCTCATCCATTTAGCCATGGAAGGACATGCGGGTTTGTTTCTCCTTTTTGGTCATTATGAATTATGCTCCTATAGTGTGCCTGTGCATGTTTTTGTTCTCCTGGGTATGTACTTCAGAGTGGAGTTGCTGGATCTTACGTATGTTCAGCATCGCGAGGGATGGCAGACTGTTTCTCCAAGTGCCTGCACCATTTTACATTCCCACCAGCAAGGTAGGAGAGTTCCAGTTACCCCAATTCTTGCTGTTACAGATTGAATTGGGTCCCCCCTTCCCCATTTGTATGTTGAGTCCTAACTTCTAGAACCTGAGAAGGTGAGTATATTTGGGAATAGGGTCATTGCAGATAGAATTGTTACGTTAAGATGAAGTCATCCTGGAGTCAGTTGGTGTACCATATTTTTTTCTTTAAGATTTATTTATTTGAAAGGGAGAGTTATAGAGAGAGGGGAGACAGAGGTCTTCCATCTGCTGGTTCACTCCTGAAATGGCCACAACAACCAGGGCTCCAGGCTGAAGCCAGGAACCAGGAGCTTCATCCGGGTCTCCCAAATAGGTGCAAGGGCCCAAGGACTTGGGTCATCTTCTGTTGCTTTCCCAGGCGCACCAGCAGGGAGCTGGATCAAAGTGGAGCAGCTAGGACTTGAACTGGCGGTACCCATATGGGCTGTCGGCACTGCTGGCCATGGCTTAACCCATTATGCCACAATGCCAGCCCCATGACTGTGTCCTTTCTAAAGAGGGGAAGTTTGGATGCAGAGGGGCGTGCAGGAAGAAGGCCATCTGAAGGAGGAAGTTACACTGTGCAGGGCAGGAAAGAGATGATGAGACTCTTCTCTCAGCCATCCAAAGGATCACAGCACACACCCACAATAAGAAGTTAACAAGAGGCCGGCGCCGCTGCTCACTAGGCTAATCTTCCACCTTGTGGCGCTGGCACACTGGGTTCTAGTCCCGGTCGGGGTGCCGGATTCTGTCCCGGTTGCCCCTCTTCCAGGCCAGCTCTCTGCTGTGGCCCGGGAGTGCAGTGGAGGATGGCCCAAGTCCTTGGGCCCTGCACCCCATGGGAGACCAGGATAAGTGCCTGGCTCCTGCCATCGGATCAGCGCGGTGTGCCGGCCGCAGCGCGCCAGCCGCGGCGGCCATTGGAGGGTGAACCAACAGCAAAGGAAGACTTTTCTCTCTCTCTCTCTCTCTCTCTCTCACTGTCCACTCTGCCTGTCAAAAAAAAAAAAAGTTAACAAGAGAAAAGCATAACGTATTTTTACACGACATAGGAGCCTTCGGAATGAAGACTCAAAGATACAGAGGAAAAAGCTATCTAATTTTAGGGTTAAGTTGAGGAAGTAGGGACAACAGGTGGAAATATGATTGGATGAAAAGGATCTGAGCTAATGCATGTCTGTCCAGGTTCTCCCTGGCCGCCTGTTACAGCATTTTCTCCTCCCAGGTATAGGTCAGGACTCCTCTGGAATGAGGGTCTTAATTTCTTTATGGCCAGCTGTCACACAGATAAAGGAGGTGGGGACGGTCTGAGTGATATTTTTAGGCATTATGGCTTGCTTTGGGGAAAAGGGGGTCTAGTTTCTGTAACACACCTTGGGAAGAGGAATTCTAGTGTCTGTGGCTTGCCTTGAGGATAGAATGAAGAGGGGCAGGAGAAAGTCAGGGAGAGACTTAACTTTCTGACGCCTAACACTCTCTTTCAGTTCAAAGCACTCAGCAGCCACGGTGCCATTGTCTGGACGCTCATTTGCTGAGCTCCAGCAGCTGCCACCAGCCGAGGAATCAGCAGAAGCTTGGAGAGAGGCCCAGAGGAGACCCTGCCCTGTGCCTTCAGAGGCAGTGCAGCCCTGCGGACACTTTGATCTTGGACTTCAGCCTCCGGAACCATGGAACACTAAGTAAATCAGCCGCTCAGTTGGTGCTGCTTTGTTACGGTAGGTTTAGCAAACTAATTTGCTCTCTGACACTTGTTATTTTCCATCTTTTAAAAATTATTGTAAGCAGCCAGCTGGGTGTGAAGCCTGAAGCAAAGGAAGTTGAGCATCTTTTCACGTGCTTGTTTGGATGCCCTCTTTGGATGACCATCTATTTAAATAATTTGCTTATTTAAAAAAAAATGGGTTGGGGCTGGTGCTGTGGCGTAGTGAGTAAAGCTACTACCTGCAGTGCCGGCATCCCATATGATCACTGGTTCCAGTCCCGGCTGCCCCACTTCCAGCTCTGCTGTGGCCTGGGAAAGCCGTAGAAGATGGCCCAAGCACTTGGGCCCCTGCACATGCATGGGAGATCTGGAAGAGGCCCCTGGCTCCTGGCTTCAGATCAGCACAGCTCTGGTCATTGTATCTGTGTCTGTAACTCTAACTCTCAAATAAATAAATAAAATCTTTAAAAAAAAAAAGAGTCATCAGTTTAAATAATATATCAATGAAAGCTTGGGTAATGGAAGCAAAGAGAATGTGGATAATGATTGTTAATTATTTTTATTTTTAATTTTTATTTATTTATTTTAAGGGCCAAGTTACAGAGAGGCAGAGGCAGAGAGAAGTCTTCCATCAGCTGGTTCATTCCCAAACATATATTTATTTGTAAGAGTTCCAGTGAGAGAGGGAGAGACAGAATGAGAATCTTCCAACTGCTGGTTCACCCCCAATCTGCGGCAAACCAGATGGAAGTCAGGATCCAGGAACTCCATTGGGGTCCCCCACACTGGTATCAGGAACCCAAGTTCATGGGCGATCATCTGCTGCTTCCCAGGTGCGTGCGCAGGAAGCTGATTGGAAGCACCGAGTGCCAGAACTTGAACCAGGCACTCTGATGTGAGTGTCCCAAGGGGTGGTGTAACCTGCTGGGCCACAGCATCCACCCCCCACGTTCAAGTTCTTTAATAGCTGTAGAGAGACTCTGGTCTTCTGTTCCTTCTTAGAAAACTTTGGTGATGAATAGATTTCAAGGATTGTGTCTAAGAAACAACTTTTGGTTTCTTTGGGTTGCTCTATTGCTTTTAAAAAATTTTGGCTGAATTTATAATCAATTGAAACTATTTGAATGCATTTTCACTTTTTTAAAAAAAGATCTGTCGCTCCCCCTCTTCGCGGAGGAACGACACAGGACCCTGCGCTGTTCTTTTGTCTGCTCTGCCCTCCCCGGGTTTGCTGCTGGTTCTTCCCGGGTTGGCTACGACCCTTCCACCTCCGTGGAAGGGCGGTTCCCCCTGCCACTTTCCCCACTTCCGCGGGGGAGTGGCACACCGCGGGCTGGCTCTCTCAGGGGCTGCTCAGATGTTCCTCAGGTGTTCCTGGTGCATGTTGTCTCTCTCCTCCTTTATAGTCCTCTTCCACCAATCCCAACTCTGCTACCCACACGCCGAGTATGCTGCTCTCCTCCAATCAGGAGCAGGATCAGCTCCTGCAGGTCATCACTCAAGTTGGCGAGAGGCAGCTGCATAGAAGTTGTTACTCCCTTCTCAGCGCCATATTGTGGGAGAGCAGATGCATAGAATAAGTCTTAATTCCAGTAACTTAGTCTAGTCCGAGTTGCTCCCCACAGATCTATTTAATTATTTGAAAGGCAGTGTAACAGCGTGGGTGGGGGGGTGGGGGGGTAGAGATTGTCTTCCCTCTGATGGTTCACTCCCTAAATGGTTGCAATGGCTGGAGCTGGGCCAATCTGAGGTCAGGAGCCAGGAGCTCCTTCCAGGTCTCCCATGTGGGTACAGGGGCCCAAGGACTTGAGCCATCTTCTGCTTTCCCAGGCCATAGCTGAGAGCTGGATCGGAAGTGGAGCAGCTGAGACTGTAGTGCCCGCACTACAGGCCACGGCTTTACCTGCTACGCCACAGTGCCGGCACCATTTTTCCTAATCTTTTAAACTGAAAGTCAATTCTACTTGTTTGGCTCTTCTTTCTTAATATAGGTTCTAGGTGCTAGGCAAGCATTTCTCTTAAGTACTGCTATTAACATTCCACAAATTTTGATGTGTCGTATTTTTTAATTTTCAAAAAAGTTTTTATGTATATATTTGAAGGTGAGCGAGAGAGAGAGAGAGAGACAGAGAGAGAGACTGACTCCCTCCTACTGGTTCACTCCCCACATGCCCACAGTGGTTATGGCTAGGTCATATGGCTAGGTCTCTCACCATGTGGCAGAAACCCAGCTACTGTAGCCATTAACTGCTGCTTCCAAGGGTCCGCATTTGCAGAAACCTGGAACTGGGAAGGGAGCTAGGCCTTGAACGCCAGCATTCTGATGTGGGACGTGGTGCCTTAACTGTTAGCTAAATGCCAGCTCCCCTGAGTTTTCATTTTTATTAACTTAAAATACTTTCTAACTTCAAAGCTGGCTGATAGGGTCATTCCTATCTTCCATGGCATTATGAGTTTCTGTCTACTTGTACCCATCAATTATTGAGAGAGGGATACAGAAATCTCTAAATATAATTGCAGATTTGTCTGTTTCTCCTTGAGTCCTATAAGTTTTTGCATCATGAGTTATGAAACTGGTTTTAGAAGCATAAACATTTAGATTTATATCCATTTTTTAAAGACTTATTTTATTTATTGAAAGGTAGGGTTACAGAGAGAGATAGGAAGAGACAGAGAGAGAAAGATTTTCTATCTACTGGTTCACTCTCCAAATGGCACAATGGCCAGGGCTGGGCCAGGTGAAGCCAGGAGCCAGGAGTTTCTTCCAGATCTCCCACATGGGTGTAGGGGACCAAGGACTTGGGCCATCCTCCTCTGCTTTTCCAGGTGAATTACAGGGAGCTGTATCTGAAGTGGAATAGCCGGGACTCAAACTTGAGCCCATATGGGATGCCTGTGTCTCAGGTAGAGACTTTACCTGCTATGCCACAATGCATATAATTATATTTTTTGATGAATTCATCTCTTTGTCATTGTAAAATTCCCTTCTTTATTCCTGATTGTATTTGTTTTCTCTGAAATCTATTTTGTCCATTATAAATAGCCGTTCCAGAACTCTTTATATTTTTTATAAGAATCATTTGAATGGGAGAATGACAGAGAGGGAGAGAGGGAGAAGGAGAGAGAAGGAGAGAGAGAGAGAGAGCGAGTGAGCATCCATCCATCCTCTGGTTCACCCCCCCCCCCCAATGGCTACAACAAAGCCAGGAGCCCAGAATTCCATCCTGATCTCCCATGTGGGTGCAGAGGCCAATCACCTGGGCCATCCTGCACTGCCTTCTCAGGTACATTAGCAGGAAGCTGGATTGGAAGTGGAGCTGCCAGAACCCAAATCAAACTGGTACTCTGATATGGGATACTGGCATCCCAAGCAGTGAGTTAACTTGTTGTGCCAAAATGCTGGCCCTGGGAATTCTTTTATTATAGTACTATATATATATATTTTTTTTTTTTCTATTCTTTTACTTTTTTTTTTTTTTGATGGTGGGCAGTGGGGTGGGGGGAGAGACAGATTATTTACTTGTTTCCACCCCAGATTTCCCAGAGGCTGGAACTGGGCTGTGCCAAAGCTGGGAGCTATGAGTTAGGAACTCAGTGCAGGTCTCCCAGGTGGCTGGCAGGGACCCAACTACTTGAGCCAACATTTACAGCCTCCCAGAGTCTGCCTTAATAGTTATTATTGACGTTTACCTGCAAGCTTACCCTTTCTGGTGCTTTCCGTTCTGTCTACGTGTCTCCCTGGGAACTTGGCCTTCCAGGCCCTGCTTGCCTTGGTTGCTCTTGTGTGTTGTCCAACAACTGTGATTTAATATCTTATCCAGGTTTTTGTTTTGTTTTTCCCCTGAAAAGAGCTTACTTCCATTTGTTCCAAGGCTTGAGAGAAGGCTCCAGGGTGACTAAAACACAGGCTCCCAGTCGTGCTGCAAGGGGGCATTGGGGAGGGACATTCGCCTGGCCTCCCTGGAGGCAGTGGCCCACACCCTCCGGAGCTGCGTGGTGGCCATCCAGGTAGAAGCCCAGGGAGAGAGATATAAACTGTCCCTGGGTGGAGGGTGGCCGCCACTTTGGGGGGAATAATTCTGAGGAACCGGGGAAAGCTCCTGGCGGATCAGAGATAGGGAGGGTGTGGGCTGGTCTGCATGGAGGTGGCTGAGATGGAGGTTCTGGAGGCGGGGCTGGAGTGGAGAGTGGAGGGCAGAGGAGGCTGCCGGGCAGGGCTCCCGGGGCTGCTCGTGCAAGCCCTGCTGGAGCCGGAGGCAGGGAGGCAGACCGCGGGGTGCTGCTCACCTCGCTTTCGTGTTTGTTTTCAGTGGAGGCTGCTGTGATCCAAGCGCTCCATCATAGCAGAGCTCCTGTGCCCGTTTCCGTCTTTCCCACATGCCTGGTTCTCTCTGTGTACCTAGGATGGCTCCCTAAACACAGCCAGTCATTTGGGGCCCGTCTCAGCTCCTGCCCACTCCCCTGGCATGCTTTCTGAGCCTGTACCTCCACCTGTGCCCCCAGGTGACCCTCTGTGGCATCACTTGTCACACTGCTCTATAACATGTGCCCTTCCTCTAGGCCAGACTCCCAGAGACTCCCACACCTAGTGCAGCGCCTCCTACATCTGTGAGATGGCTCAATGACAGGCATATCCTTCCTATGATCCCCCTTCTTTGTTTTAGAGTTTTTTTTTTTTAATTTGAAAGGCAGAGAGAGAGAGAGAGAGCGAGCGAGCATCCATTCACTGGTTCATTCTCCAAATGGCCACAATGGCTAGGGTTCCAACAGGCTGAAGCCAGGAGCCAGGAGTTTCTTCTGGGTCTCCCACATGGGTTCAGGGATTCAAGCACTTGAGCCATCTTTTGCTGCTTTTCCAGGAATATCAGCAGGGAGCTAGATGGGAAACGGAGAAGCTGAGGCTCCAACCAGCGCTTCCAGTATGGGATGTGGGCATTGAAAGTGGTGGCTTAACCCATGACAAGGCAAGATCCTCCCCCCTCCCCCCAAACACAAAGGCTTGCTATGATGGTAGCAGTTTATTCCAAGGCAAAGAGGTAGCATACATTTCATCAGTGACACAGGATAGCTAATCCTTACACAGCCTGGGACATAATTTGAGAACTAAACAGTGGTTTAGGTGTGGAGATAGAACTTGTGACTGGGCTGTGTTGTCCTCTCCAGCCCTTCCTAAGAGCTTCCAACCTCCCCGCCATGATGGCTACTCAGCAGTAGGGTCTTTCTCTTATCTTCCTGCTGGCAGACTTTGTCCCCCATTCACCCTCTTCTCCAAATGCTGTTTGCCTGTTCATTGGTTTTGCTTACTCGGAGCTTCTGCTTTGTCACAGCCTCACGGCGTCTTCTACCTGCCACCTCTCTGTGCGTTCGCTCAGTTCCTCCCCTGTCATCACCTTCCCACCTCTCATATCACTTCCAGCTCCACAAGAAAGAGAATCTGGTTGGTTCAGTTCAGACACCGTCCCTTTGGTCGGTGTCCTGTGTGGGCCACCTCACAGCCTCTGCTTGTTGACTTAGTAATTGTGCACAGGCCACTGGCCCCCTGCTAGACTGTCCCCACTGGGTAGGTGCCCGATCCTGGGGAGGAGTGTGGAGGGCAAGGTTGAGTAGTGTACAAACAGCATGGAGATGGAGATCCATGTTTAAGAAACTGCCTTGGGAAGGAGCAGTGGACATACCATGGATTCTAAGCTTTGGCGTTGGGGTGGGGGGTACCATTTGTTTCGAGGCTTTTGTCTAGCAACGGTTGAAAATAATTCAAAATTGAGAATCCTGGTGCTAAGGGAGCGACAGTTTGTGTTACTGGTCAGCGAGAGCATCTCTTACTTGAAATAATGAGTCCTATAGGTGGTAGAGTTAATATTTTTCTTTGTTTTGAGTTTTTAAGAAAGATTTATTTATTTGAAAGGAGAGAGGGAGAGAGAGAGGGATAATAAACAGATATTGTCTGCTGGTGCATTACCCAAATCCCTGTAATAGCTGGGGCTGGGCCAGGCTGAAACCAGAAGCCAGGAACTCCATCCAGGCTTCCCACATGGGTGGTAGGAACCCAGGACTTAGCTCGTCTTCTGCTGCCTCCCAACTATATTAGAGGAAGCTGGCTGCAAAGCCAAGTAGCTGGGACTCAAACTCTGATATGGGATGTGGGCAACCCAAGCGGCGGCTTAGCCTACCGTGCCACAGTGCCTGCCCCCTTTTCTTTTGGATAGAGCCAGTTTTAAGATGAAATGAAAGAACTGGCTCATATCCCGGCCTGACGTATGGTTGCCCCACTTCTTGTCCCAACAAGGGAGCCAGGAGTCCCCGGAAAATTCTGTCCCCTGTAACTGTGACGTAGATAATCTGGGTTTGGGAGGGATTCACAGGAAAGTAGCTTATAATGTTTGATTTGACCATGAATTAACTGCACATTTCCTAAATGAAATCAGCGAATCCACTGAGTAACTGTTGAGATGATTGTTCTGGAGGCTGGATAACGCCAGCTACACGTGGGATTGCATATTGATACAATCTTTCCTGTTAAATAGTCCAGTCCTCTCTTTCTCTCTCTCTCTCCCTTCCTTTTTCTCTCTCTTTCCTTCCCTCTCTCCTTCCTTCCCCTCCTTCTTCTTTTACAATATTTTTCTTTATAGAAAAATTATGGGGGCTGGCACTGTGGCATAGCTGGTAAAGTCACTGCCTGCAGTGCCAGCATCCCATATGGGTGTTGGTTTGAGTCCTGCTCCATTTCCAGTCCAGCTCCCTGCTAATGTGCCTGGGAAAGCAGCAGAAGATGGCCAAAGTCCTTGGGCCCCTGCACCCTCATAGGAATCCTGGAAGAAGCTCCTGGCTCCTGGCTTTGGATGGGCCCAGCTCCAGCCCGTTGGCAGCCATTTGGGGAATGAACCAAAGGATGGAAGATCTCTCTCTGCCTCTGCCTCTCTGTAACTCTGCCTTTCAGATAAATAAATAAATCTTAAAAAAAAGGAAAAAGTATGAAATGCATCATGTACACTTAAGTGTATTAAATATATATGTACAGTTTAAATATCTGTAGTTCATAAACATCTGTGTTCACACTACTCAGGTTAAGAAACAAATATTGGGCTGGGTGTTTGGCCTGTGGGTTAAGTTGCCACCTGGGATGTGCACATCCCATATCAAGTCCCTGAGTCAAGCTCTGCTTCCAATCCAGCTCCCTGTTCATTTGCAGCTTGCACGGCAACAGGTGATGGCTCAGTAGATGTGTCCTTGCCACCCACACGGGGGACCCAGATTGGGTGCCAGGCTCCTGGCTTCAGCTTGTTCCAGCCCTAGCTGTTGTGGCCATCTGGGGAGTGAACTGGTAGATGAAAGATCTCTCTCTCTCTCTCTCTCTCTGCCTTTCAAATAAATACATAATTAATTTTTAAAAAGAAGCAACTATTATGAAAGTGTCCTATACCCTATAGGCCCTTACAATTATATCCCTTTCCTCCAGAGAGCCAACCTCCTGCTATCTTCTATGTTAGCTATCTTCTAATATTTTTTATTTTTTTATTTTTATTTATTTTTTATTTAAATTTTTTTGACAGGCAGAGTGGACAGTGAGAGAGAGAGACAGAGAGAAAGGTCTTCCTTTGCCGTTGGTTCACCCTCCAATGGCCGCCCCGGCCGGCGCACTGCACTGATCCGATGGCAAGAGCAAGGTACTTCTCCTGGTCTCCCATGGGGTGCAGGGCCCAAGGACTTGGGCCATCCTCCACTGCACTCTCTGGCCACAGCAGAGAGCTGGCCTGGAAGAGGGGCAACTGGGACAGAATCCGGCACCCTGACCGGGACTAGAACTCGGTGTGCCGGTGCCGCAAGGCGGAGGATTAGCTTAGTGAGCCGTGGCGCCGGCCCTCTTCTAGTCTTTTTAAAAACAATTTCAACACTCTGGATTCCTCTATCATATATTGTTTATAATGTGCACAAAATGAATTCAGTAAGGAGAGTGTATATCAGCAGTAGCTACTTTTTTAAAAAAAAATTATTTATTTATTTGGAAGAGTTACTGAGAGGCAGAACAGAGAGAGAGAGAGAGAGAGAAAAGTCTTCTATCCTCTGGTCCACTCCCTAGATGGCCACAACAGCCAGACCTGCGCTGGTGTGAAGCCAGGAGCTAGGAGCTTCCTCTAGTCTCCCATGCATGTGCAGGAGCCCAATGACTTGGGCCATTTTCTACTGCTTTCCCAGGCCATAGCAGAGAGCTGGATAGGAAGTGGAGCAGCTGGAACTCGAACCGGCGCTCCTATGGGATGCTGGTGCTGCAGACAGGGGCTTTAACCCACTGTACCATAGCACTGGCTCCAGCAGGAGAAGGTAAGATGACAGAGTTTCAAGTGGGCATTTGGCTTAATGGTTGAGATACTACTTGGCCAGAGGGGAATGTTGTGGTGAAGTGGGTTAAACCACTGCTTGGAATGGCAGAATCCATATCAGAGTGCTGACCTGCTCCCAGCTACTCTGCTTCCAGCCCAGATCCCTGCTAATGTACCTGGGAAGCAGCAGATGATGTCTTGAGAACTTGGGCACCTGCCACTCACATGGGAGACCAGAATAGAGTGCCTGACTCCTGGCTTTGACCTGGCTCAATCTTGGCTGCTGTAGCCATTTGAAGGGTGAACCAGGAGATGGAAATATATTTTTTATCATCTATCTATCTAATTATCTATATATCTATCTTCTATCATCTATATATTATGTTGTCTATCATCTTTCTACCATCTATATATCTATGTTATCTATCATTTATCTCTCCTTCTCTGATGCTCTGCCTTTTAAATCAATCAGTCAATAAATCTTTTTTAAAATTATTTATTTATTTGAGAGGCACACAGAAAGGGAGAAACAGAGAGAAAGGTCTTCCATCCACTGGTTCACCCCCAAAATGGTCGCAATGGCAGGAGCTGAGCTGATCTGAAGCCAGGAGCCAGGAACTTCTTCTGGGTCTCCCACGTGCCACAGGCAGAGGCATAGCCCACCATGATACAGCAATGACCCTATAAATCTTTTCTTTTTTTTTAAGATACTGCTTTGGATGACCACATCCCATATCAGAGTACCTGGATTTTAGTCTTGGTTCTGCTTCCAATTCCAGCTTCCTTTTAATGTGCACCCTGGGAGACAGCAGGCGTTGGCTCAAGTACGTGGGTCCCTGCCACCCATGTGAGAGATCTGGATTGAATTCTTGGCACCTGGCTTTGAGCTGGACCAACCCCAGCTATTGGGGACATTTGGAGGATGAACCAGTGGATGAGCGATCTCTGTCTACCTTTCAAATAAATAGATAAATATTGGCAAACAACATGCGATAACTGAAGCCCTTTGCACTTTTGAGCTCTGATAGTTAGGGCCTTCTGCCTAAGAGTAAATAAATAAATAAAAAGAAGACAGAATCTCTGGGGTTGGGGGTGACCTCGCTTTCCCTGAGAGTTCATGGGGCAAAGGCATGGGTGAGTCCATGGGACATTTTTGGGCCTCATCCAAGCAGGGGCACCTGGCAGGCAGGAGGGGCAGCCACGGACTGGATGTGGGGCAGGGACACGAGCCGGGAGATGGGCTGCTCTGTGTTTCCCGAATCCAAGCTCCCACAGCTCTCGGGAATGGGTCAGAGCGAACACTTTGGTGATGGGAGAAATAAGCATCTTCAGATAACCCAGGCAGGAGAGCAACGAGGAAGCGCAGGAGCCTCATCCACCTGTGGTCAGCACAGCCCCCTGGTGCCGCCGTGGTCAGAGCAGCTGAAGGTTTGTGCGGTCCTGGGGTCTGGGGTCGCCTCTGTGTATAGACCCAGAATAATGCATAAGAAGGAGTGAGCTCTTGGACTTGTGGGATTCTCCTGTTTGCCCCATGGTGACTCTAGTGGGCACCCCAGATGCTTCCCCCTCTTGGTGTCCCTCGCTGGGAACTGCAGAGCAGCGGCTGCTCACACACCACGCAACAAGGGAAGAGATACAATTTGTCTGGCTTCTTTTTTTTTTTTTAATTTATTTTAAAGTAATAGTTACAGAGAGAGAGAAGGAGAGACAGAGAGAGAGAGGTCTTCCATCCACTTGTAACTCCCCAGTTGGCCGCAATGGCCAGAGCTGCGCTGATCCGAAGCCAGGAGCCAGGAGCTTCTTCCGAGTTTCCCCCGTGGGTACAGGGGCCCGAGGGATGCTGGCACTGCAGGTAGTGGCTTTACCTGCTACACTACAGTGCTGGCCCCCTGGCTTCTTTTTAACATACAACCTCATCAGAGCACAAGCTTAAAAGCCTGGCACGATGTTATTTGCAGTCAGGGCACAGGAGGACAATGCCACAGACGCCAGAATCAAACCTTATAATATAGAACTTGAACCACCCACTCTGCCTAAGGAGGACCCAGATAATCTAGACTTGCTGCACTGACTGTGAATCTGAGAATGCTTTGCATTCAACCATATGGTCTCAGACCTTGCCACACAGCCCATATTGTCCTCTTAGTATCCTGTACAGTTTTTTCTTTTCAATATTTATTTATTTATTTGAGAGGCAGAGGCAGAGACAGAGGCAGAGAGAGAGAGAGAGAGAGAGAGAGAGAGAGAGATCCTCCATCCACCGGTTCATTCCCCAATATCCACAACAGCTGGAGTTGGGCTGATCAAGAGCCAGGAGCTTCCTCCAGGTCTCCCATGTGGGTTTTTAGGACTCACTTGTCCTAAATTTTAAGGACTCACTTGTCCGTTCATCCAGGAACCATAAATACTTGTCCCTGTACTCTGCTGGGTCCTGGAGATACGGCAGCAAAACTGAAGTGATCTCACTTTTATGGACTTACATTCTCGAGGAGGAGCTGGCAATGAGTTAAATAGTTGTTCAACAGGTGCACAATTACAGCTACTCTGACTTTTTCTTTTTTAAAAAGAATTTATTTATTTATTTTAAAGAGTTACAGAAGGAGAGGCAGAGAGAGAGAGAGAGAGAGAGAGAGAGAGAGAGAGGTCTTCCTCCTGCTGGTTCACTCCCCAGTTGTCCTCAATGGCCAGAGCTGCACCTTTCGGAAGCCAGGAGCCAGGAGCTTCTTCCAGATCTCCCACACGGATGCAGGGGCTCAAGCCTTGGGCCATCTTCTGCTGCTTTTCCAGGCTCATTATTAGGGAGCTGGACTGGAAGTGGAGTGGTTGGGACTTGAACTGGCACTCATAGGGGATGCCAGTGCTGCAGGCAGAGGCTTAACCTACTACATCACAGCACCAGCTCCAGTGCAATTCTTTGAAGGTACACATTTTCCCTGAACTTTCTGAAGACCCCCACATAAGGACAAGGCAAGACCTGCATGGTCTAGGCATTGGTATTGGACAGCAAAGATAAAGAAGAGCCAAGGCCTGGGGAGGGAAGTAGAGCTAAGAAATCTCAGAAAGCTGCTCTGTTTATTAGCAGATGGAAGTAACAGCAGGGGGAATTCTCTAAGTTAGAAGAGGAACCCTGGGGGCTGGTGCTGTGTAGTAGCCTGCAGTGCCGGCATCCCATATGGCTGCTCCTCTTCCCATCCAGCTGTCTGCTATGGCCTGGGAAAGCAGTGGAAGATGACCCAAGTCCTTGGGCCCCTGCACCCACGTGGGAGACCCAGAGGAAGCTCCTGGCTCCTGGCTTCAGATAGGCGCAGCTCCAGCCATTCTGGCCATTTGGGAGTGAACTAGCAGATGGAAGACCTATCTCTCTCTTTCTCTGCCTCTCTGTAACTTTGCCTTTCAAAAAACAAATAAATCTTTAAAAAAAAAAAAGTACCCTGAACCACAGCTGTGCTCAAAGTTCAGAAAAGTCAATCTCATGTAAAAGTAAGTGATAGGCTGGCATTTGGTGTAGCATGTAAGACACCGCTTGGGATGCTTCATCCCATATTTGAATGCTTAGATTTGAGTCCCAGCTTCCTGTTGATGGACACCTGGGAGGCAGTAGGTGATTCTCAAGTGGTTGGGTCCTTTTCACCCATGTGGGAGACTGGATTGAGTTTCTGGCTGCTGGCTCAAGCCTGGTCCAGCCCTGACTCTGTGGGCATTTGGGAAGTGAACCAGTGAATGGGAGACACCTCTCTTTCTCTCTTTCTCTCTCTCCCTCTCAAATAAGTTAAATAAATAAAAAAGTAATCTAAAAAGCAACAGGAAAATCTCGAGTCCAAGGTCCATGTGCAGTTATTATAAGAGAATAAGGAAACACTATCCATAGCAAAGAAAGCATGCTCACAGAAGAGATAACAACTAACCCTGACGGTTTTAAACAAATATGAGAGATGTTAAGAATAACACAAGACATGAAAGAACAACACAGATCAGATTTGAAAAACTCTGAAATGTAGTGATAGAAATCAGAAAAAAAATTTGACACGAAAAGAAAAGCTGGTGCTGTGGTGTAGCTGCCTGTGGTGCCCGTCTCCCATATGGGTGCTGGTTTGAGTCCCTGCTGCTCCACTTGAGATCCAGCTCTCTGCTATGGCCTGGGAAAGCAGTGGAGGATGGTCCAAGTGCTTGGGCCCCTGCACCCACATGGAGACCTGGATGGAGCTCCTGGCTCCTGGCTTTGGCCTGGCCCAGCCCTGGCTGTTGAGGCCATCTGGGGGGGGGGGGGGTGAACCAGCAGATGGAAATTCTCCCTCTCCCTCCCCAATCCCCTCCCTCTCCCTCTCGCTCTCCTTCTCCCTCTCTCTTTCTCTGTCTCTTTCTCTCTGTAACTCTGCCTTTCAAATAAATAAATAAATCTTAAAAAAAAAAAAAAAGGAAAGGAAAAGCAATTTTAACAAGGAAGACTAAATTGGAAGAACACTGGAGTGAATTAACATGGCAGATAATGCCTTACGAGGAGTAGAGGGGCGGGCACTGTGGCGTAGCAGGTAAAGCCGCGGCCTGCAGTGCCGGCATCCCAGATGGGCACCGGTTCAAGTCCCAGCTGCTCCACTTCCGATCCAGCTCTCTGCTATGGGCTGGGGAAGCAGTGGAAGATGGTCCAAGTCCTTGGGCCTCCCCTGTGGGAGACCTGGAAGAAGCTCCTGGCTCCTGTCTCCCTCTCTCTGTCCATAGCTCTGCTTCTCAAATAAATAAATCTTAAAAAAAAAAAAAAGAAATTTTAGGGATAAAAACAGAAGATAAGCAGCAGATGTGTAGCTCAGCCCACATTAAGGGCTGGCATTGTGGAGCAGCAAATTAAACTGCCACTTGCAACACTGGCATCCCATTTGGGATGAATAAGAAAAAATAAAAATAAATAGTGGTGGAGTAATCTGTAAATTTTCTCTCTGCCGCACACTCCATACAGCAAATTTCGTTCTAAATGGGCTGAAGACTGAATGAACCTCCTTCTCCTTTTCTTAAAAGATATGTTTGTTTATTCCAAAGGCAGAGTTAAATAACCTAGGAAAATAGTTTCATGACTTTAAGTAGGCAAAGATTTCTCTCTTTTTAAAGATTTATTTATTTATTTGAAAGAGTTACAGAGAGGGAGGGAGAGACAGAGACCTTCCATCTGCTGGTTCACTCCCTAGATGGCTGTGATGGCCAGAGCTGAGCCAGGCCGAAGCCAGGAACCAGGAGCTTCTTCTGATTCTCCCATGTGAGTGGCAGGGCCCCAAACACTTTGGCCATCTTCTGCTGCTTTTCCTAGTCCATTAGTAGGGAGTTGGATTCTAAGTGGAGCAGCTGGGGTGCAAACCTGCACCCATATGGGATGCTGATATTTTGGGCAGCAGCTTTACCCACTATACCACAATTCTGGCCATGTAAAGATTTCTTAAAAAGGATGCAAAGGGGGCCCACACTGTGGTGCAGTGGGTTGAAGCCCTGGCCTACCTCTCCTCTGTAACTCTTGTTTTTCAAATAAATAAAAATAAATAGGGTGTAGAACCACAAGCTGTATGGAAAATTATTAATAAACTGGACTAAACTAAAATTAAAAACTTCTGTTTACCAAAAGCCACAACTGACAGAGTGAAAGGAAAAGTGTGGAGAAGAAATATTTACCAAAGGATGGACTCAGAACATAGAAAGAATTCCAGAATTGTAAAGATAATTTATCAATGAAAAAAAAAGACAACTCTATTCTTTAAATGAATTAAAGACTTGAACAAGTATTTTATAGATGGAGACATCTAACTGGCCATTAAGCTTCTGAAACACTACCAAACTTTATTAGACATTAGGAAAAATGTAAATTAAAGCCACAGTGAGATTCCACTACAGCCCATTAAAATGGCTAATATAAAAAAAATTTACTGGGGCTGGTGCTGTGGCGAAGTAGGTTAACACCCTGGCCTGAAGTGCCGGCATCCCATTTGGGCGCCGGTTCGAGACCTGACTGCTCCACTCTGATCCAGCTCTCTGCTATGGCCTGGGAAAGCAGCGGAAGATGATCTAAGTGCTTGGGCTCCTGCACCCATGTGGGAGACCTGGAAGAAGCTCCTGCCTCCTGGCTTTGGATCAGCGCAGTTCCGACCATTGCAGCCTTCTGGGTAGTGAACCATCAGATGGAAGACCTCTCTCTGTCTCTGCTTCTCTCTGTGTAACTCTGACTTTCAAATAAATAAATAAATCTAAAAAAAAAAAAGGCCAAGTGTTGAGGAAAATGTAAGCAATACAAGCTCCCGTATGCTGCTGCTGAGGGTGGAAATTGCCATCAGCATTGTGGGAAACGCTATTCAGTATCCTTTAAGGCCGAACATGGTTCCTTCAGCTCAGTATAAACTCCTAGGTTTATAGCTAACAGAAACGCACACATACTCACCCACAAGATATATCTCAAGATGTGCATAGCAGCAATATTTGAAGCAGCCCACGCTAATTCCAATTGTATCAGTTACCTACTGCTGCATTAAAAAACTCACTCCAGGGATGGGCCTGTGGCCTCGTGGTTAAAACACCCGCATCGCAGACTGGAGTACCTGGGTTTGATACTCAGCTCTGCTACTCATTCCAACACCCGGCTGAGGCAGGCACGGCAGGCAGTAGTGATGGTTCAAATGATGGGGTTCCGGCCCCCAGCCAGACTTGGACATTGCTGGCATTTGACAAGTGAATCAGCGGAGAGTTCTTCCTTCCTTCCTTTTTTTCTTTCTTTCCTTCCTTCCCTCTCTCCCTTCCTTCCCTTCCCGCCTCCTTTCTTTCTTCTTTCCTTCCCTCCTTTCTTTCTCTATCATCTGTGTGTGTGTGTCTCTGTTTCTGAAATAAATAAATACATAGAATTTTAAAAATCACTCCAAAACTAGGGGCAAGCAATGCGGCACATGCCATATTAGCTTGTGGTTCAAGTCTCTGCTGCTGTACATCCTATCCAGCTTCCTGCTAATGAACCCTGGGAGCCAGCAGATGATGGTCCCAGTGCTTGGTCCCTGCCACCCACCTGGGAGACCTGGATGGACTTCTGGGCTCCTGGCTTCAGCTTGGTCCACCTCTGCTATAAAGGGCATTTGAAGAATGAATCGGTGGGTAGAAGATCTCTCTTCTCTCTCTTTGTGGTTTTGCCTTTCAAGTAGATGTATAAATAAATAAACAAACCTTTAAAAATCAGTATGCAACGGAATGGCTTACGCAAGGACTGTTGATTGCTCTCCAGGCCAGGACTGTGGGAGTGGCCTGGCTGCAAGGCCCAGCTCAGTCCCCCTCAAGGTGGCAGTGAAGGTCACAAGGCAGGACCTGCAGTCTTTTGACGACCAGACTGCGTCTCATCCACACGGCTGCTGGCAGGAGGCCTCAGTTCCTTGCTGCTGGTGGTTCTCAATCCTCCACCACAGGGCCTTCCCCCCGTGTCCCTTCTCTGCCTTTGCCTTTGTTTTCTCCTTCAGGGATCTATAGTTACAGTATGTCTTCAATGTTAGTCATTTTCTCTTTGACTCCTTTTTTGGCCCTTTTAAAATTTCATTTCAAGTTTTAATATTGTCCTCCATTTTGCCTTCTACTTTTCTCTTTTTTTAGTGTTTTTTATTGATTTGACAGGTAGAGTTATAGACAGTGAGAGAAAGAGGCAGAGAGAAAGTTCTTCCTTCTGATGGTTTACTCCACAAATGGCTGCTACGGCTGGTGCTGTGCCGATCTGAAGCCAGGAGCCAGGTGCTTCTTTCTGGTCTCCCATGCAGGTACAGCAGCCCAAGCACTTGGGCCATTCTCCACTGCCCTCCCAGGCCACAGCAGAGACTGGACTGGAAGAGGGGCAATCGGGACTAGAACCCTGCGCCCATATGGGATGCCGGCGCCGCTGGCGGAGGATTAACCAAGTGAGCCACGGCGCTGGCCCCTTCTCTCTCTCTCTCTCTCTCTCTCTCTCTCTCTCTCTTTAATACTTATTTATTTATTTTAAAGGCAGAGTTACAAAGAGGCAAAGGCAGAGAGAGAGAAGAGAGAGAGGTCTTCCATCTGTTGGTTCACTCCCAAATGACCACAATGGCTGGAGCTGAGCTGATCCGAAGCCAGGAACCAGGTGCTTCTTCCTGGTCTCCCATGTGGGTGCAGGGACCCAAGCACTTGGGCCATTCTCCGCTGCTTTCCCAGGCCATAGCAGAGAGCTGGATCAGAAGAGGAGCAGCCTGGACTCCAACTGGCTCCCATATAGGGTGTCGGCTCTACAGGCAGAGGCTTAACTTACTACACCACAGCAGTGGCCCCCTAAAATGCCTTTATAAATTCTACATTCGCTAGTTAATTACACGTAGTTTATATCATCTCCCAGGCTTCTGTTGACTTCATTTAAAAAATTATCTTTGGATAAATACAAGTTTCTAATTGATATTCTCTTAAACCCAAAACAGTGAAGGTTCTCCAAAGTTTTAGAGTTTATCTGCTCAATTTTAGGTCTTGTTTTCTGTTGGATGTGAGGGAAGAATTGTTTCTTCATGCCCATGGTTTGAGTCCTGGTTGCCCAGAGTCTGATCCAGCTCCCTGCTAATGAGGCCAGGAAGGCAGTGAAAGATGGCCCAGTGCTTGGGCCTCTGCTGCCCATGGGGAGGCAGATGGAGTTCCTGGCTCCTGGCTTCAGCCTGGCCCAGACCTGGCTGTTGTGGCCATGTCAGGAGTGAGGCAGACAATGGAAGACTTCTCTCTTTCTCTCTCCCCCACATCACCCTTTCAAATGAATAAATTAATTTTTTTCCAAAAAAAATTTAATTTTAAAAAATGCCCACATCCTGTATTGGAAATCTTGAGTTTGATTTCCGGCTCTGGCTCCTGACAGCGACTTCCTGCCAGTGCAGATCATGGGAGGCCGCCGTGATGGCTCAGTAACTGGGTTCCCTCCACCCAGTGGGAGACCCGGTTGTGTTTTCAGTTCTGCCTGCTGCCCTGTCCCAGCCCATGCTGCTGCAGACATCTGGGGAGTGAACCAGTGGACTGGGGCTCTTTCTCTCTGCCTCCCAAATAAATACCTGTTTAAAAAAGAAGATAGATTGGTCAGTAGAAAATAAGTAAGAGAGATGAGCAGATGATTCACAGTAGAGGAACCCCCTCCCCCAAGCAAATAAATAAAATCCCAGAGGCCTCCTGACCCCCATGTGCTCCTGTGATTAGGTTCCATTATCTGGCAAAAAGGATGTTTGCAGGTGCAGTTGAAGTTAGCAATCAACTGCCCTTGAACTAGGGCGGTCAGCAAGGTGGGCCTCGACAGCGTTTCATAGGAGCCCTTCACAAACCAAAGGTTTCCTCCTGGGGGCTGCAGAGTGGGAGTAAACTTTAGAAGGCAAACTGTGCAAGGCTGCTGACGTGAAGGTGGAGGGGCCAAGTGCTGAGGTGTGTGGGCAGCCTCCGGGGACTGTGAGGTGCCCCCAGCTGATGGCTTGCAAGGAAGCGGGGATCTCAGCCCTGCAACATGAGGGATTGCTGACGCTCCTGGTGAGCAGAGCCCGCAGACACACGGCCTGCCTTTGGCTTCAGCCATGTGAAATCCCACGCAGAGGACCGAGTCAGGCCCACCTGAATCTGGCCGTGCGCGTGAGCTACCAAGCGGATGCTGCTCTAAGTCTCCACGTGTGCAGGTCTAGTACTTGCTCTGTAGCAATCAAGCACACACACGCACGTTTGCTTACACAGATAGCTACGTATGTGGGCAGAGAACAAAGAGATCTTTGTAAAGGATAAACACCGCATTTAAAATATTGGCTATGGGCCGGCGCTGTGGCGTAGTGGGTAAGGCCGCTGCCTGCAGTGCCAGCATCCCATATGGGCACCAGTTCAGGTCCCAGCTGCTCCACTTCCTATCCCGCTCTCAGCTATTGCCTGGGTATGCAGTGGAAGATGGCCCAAATCCTTGGGCCCCTGCACCCGCCTGGGAGACCTGGAAGAAACTCCAGGCTCCTGGCTTTGGATGGGTGCAGCTCCGACCATTGCAGCCAACTGGGGAGTGAACCATCTGATGGAAGACCTCTCTCTCTCTCTCTCTCTCTCTCTCTTCCTCTTTGAACTCTACCTTTCAAAATAAGTAGACAGGGGCTGGCGCTGTGGCGCAGTGGGTTAAAGCCTTGGCCTGAAGAGCCGGCATCCCATATGGGCACCGGTTCTAGTCCCAGCTGCTTCTTTTCCAATCCAGCTCTCTGCTGTGACCTGGGATAGCAGTAGAAGATGGCCCAAGTGCTTGGAATCCTGCACCCTCGTGGGAGACCCAGAAGAAGCTCCTGGCTCCGGATCGGCACAGCTCCAGCCGTTGCAGCCATTTGGGGAGTGAACAAGCAGATGGAAAACTTTCTGACTTTCTCTCTCCCTCTCCCTCTCCCTCCTTCCCTCTCTCTACTCTGCCTTTCAAATAAATAAGTGTTAAAAAGAAAAAAGAATCTGAATTAGGAGGAAGGGGACTTGAATATAGGCACTATGATAAGAGATGCAGGGATCCCAACTGGCACCTTAACTGCTAGGCCAAAGATAATTCTTTATGCTGACCTATTTTTGGTAGAAAGGCCTTGCTAACTGTGTAAGCTGGAGCTCCACAAATACTCACTCTTCAGTCTTAGAGGAGAGAGTGGGAAAGTGAAAAGACTGTCCCCTCGATTACTGGTTTCCAAATCTGCCCAGCACAACCACTGGGGGATTTCTGCAGGCATATCATCTCAGGGCTCTACCTCGCACCCATGGAATCCTGGTTTTTCTACAGGTGGGCTCAAGATGAAACCATTGTGAGAAAAACCTAGACAGAAACTGTGGAGGTGACTGGGTCCCACCTGCTCTCTCTGGAGGGCAACACTTCTGATGCAGTTGGCCAAGAACCGGGCCCCTGGCTTCATGCTAAGAAGACCTTCATTTGCCTTTGGGTACTGCTTCTTCCACCGTCTCCACCTATGCGGTTGACATGGGTTAACCCTGCCCCCAAACCACACAGGGAGATTCACGACATGGACCTGGTCAGCTCTCACCCTGCTCGCGATTGGAGTGGACTGGAGACCCAAGCCACCCGATCCTTGGAGTTTTACTAGGACTACTGGGAGACAAACACCTTCCTTCTCTGAAGTTGCTGAGCCAGTTGGCCTTGAGCTGCTGGGGACTGATTAGAAAGAGGTGACTTGAAGGAAAGCAGAATCCAGAGGGAAAGAAAATTACTAACAGTATTAGCCCCTGGTCCAGCTGGACCCCATGGAGTCTTATAAGCCAATAAATGCCTCGCATGGCCTTTCCCCTAATCTCAAGGTGATTCAAGTTGCAAACCAAATACTTGCATGGACAAAAGAACCAGGTGGGACTTTCTACCCCCAAATTTTCCTTCTGGAAATGTGTAACTTCAGAGAAACGATGTTTGGCCTTGATGGCTAAGGAGAGGAATCCCTTACATCCAGGTGTCAGTGAATGACTGAGCCAGGGGTGATCCTGATGGCCACAGTCTGCGTTCAGATTCCAAGGCCTATTTCCTCTGGGTTCCTCAAACCTCCCTGGCCCAACCACGGCTGGTGTTTGGAATTCTGCATCAGCTCCTAGCGACCCTTCCTCCAAGGGAGAACCTTGCAGGGAGTGGAAAAGCCGCCTCTCTACAGCCCGTGCAGAAGTCAGGTCCCCTGCACTGCTGCTGGGATGCGTTCCTTCCGTAGCAGTTTCCTGCTCAGATCAGAAATCTGAGGCTTCATCCTCCATCACGTGTCGGAACCACATTTGCCCCAGCCAGTGTCCAGTGTAAGAGGCAGCCATGACCACACAGAGCCACAGGTCACCACCAGGGCTATCAGCACAGTGAGGGGTAATGGGCAGGAGGGAGCAGGGAGGATGAACTTGAAGCTGTTCCAGGGTTCTTTTTTTTTTTTTTTTAAAGATGTATTTGTTTATCTGAAAGACTTAGAGAGAGAGAGAGGCAGGCAGAGGCAGAGGCAGAGGCAGAGGCAGAGAGAGAAGTCTTCCATCCGCTGGTTCACTCCCCAAATGGCTGCAACAGCTAGGGCCACCAGGCTGAAGCCAGGAGCCAAGAGCTTCATCCCTGTCTCCCATGTGAGTGCAGGGGCCCAAGCACTGAGCAGCCAGGCCTGGAACCGGCACCCATACAGGATGCAGACATTGCAGGCGGCGGCTTTACCTGATATGCCATAGCACCGGCCTGTCCCAGGGTTCTTGCCGGGAACTCCAGGACTCCTTGCCTGGCCTGCCTTTGGGAAGCTTCCTCAGGGAGTGCCTGGGGGCTGCAATAAAACCTGCTTACAACGTGATCATGCCTGCCCTTCTGTTTACTATTGAGTAGCTGGTGGGTTATTCTGCACTGGGATGCCATCTTCCTACCCCACTCTGTGTGATTCTGTGGGTAGGGCATCCACTCACCGTCCATTCAATGCAGATCTGAGTGTGCAAGAAAGTGTCTTTTCACTTCTCTTTTAAGTTAAGCTGCACCGTACTTCTAGACTCATCCTTTCGAGGTGGAGATGACCTGTCTTAGCTATCACGGGGACTCTGTCCCCCTCCCAAGGGCTACGCAATATTTCTAGAAGACGGAGGAAGATCTGCAGCACAGCCCTCGGGGGAATCCATCGTCCTGGTGCACAGGGCCCTCAAAGTCCGCCTTCCCTCTGTCTCTAGGCTGTTACTGAGGGTCAGGGTCCTTTAAGATTGCTATGTAATACGTGATGCGCACAAAAAGATGTGAGTGCTTCAGTGGTAAAACACAGCCTGTGTGGTGGAATCCCCTTCATCCTTCCTTCCCAACAACCTCCCCTTTCCTGCCGCCAAGGCCGCTCATCAGAAATAGCCACTATTTTATTTTTTTAAATATTTATTTATTAATTTTTATTCTTTTCAAAGATTTATTTTATTTATTTGAAAAACAGAGTTACAGAGAGAGGTAGAGTCAAAGAGAGAGAGGCCTTCCATTTGCTTCTTCCATTCGCTTCTTCTGGGTCTCCCACACGGCTGCAGGGGCCCAAAGACTTGGGCCATCTTCCACTGCTTTCCCAGGCCACAGCAGAGAGCTGGATCAGAAGTGGGGCAGCTGGGAGTTGAACTGGCACCCAGATGGGATGCTGGCACTGCAGGTGGTGGTTTTACCTGCCATGCCACAGTACACACAGACCCCCCCCCCTTATTTTTTTAAAGATTTATTTTGTTTATTTGAATGTCAGAGTTATGGGGGCGGGTGTTGCATTTGCTGTTCATTCCCAGAACAGCTGCAATGGCCCGGGGCTAAGCCAGGCTGAAGCCAGGAGCCAGGAGCTTCCTCCAGGTCTCCCCCATGGGTTCAGGGGCCCAGGACATGGGCCATCCCTGCTGCTTTCCCAGGTGCATTAGCAGGAATCCAGCTTCCTGGTAATGTGCACCCTAGGGAGCAGCACATGATGGCTTAAGTAGCTGAGTACCTGCCAGTCACATGGGCTACTGGGATGGAGTTCTTAGGTCCAGAGCATTGAAGGGGTGAATCAGAGACAGCTCTTGAGGCCGGCCCTGTGGCACAGCGGGTTAAAGCCCTGGCCTAAAGCATCGGCATCCCATATGGGCGCCGGTTCTAGTCCCGGCTGCTCCTCTTCCGATCCAGCTCTCTGCTGTGGCCTGAGAAAGCAGTGGGATGGCCCAAGTCCGTGGGCCCCTGCACCCACGTGGGAGACCCAGAGGAAGCTCCTGGCTCCTGGCTTCGGATTGACGCAGCTCCGGCCATTGCGGCCATCTGGGAAGTAAACCAGCAGATGGAATACCTCTCTCTCTGTCTCTACCTCTCTCTGTAACACTGTCTTTCAAATAAATAAAATAAAAATCTTAAAAAAAAAAAGACAGGAGCTCTCTGCATTTCTATTCTCTCTCAAAAACAAAAACAAAAATCAGAATTATATTTATATTTTGGAACCAGAGAGAAAAATTCTAAATTAATGGATTGTTTCAAAGCTCAGCCTCTGGTGGCCAGTGCTGTGGCACATCGGGTTAAGCCTCTGTCTGCAGTGCGGGTATCCCATATGGGCTCCGGTTTGAATCATGGCTGCTCCACTTCTGATCCAGCTCCCTGCTGATGCACCTGGGAAAGCAGTGGAAGATGGCCCAAGTGCTTGGGCCCCTACACCCCTGTGGGAGATCCTGACTTTGACGTGGCCCAGCCCTGGCCACTGTAGTCACTTGGGGAGTGAACCAGCAGTTGAAAGATCTCTCTGTGTGTCTCTCCCTCTCTCTCTGTAATTCTGGCTTTCAAATGAATAAATAAATCTTAAAAAAAAAAAAAAAAACTCAGCCTCCACCTGTCCTTAATCTTAGACAAATAGGAGGAAACTGGAAGTGGCTCCCATCTCAGTAAGAAGAGCCCAACAGGCTCGGCACACAGGGCTGATCCATTAGTCCGCACACCTGTGAGCAGGGGGTTGCTGGGGCCTGGCTCTCCCCTGGGAAAGGTGCTCACAGCATAGCTTGGCATCGGACAAGGAAGACTGTGGACTTGGACATGGAGAGGACACAGTACCAGGTGAAGAAACTGGACCTCATTTGAAAACTGATTTTAGCTCCATGTGCATGAGAATTTAGGACACGCTGGAGATGGATTAGCTGCAGCGGAGGGAGGCGGAGGGGGCTGGGAGGGATTAGCCGACTGTCCAATCCCATTCTCTGTAACTGATCCTAGGGCACTGGTCATTTTACCACTGTTATTCCTTTTCTGTCTCTGTCATCTACACTGCAGCTTCGTGGAAGGCTGGAGCGCGTGCCTTTTTGTGTTCCCAGCTCCTAGTCCAGTACCTCGCAAGCTATGGATTCTCAAATAGCATTTTCTCACATGGATTTTGTAACTTCCCGGAACGTTTCTCAAAGCCCTTTCAAGGCTGCCCGGCGTCTCTGGAGCTCTGGGGAGATGGTAGGGTAGCCAGAGACCGCCTCCTGAAAGGCACCGTCAGAACGTGGGGCCAGCGCGGGGCCCCGTACGGCACGGGCACACAGAGGTTCCCAAATGAGTGAGGCCAGAGAAGGCGACCAGTGCCTGATCCTCTGAGGTCTTCGTGATCTCAGGAAGAAAATCAAGCAACCCTTGGAACAGTCTGAGTAGCAGTGGCTTTCCACACGGTAACCACTGGAGCTCAGAAACCAAATGAAAAGAAATGACAGGGGCCAGCGCTGTGTCGTAGTGGGTAAAGCCGTCGCCTGCAGTGCCAGCATCCCATATGGGCGCTGGTTCGAGTCCTAGCTATTCCACTTGTGATCCCGCTCTCTGCTATGGCCTGGAAAAGCAGTGGAAGATGGCCCAAGTCCTTGGGCCCCTGCACCCACGTGGGAGACCCAGAGGAAGCTCCTGGCTCCTGGCTTTGGATCTGCACAGCTCTGGCCATTCTGGCCAATTGGGGAGTGAACTAGTGGATAGAAGACCTCTCTCTCTGCCTCTCCTTCTATCTCTGTGTAAATCTGACTTTCAAATAAATGAATAAATATTTAAAAAATAAGAAAGGGGCTGGCGCTGTGGCACAGCGGGTTAATGTCCTGGCCTGAAGCACCGGCATCCCATACGGGTGCCAGTTCAAGACCCAGCTATTCCTCTTCTGATCTAGCTCTTTACTACGGCCTGGGAAAGCAGTAGAAGATGGCCCAAGTCCTTGGGCCCCTGCACCCACGTGGGAGACCCGGAACAAGCTCCTGGCTCCTGGCTTTGGATCAGCCCAGCTCTGGCCATTGCGGCCATCTGGGGAGTGGACCAATGGTTGGAAGACCTTTCTCACTCTGCCTCTCAACTTTCTATGTAACTCTGACTTTCAAATAAATGAATAAATCTTAAAAAAAAAAAGAAAGAAAAAATAGAGATGACAGTATTGCCTTGGCCACTTTTTTAAATAAAAGATTTATTTATTTATTTGGAAGTCAAAGTGACACAAAGAATAGGAGAGACAGAGACAAAAAGATCTTCCATCTGCTGGTTCACTGCCCAGATGGCTGCAATAGCTAGAGTTGGGCCAACCTGAAGCCAGGAGCCAGGAGCTCCTTCCAGGTGTCCCACATGGGTACAGGGGCCCAAGCACTTGGGCCATCTTCTAACTTCCCAGGCACATCTGCAGGGAGCTGGATTGGAAGCAGAGCAGCTGGGACTTTAATTGGCACACAGAACTAGACTGCGGGCATCACAGGCCACAGCTTAATCTGTTGTGCCACAACACTGGCCTCCACCCTGGCCCTTTAATGAAGGGTGTACTAATGAGATTAAAACAGCATCAGCAAGCAGCAAGCTAATGGTTCAGGCCAAGCAAACCTCTCTCACTCTGTAAAAATAATTACAATGTAATTCATAACAACATTTTTTTAAACACCAAGCACCATGTATATGTAACACGCATGCATTGGTGAGCATTGCGATTAAATAAACTCTTGCAACCATGCTATGATGATGGGTCATTTTGATAAACTTCAGAACTGAGAAACTTGCCCTGAGGTCCACAGCTTGTAAGTGGAGGGGCTAGATTTGAACTCAGACCCAAGTGACCCCAGGACCCACACAAGAACCCCCACACTATTTGTCTCTTTCAAGATGACAACGCTAGCTGTGCTATTTGTGGATGAGCCAGATTTCTTCCTGGGCCCTCCATGGAAACCCCTTGTTCAGTCCCAAAGGAGGACAGGACCCCAGGGTTCAGCCTCTGTCGGGAGACAGCTCCCAGAATGCAGGGCCCATGTGTGATTCCTGTAAGTAAATGTAAAAAAGGCCCTCGCGGTCCGGCTGGAGTGCAGAGACCGAGTAAGAGGGAGGGGTGGTTGGGGGCAGACAAAACTGCTTGGGAGCAGAGAGGAGGCCACGCTCTGCCCCAGGGAGCATCCCAGCTGGAGTTCTCAAAGGCCCTTCTCTTTCACAAAGAATCTACAGGATTGGGGTGTGCAGCCCCCCCACCCCTGGGGCTAGGCCAGGGGCAGAGGCAAATCCTAGCCCAGGACTCAAGGGTGGGGAGGCAGGACTCTCAGAGGGTCTGTGCTCCCAGAGTGGAACAGAGACAGGCGGCCGGGAACCGGGTGAAAGACACGGAGCTACACGGAGACCAAGTCACAGTGGCAGCTTCCGGCCGCCACCTGCCTGGTTGAGATGGAAACGCTGATTCCAGCTCCAGCCCCCAGACAGGCTAAGAATATCCCAGCAAAGCAACAGCCGCCGCCCCCGTCCTTCTTGCTCTGCTCCTGCATCTGTAGCGCTATGCTGGGCGCCAGCAGGGCCAGGCAGGGGGCGGGTGGGGGTGACACTTGGGGTGCAGGACGAGGAGGAGGAGGCATAAAAAGGGCAGGAGAAAGTGAACTGAGAAATAAAGGTGTTGGCGCGTGCCAGGGGGACTGGGCAGACAGAGCTGCCCTCAGGGGGCGGCACAGGGAGGTGGAGGCAGCAGCCAGGCAGCCCCAACCAAGATCAGTGATGAGGATGGGAGAGGATAGATGGCAGGGGGCGTGGGGGGGGGGATGGGGAGGGCTGGCCTGGGTAACTCAGAAGGGAGACACGCCCCCTCCCCCCTTCCATCAAGGAAGGAAGCAGAGTTTACAGCAGGGAAAGGAGTCTGTCCTTCTCCATCTCCTTCATCTCCCCATCGGTCCCTCCTCTCCCTGCCCCAGGGCATCCTGTTCCTCCCTTTGGGCCCAACCCTAACCTGTCTTCTACAGAACCTGTCTTGGGGACACCACATGAGGTCCTTCTAACAAGGAACCTGACAGAATGACAGCAGATAGCCCTCCTCTGTCAGCTTCCTCTCTTCCTGCTTGCTCCCCCCTCCCCATGCTCCGCAGTCCAGCGGAGTGGGGGTTCTGGTCTGTCCCCAGCCTCCCCAGGGCCTACTCCTCCCCACATCAGCCTCCCTGGGGTGAGGGCCCCAGGAGACGGAGGGAGGGCTGGGTTGCTGTGTACTCTTTGCCTTTGTACACTGCAGGAGCTGAGACCCTGGGGTGAGGGTGTTAGATTGGTGAGAGAGCTGGCGTGAGGGCAGCAGGGAGCAGGCACCCGGATGCCTAGGCTGGGTCTCCATTCTGGCTGCTTTAAGAGCTTGCATTGTCATTAACCTCTTGGAAGGAGTCTCTTGGACACATGGAGTGCAATGACCTTGGGTTCTGGGACCTCCAGCCTTGCTGTGTTACTGGGAAGGCTCCAGACCTCATCTTGGCCTCTTTTCCTATGCTTCTTCACCTTTCAGAAACCCCAGCTCCAGCTTGGCAGATCCTAGGGAGATTTACACGGCTAAGAGCCCAAGCTGCTCTCCCCTTCGTCTCCCGGGCTGAACCGCGGAAGTGTGGGCCTCACACGAATGCTGTGCACACAAAGACTGAGCCTGTCAGACAGACGCAGATTAGGGAGAATCAGACAGGGCTGCAGCTCGAGAGCGAAACAGATTCACAGGACAGATTTGATTTAGAATCAGAACAGTAGAATTGGAACAGGCTTTAGGGATGCTCTTTCAGTCCAATTCCTAAAATGTTATCTAATGTTTTAAATAGTCATTTTAATCTGATAATAGAGGTAAAATCTACAGAACCCCTGCATTTTAATAAGAAACAGAGGCTCCAGAGAAATGAAATGACTTCCCCAAGGTCATGCAACTGGCAATGGACTAGACTGTCTCTGCCTCCTTAGGCTGTGGCTTCTCAGCAAGTGGCCACAGAGAGGAAGTGTCTGAGTGCATTGTTTGGAGACGTTCCCTTAAAATGGGCCTACTTGCCCAGGTCGAGGAGTGTGGGCTCATCTAAGGTGAAACTGGTGGTGATCGTCATCAATAACTAATCCTTTGTGGCACAGCAGATTAAGCTGCCACCTGGGATGCTGGCATCCCATATGGGTGCCGGTTCGAGTCCCAGCTGCTCCTCTTCTGACCCAGCCCCCTGCTAATGCACCTGGAAAAGCAGCAGATGACCCAAGTGCTGTGCCCCCTGCCACCCACATGGGAGATCCAGATGGAGTTCCAGGCTCCTGGCTTCATCCTGGCCCAGCCTCAGCCATTGCGGCCATTTAGGGAGTGAACCATCAGGGTGTTCCCACCCTCCCCTGAAACTCTGCCTTTCAAATAAATAAATGAAATATTTAAGAAAAGAATGTAATCCTATCCAGGCTAAATTCTCATTCTGGGTCCCCCAGTTCTTGATCAAAGCCAGAAATTCTTGCCTTAAAGAGCCTTCAGGAATAACCAGCTATCTACACAACACGCCATTCTAGGCAAAACCTATAGGATGATGGAGACAGACAAGGAGCCTGGCCTTGTGTTGGGGGGGGGGAAGGTTCCCATCCCGGGGAACCTAAGACAACCAGCGCTGTCCCTAGGGAACACACAGGAACCGGACAGACAAGAAACAACATAGAGCAACTGATATGGATACATGAATCTGAGAACAGAGACCCTGGCCTTGCAGATGCGGAGGGGAAATCACCACCCCTTTGAAGCCTGTCTCCTCCAGGAAGTCCTCATTGCGCTACATTTATCCCCTTTGGCCTCCACCTTGTCGGAACAAAATATCCCTCCCTTGTCCCCTGATGCCTCCTGCTCATGTATAGAGCGAGGCTGTCACTCTTCACGAATCTGCTTTGATTGCTTTGTCTGCTTGCCCCTTAAGATCCCATCCAAACCATCTTTTCTGTTTTTTATTTTATTTTATTTATTTGAAAGAGTTACAGAGAGAGGTAGAGACACAGAGAGGTCTTCCATCTGCTGGTTTTCTCCCCAGATGGCCACAATGGCCTGGAGTTGGGCTGATCTGAAGCCAGGAGCCAGGAGCTTCTTCTGAATCTCCCACGTGGGTGCAGGGACCCAAGGACTTGGGCCATCTTCCACTGCTTTCCATGGTGCACCAGCAGGGAGCTGGACTGGAAGAGGAGCAGCTGGGACTAGAACTGTTGCCCATATGGGATGCCGGTGCTGCAGGTCAGGGCTTTAACCCACTGCACCACAGAGCCAGCTCACACCCATCTTTTCATCTTGGGCCTGGGATCCAGAGACCAGCCCGTAACCGAATTATTCCACAGATGCTGCTGCTGAGGGGAAGAGGTCAGAAAGGCTGATGTTGGAAGAAGCACCAGGGGTCAGCGTGGTGGTACAGTTGGTTTAGCCACCCCCTGCAATGCTGGCATCCCGTATGAGCACTGATTTGAGTATCCAGCTCCCTGCTAATGCGCCTGAGAAAGCAGCAGCAGATGGCCCAAGTGCTAGGGCCCCTGCCACCCCTGTGGGAGACCTGCATGGAGTTCCAGGCTCTTAGGTTTGGCCTGGCCCAGCCCTGGCCATTGCAGTCATTGGGGAGTGAAACAGCAGATGCAAAATATTTTTCTTTCTCTCTCTCTGTAACTCTGCCTTTCAAATAACTTAAATAAATCTAAAAAAAAAAAAAAAAAAAAAAAAAAAGAATGGCACCAGGTCTGTTCCAAAGAGCCCAAAGAGGCTTCCTGGGGGAGGTGTGATTTTAAGAGCATGGCAGCAGGTAGAGTGGCGCTGAGGGAGGGTTCTGGCCCCGGTGGCAGGAGCTCAGAGATTCAGCAGGGATAACCAGAGCCAGACAGAGGGGCCATGACAAGGGGGAGTGAGACCCTCAAAGGCACCAGGTTTGGGGGCCCTGGAGTAGGGGAGGCAATTCTTGATTCTGACCAAGACATCAACAGGAGGTCACAGCTGGGTTGGTCGTACAGGTGCCGTGATGGTGACGTCCGTGAGTGCTGCATAGGGGATTTTGTCCTAAACGACACCTGCAATAGGCCTCACGTCACTGAGGGACTCCCGGGGACAGAGCTGGGAGGACCCACGTGCTGTTCAGACCAACACATGCCCGGTGTTCCTGCCAGCACGGCTCAGTCTCTTTGGGCCTGTCCTTGACGACCCCGATCCGACTGCTCCTCGCGTGTCAGATAAAGGCTGACTCAGAAGGCCTTGTAGGAGGCAGGGGGGGCAATTACATGAGCTGAAAAGAGGGAACATGTCCCCGCAGTGACAGGAAGAATAAGAGGCTGGGCAGGTCAGCTTGGGCTGCAGGAGAACAGAGCTCGGATCCAAGGGAGCAGGAGGGACCCTACTGAGAAAGGGCCCAGGTGGGAGGCACAAGTCCCTGTGTGGCCATAGCTGTCTATGGTAGGGTGGTGGGGAGTCAAGACAGAGGGCAGGCCCCAGGAGGCCGTGAGTGAGTGGGGACTGTGGGATTGCTGAGAAAGTGTGTGTGTGCGTGTGTGTGGGGGGGTGCTGGTAGCTGGGGCACAGCCCAAGTGCCTTCTGGAACATTCTGCTTAGAATCACACACACACACACACACACACACACACGTGTGCATACACCAGTCCTCGTAGCAATGGGCCCTTGAGGCTGTGTTGGTCTGTGGGGCACATGGAAGCGACTCCAGGGGCAATTCTGAGGATTTTATTGTGAATCCAACACAGGGACTTCTCTCCCTGACCAAACCCATATCCACGACCCAAGTCCAAAGAACTAGCTGGCAGGTTCCTGTGTTGAGGGAGCCACAGATAGGCCCCAAGAAGGGTCAAGATACCCTACGAGACACACAGAATCAGCTAGGCTGCAGTAAGGCCCAAAGGATTATCCAGCCCCCTGCTAATGCACCTGAGAAAGCAGCAGAAGATGGCCCAAGTGCTAGGGCCCCTGCACCCCTGTGGAAGACCTGCATGGAGTCCCAGACTCCTGGGCTTGGCCTGGCCCAGCCCTGGCCATTGCGGTCACTGGGGAGTAAGACAGCAGATGGGAAATATTTTTCTTTCTCTCTATCTGTAACTCTGCCTTTCAAATAAATTAAATAAATCTTAAAAAGAAAAAAAAAAAAAGGACCAGGTCTGTTCCAAACAGCCCAAAGAGGCTTCTTGGAGGAAGTATGATTTTTTTAAAAGATTTATTTATTTGAAAGTCAGGGTTACACAGAGAGAGAAGGAGAGGCAGAGAGAGAGAGGTCTTCCATCTGCTGGTTCTCTCCCCAGATGAACGCAATGGCTGCAGCTGCGCCAATCCAAAGCCAGGAACTTCTTCCGGGTCTCCCACACGGTGCAGGAGCCCAAGGACTTGGGGCATCTTCTACTGCCTTCCCAGGCCATAGCAGAGAGCTGGATTGGAAGTGGAGCAGCCGGGAATTGAACCGGCGCCCATATGGGATGCCACATTGCAGGCGGCAGCTTTACTGGCTATGCCACAGCGCCGGCCCTGGAGGTGTGATTTTAAGAGCATGGTAGCAGCTTGTCTTGTACCTTGTGGGTGCTGAGGAAGGAACAGACCCAGAGAGAAACGGGCAAGACCCAGCCCAACGGCTTAGAGCTGGGAATGGGAAGAGCTGAGATCTTGGAGAAAGGAAGCCTTCCACGATGGAAAGCCACCTCCACCTGGACCCGAGGATGTATGGGAGGCTGAGGCCCACCACCTTGGGCCTCCTCCGAACAAGAAGGCCCCGCCCACTGTCCAAGCCTGAAAAGACCAACCGAGCCCTCGTCCAGCCATCATCCATCACCCACCCAAGTGCGCCTTCTGTGCGCGTGGGAGGCGAAAACCAACCGGGAGGAGCTGACTAGGACCCGCGCCCAGGGTCTGCCCCACGGCTCTGTGGCAGAGAATCAGGCCGGCAAACAGGATTGTCTGAGGGTCTGGCTGCCCCCTCCTCCCGCCCCACAGTGGAGGAACACGGAACGGAGTTCTTGGGGAGACAACCCCCCCCGCCAGATTAGAGGAACCACGGCAGCGCCACCCAGCTGGGCCCGGGGCGTCCCCATCAGTGTTCTCGCTGCCCACGCGGCCCCCAACACCGGCTCCAAGGTTCCCATGGCTTCTCTGCTATTCAGTACATCAACACAAGCTGACCCAGGGCCCTAGGACCAAGAGGATGGGACGGAGCAGCCACGTCCCCGCCCACCATTCTGATCCACAGCGGGTCCCGCGAACGAAGGCCCCTTCCTCCCCCTCTCCCCCTTCGGGTAAAGGGAAAGGACCCCGGGCAGAGGGCGAGGGATTGGGCGGGACTTCAGAGAGTCCCTCAGCCTGCGAGACTCTATTGGCCAGGAGGGCTGCCGGTCAGGAGGGCAGCTCGGGCGAGGATTGGCTGCGCGAGGCGGGGCGCGGCGCAGCGAAAGAAGGGGCCCAAGGGGTGGGGCTGACGCTGCAGCTGGCGCAGCTCAGACCCGGAGCCGCCGCCGCTGAGCAGCCGAGCAGCCTCCTTCCGCCGCCGGTCCGCGCGCCCGGGCCGGGGCTAGGCCCCCCACCGCCGGGTCCCCCGGGGCTGCAGCAGCAGCGGCGCGGCCCGCGGTTCCCGCCGGGGCCCGGGCGCCGGCCCCGCTCTGCAGGATGGGCACGGTGCTGTCCCTTTCCCCTGCCTCCTCGGCCAAGGGCCGGCGGCCCGGCGGACTGCCGGAGGAGAAGAAGAAGGCGCCGCCCGCGGGGGACGAGGCGCTGGGGGGCTACGGAGCGCCGCCGGTGGGCAAGGGCGGCAAAGGCGAGAGCCGGCTCAAGCGGCCGTCCGTCCTCATCTCCGCTCTCACCTGGAAGCGCCTGGTGGCCGCGTCCGCCAAGAAGAAGAAAGGCAGCAAGAAGGTGACGCCCAAGCCGGCGTCCGCGGGCCCCGACCCCCTGGTCCAGCAACGCAACCGCGAGAACCTTCTCCGCAAGGGCCGGGACCCCCCCGACGGCGGCGGCGCCGCCAAGCCCCTGGCCGTTCCGGTGCCCACCGTGCCCGCGGCCGCCGCCGCCGCCGCCACCTGCGAGCCGCCGTCGGGGGGCAGTGCGGCCGCCCCGCCGCCAGGCTCCGGCGGGGGGAAGCCGCCGCCGCCGCCGCCCCTAGCCCCGCAGGCGGCGCCGCCGGTGCCCGGCGGTTCGCCGCGGCGGGTCATCGTGCAGGCGTCCACCGGCGAGCTGCTGCGCTGCCTGGGCGACTTCGTGTGCCGACGCTGCTACCGCCTCAAGGAGCTGAGCCCCGGCGAGCTGGTGGGCTGGTTCCGCGGCGTGGACCGCTCGCTGCTGCTGCAGGGTTGGCAAGACCAGGCCTTCATCACGCCCGCCAACCTGGTGTTCGTGTACCTGCTGTGCCGAGAGTCGCTGCGCGGGGACGAGCTGGCGTCGGCCGCCGAGCTGCAGGCCGCCTTCCTTACCTGCCTCTACCTCGCCTACTCCTATATGGGCAACGAGATCTCCTACCCGCTGAAGCCCTTTCTCGTGGAGCCCGACAAGGAGCGCTTCTGGCAGCGCTGCCTGCGCCTCATCCAGCGGCTCAGCCCCCAGATGCTGCGGCTCAACGCCGACCCTCACTTCTTCACGCAGGTCTTTCAAGACCTCAAGAACGAGGGCGAGGCCGCCGCGGGCGCCGGGGGTCCACCCAGCGGGGGCGCGCCCGCCGCCCCCTCGGCCGCCAGGGACAGCTGCGCGGCCGGACCCAAGCACTGGACTATGAACCTGGACCGTTAGGGATACCCAGGGACCGCGCCCATCCCCCGCCCCAGCCCCCGACACACACTCGGATCCCCGGGACCCTCCAGCCACCGCCGCTGGTACCGCGGCTCCGCGCCACGGCCCGGCCGAGGAGGAGCCGCCCCTGCCCGGAAGGTGGAGGCTAGGACGCCTGAGGCCGCAGCGTCTGGATTTTGCTGGGCGTGGGGTGGGGATAGGGATGAGCGCGGGAAGGGCACCCCCGCCTCCCCCTTTCCGTGCCCGCGCCCCCATCTCCATCTCTACGCGTCGCCCCCTGCCCTGCTATGCGTGTCTCTAGGCCCGCCTCCCCGTGGTTGTGTCGGTTTCCTCGCCTCTCCCGTGTCTTCGTTCTTCCTCCTGCCTGCTTTCCCACCCCTTCTCCCTCCACCTTTCCGCTTACCGAACATCTCCAGCTGACTGAGTGCACCCCGGGCCCCATTCCTCCTGCACCTGTGTCCCTACCTCCCCTTCTTGCTCCCTTTCCCGGCCACGTGTCAGCCTCTCCCCTCCCGTCTGCCTCTCCCCTCTGCTTGTGTCGCCCCGAATCTCTTCCCCTGACGGCGTCCCTGCAGCCCCCTCCCAGATCAAAAGGAACATCAGTTTTTGCTTGAGGTGCGACGAGAAACTGCAGCCCCAGGCGCCCAGGCACCACCTCGCCCCACCCCCACCGCCTCTCCCCCACCTTTTCCAACGTGTTGCATGCCGGGAGTCGTGGGGGAAGGGGCTGCGGCTTCTTGCAGGAGCCTAAGGTTGGGGGCAAAATCAGCCTAGGACACCACCCCAGCGGCAGCACCACAGCGGCCGGTGGGAGGGGAAAACTCTCCTTACTCAGGAGGAGGGGCGCCCTTCTTCCTATCCTTAGGTTTTCTGTCACCCCCCACACACACCCCTTTTAATTTATCTGGTTGTTTCCGGAGGGAGGGGGGAGGGGAGGGGAGGGTGGGCAGGGATCTGTCCGAGGTGCTGAGCTGGCCGCGACCGGAAGCCTCCAAGGAGAGTACCGGGGACTGGGTTGGGCCTGGGGCCATGTCCAAGGTGCCAATGATGCGGGCCGACGGCGCGGGCCGCACTGTCTGTCTGTCCGTCGGTCTGTCCCGGAGAGAGCTATAAAGCGCTGGAAGCGCCTGCAGATGGTTTTGCGCCGGCATTTCTTTGGGTCCCGGGAGGGAGGGAAAGGGAGTGGAACTGGCAGGAGGGTGCGGGACGGCAAGGTGGTGGGCAAAGCCAAGTCCCTGAGAACTGCCACTCTTCCCTCCCCTGACCCCCATTGGCTTCCATTTTACGGAGTGAAGCGAGGTAGCTCAAGGTTTGATAAGACTCAATCCAACCTCCACCCCACCTCCATTTTGTCCCTCCTAGCTCCTTGGTAGTGCCCAGGCCACTTAGGGGCTGAGCGATGAGGACACTGGTTGTTCCTCTTTGGTGGTGTGACCCCTTGTAGCAGAGCTAGGCAGTGGTCACTGTTGCTGCTCTTCTAGTCCCCTTCCATCTCTCCCCACCATCGCTCTGGTCAAGAATCCAGCCAAGCCTGAGTCTGTGGTTACCACTCCCAGGTGGGCCTGACGGCCACACTTGGCGCTCCTAAGCACCCAACTACCACCAGCACTGGACTTCTTGGGCCACACACACACCCGGGATACTCTTGGGAGGTCCGATCCTGCTTGAGACTCAGACCCTGGCCCTATATGGACAGAGGTCGCTGAGGGAGATGGAACCCCTTCTCCGTCCCCGTTGCTTTCTCTGCCTCATGGCTAAGCGACCCGTTTACGATCTCGTTGCCCAAGGAGGCCTGGCCTTAGCAGGGCGCTCGCGGCTCCGGCCCTGTTCGCCACAGTGGCGGCGCGGATCCAGGGAGAACCCGGAGGGGCCGGCAACAACCAGGCCCCCGGCACGCTGTCCGTGGTGCTGACGGGCGTGCTCGGGCAGGGTAGGGGCTTTGCAGGTGCGGGAACCTTGAAGATTCGGCCTCAACCAAGCCTTCCAATAATCTGGGAAGGGGTGAGCTCTGTCTTGGCGGCGAGTTACAAAGTCTGGTCCGAGAACCCAGGAGTTTCGGCTCCCACTTGTGCCGGGAGGACCGGACTCAGCTCTCAACCTGGCCTAAGGCCCAGCGCCCTAGCACCGGGCGGGGAGCCGGAAATCCCTGTCCAGATTTGTGAATCGAGTTCTCGAGGGGGAGGGGGAGAGCTGGCGGAAGGGAAGGCGGGAGCAGCCGCCCATTGGCTGGAATTTGGCGCAGTCAGCGCGGTGCCGTCATCTCTCAGGGTTTGGGAGGAGGGAGCGAGGATCACTCGGGTCACCCCGCGGCTGTCGCCATAGTAACCAGACCGCGCGGGCGGGGCTGTCTCCCTGCTTCCTCACCTCTGGCTGAGGAAACAGTCTTGGTCCGCCTTGTTTGGCATTAGTTAGAGACTAGCTACTTGATGGAGGTTTCTGAGTTAGAGGAGTCTACAGGGAGTGGGAAAGAGACCCGAAAGCCTATAGAGACCTCCAAGCATCCCGCCCTTGGAAGCCCCTATCCAGCTCCCTGCCCTATAGACACGGCACCCTCCAGGTGCACTAAGTACCCATGCACACACGCACGCGCCTCCAACAGCCTGTGGTCTGCACTGGAGAACTGGAACGAGGAGGAAAAAAAGCCTCAGTGAATCTCAGTGAGTGGTGTCAAGTTAAATCTCACTTTCCTTGTCCTGTCCCGAGGCATGAGCCGCTGCCATAATCCGATTAGGGGCAGGGAGACTGGAGGAGGCTCAGCGTGAACACATGGAAGAATTAGCCTCCCCAGTTAAATTCGGTGAGTCCTGTTTTCCTGAGAAGGAAGACAGGCGAAAGAAGAAGGGTCGGGAACAGTCTTCTGAGAAGGCAAGGCAAGGGGTGGGAGGGCGGGGGGAACAGTGCACAGACCGCAAGGTGCCTTCTCTTTACTGCCAGGGAATGAACCTGGGGAGAGTGAGTCCTACTGGTGACAAGGTGGTCAAGAGGACCCAGCAGGGCAAAGGGTGGACTGAGGGAAAAAGGGAGATGCCGGGTAGGAGACAGAAAACAGCCGGAGCCATGACTCAGCACTTCCCTTTGCAAAGGGCTGGGGCAGCTCTCACAGCACAGGGGCAGTAGAGAGGGGGCGAGAAGAAGGAGGGCAAAAGGGGCAGATTAACAGTGATTCATCCCTTGGCGTGATACATGCATGGCACATGAACAGGCACACGTTTCAACCCAGAAGTAGGCACAAATGCACTTGTACTGACAAGGGTTCACTCACTCAACCATACACACATCTCTGCTCCCCCATTTCCTGCCCCTGTTGCTGGGGCAGAGGACATTGTGTCCTGAAAGCCATCATTGCCTGTCCCTAGAATACCTTGGAATTTATTGGAAGAAGAGAAATGCAAAAAAAAAAAAAAATCACAGATCGGGGAGTTGTCATGGTGACCGCTTTTCCTGCCAGGCTGGGTGCCCAGCAACCAGAGCATCTGGCTGTATCTAGGAGGACACCTTCTGGCCTCCCCCCACTGGGACCCTCCCTCAAGCACCCAGATGGGCACCTACCGAGGATTTCTACAAGGGCTGGCAGATCACAGCCAGGGATAGCTGGAAACCACGCCTACAGGCCTGTCCATCTGAAAATACCCCCTTTAAGTGGTGTTCTTGACCGATTTATACATCTTAGACAACATTTGCTCTAAGTGACCTCAAGACAGCAAAAATTAACATGTCAAAAATCTTCATTTAAGACTATGAGGACCGTCCCTCATAGAACCTTACCATACGCCTACATAGGAGGTCATCTATAAACCCACATGACATAGGAATATTAGATGAGGGGTAGAAAAAATGATTAGTTCAGTATGAACAAACAGGCTGGTGTTGTGGTATAGCTTGTGATGCCAGCATCCCATGTGGGTGCTAGTTTGAGTCCTGGCTGCTCCACTTATGATCCAGCTCCTTGCTAATGCACCTGGGAGAGCAACAGAAGATAGCCCAAGTGTTTGGGCCCCTGCATCCATGTAAAAGACCTAGAAGAAGCTCCTGGCTTCTGACTCCTGGCTTCACCCTGGCCAGTGCTGGATGTAGCAACTATCTGGGAAGTGGAACAGTAAATGGAAGATCTCTCTGTTCTTCCTTTCTCTCTGTAACTCTGACTTTCAATTAAATAAAATAAATCTTTTTTTTAACTTTTATTTAATGAATATAAATTTCCAAAGTACAGCTTATGGATTACAATGGCTTCCCCCCCATAACGTCCCTCCCACCCACAACCCTCCTCTTTCCCACTCCCTCTCCCCTTCCATTCACATCAAGATTCATTTTCGATTCTCTTTATATACAGAAGATCAGTTTAGCATACATTAAGCAAAGATTTCAACAGTTTGCTCCCACACAGAAACATAAAGTGAAAAATACTGTTTGAGTACTAGTTATAGCATTAAATCTCAATGTACAGCACACTAAGGACAGAGATCCTACATGAGGAGTAAGTGCACAGTGACTCCTGTTGTTGACTTAACAAATTAATCTTTTTTAAAAAAACTTTCCATCCAGTTGGGATTTCATGGTTCTGTCTTGTTTTCCTGGATACTTCTCTTTTTCTGTTAAGATTTATTTATTTATTTGAAAGACAGAGATAGAGAGAAAGACAGAGAGATTGAAGGGATAATGGGATGCCGACATTGCAGGTGGTGGTTTTACCCACTATGCCACAACATTGGCCCCGTACATTTAAAAAAATAAGCAATTGAAGGCCAGTGCTGTGGTGTACTGGGTGATGCCTCTGCCACACCAGCATCCCATATGGGTGCTAACTCGAATCCTGGCTGCTCCACTTCTGACCCTAACCCTAACCCTAACCAGCTCCCTGCTAACGCATCTGTGAAAGCAGCAGAGCATGGCCCAAGTGTCTGGGCCCCTGCACCCATGTGGGGGACCCAGATGAAGCTCCTGGCTCCTCACTTAGGCTTGGCCCTGCCCCAACCATTGAGGCCTTCTGGGGAGTCAACCAGCAGATGGAAGATTTCACTCTCTCTCTCTCTCTCCCCCTCTGTAATTCTGTCTTTCAAATGAATCTTAAAAAAAGAAATACTTAAATATGTGTACAGAGACATGACAAATATTTTTTATTGGATTTTTATTTGGAAAGAGAAAAGTTGGAATCAACCTAAGTATCTACCAGTAGGTGAAGGGTTAAATAAATTTGATACATTTAAATGACTGAATACTACAGAATTCTGTTAAAAGGAATGAGTTATACTGTATGTACTGACATGAAAGAGCTCCAAAACATGTAGCTAATTGCATAACAATACACACAGTACAATAGCATTTATGCAAAAGCAAAACAAATCAAGCTAAACTGTAATTCCAGTGTGTGTGTGTGTGTGTGTGTGTGTGTGTGTTTATAGAAGCTTGAGAAAAACAAAGCTCGCATCACTCAACAAATGACTTCAGGGAAGGAATTTGGATTGATGTCCAGAGGACATTCACTTTATCTGTACAATTTGACTTTTTGTCATAAAAATGTGTTGGTATATTGTTTCTATAATTGAAATATAGTAATTAATATATGACAGTGATTAAATAATAAAAAGGCCTGAGGAAAATAAGGTTATTTACTGTTGTGTTTTTTTGACAGGTAGAGTTAGACAGTGAGAGAGAGAGAGAGAGACAGAGAGAAAGGTCTTCCTTCCATTGGTTCACCCCTCAAATGGCCACCACGGCCAGTGTGCTGCACTGATCCGAAGCCAGGAGCCAGGTGCCTCCTCCTGGTCTCCCATGCAGGTGCAGGAGCCCAAGGACCTGGGCCATCCTCCACTGCCTTCCCGGGCCACAGAAGAGAGCTGGACTGGAAGAGGAGCCACCGGACTAGAACCCGGTGCCCATATGGGATGCCGGCACCGCAAGCAGAGGATTAACCAAGTGGCGCCGGCCCCCGGTTATTTACTGTTGTTATTACTATTGCTGCTGCTGTTGTTGCATCCTGGGTGGGTGGAGAGCATCTTTCTGTGGGGAGAGAGACCTGAAAGGAAAACATTGACTGGTCTGACTCCATCTAAGCTTTTGAACATCAGAGAAATTAAGAAGAAAAAAGCCACCCTCTATTACATACCCTTATTTTTTTCATGGCACTTGTCCCTGCCTGAAAATTTTTTTAAAGTTTATTTATTTACTTTTATCTACTTGAAAGGCAGGGAGAGAGAAAGAGAGAAAGAGAGAGAGAGAGAGAGAGAGAGAGAATCTTCCATCCACTGGTTCACTCCCCAAATGCCCATAACAGCAAGGCTGGTCCAGGCCTAAGCCAGGAGTCTGAAACTCTATCCAGATATCCCCATGAGTGGCAGGGCCCTGACCATTTGAACTAATGCTGCCTCCCAGGCTCATTAGCAGGCACAGCAACATGGGATGCAGGTGCGATAAATGGTGGCTTAGCCTGCCGCTGGGCCACAACACTCGCACCACCTAATTATTTTTGGTACATTTTAATTTTGCTTCCCCTCAATAAAAACAAGATTTGAGAGAGGCTGGTATTGTGGTGTAGCAGGTAAAGCCATCATCTGTGACGTCGTCAATCCATATGGGTGCTGGTTGTTCTACTCCTGATTCAGCTCCCTGCTAATGGCCTGGGAAAAGCAGTGGAAGACGCCCCCCCTCCCGTCCCACACATCTCCCAAGTCCCATTGCTCCCTCCCCTGCTAATCCCTAGGGTGTAAGAATGTCCGATGCTGGATAAGGGATGCAGGCACTATCTAACTTGACAAGCACTGTGTGTGTGCGTGTGTGTGTACACACACAGGAAAGCACACACCCCTACAAGCAGCCTTTGGTGCACACGACCCTTCTTTTTCATAAGTGCCATTAATAAAGCTGGGGGAATTTTTCTCTTTGTATTAACTTGCTTATGCCCTGTAAACAGCGAGAAGCAGAATAGTGCCTGTATGTAGTGAGCCACCAGGAGATGAGAGCTGATGCTTACTCAGGTTGTATCTTGATTATTAGTGCAAGCTACCTCATTAGCAGCATCCAGGTGTCAGACCTTGCCCCACTGCTTTCAGTTAATGAATAAAAAGCGAAAGTTTCCATGCTTGGGTTCCCTTGCTAACAAGAGTCCAGCTAAATCTTTAGGACAAAGCTATGGAAACTAACTCTTAAGTTTTTTATTTGTCTGTTCTTTTTGCCAGTGTTCTTGTTTTATGCTGGGTTTCAGGAACAGGTGTTCTGGATTTTTTTACATTAAAGTTTTTTAAAAAAATTTGTACCAGTACTTTCTTTTTTTTAAACATTTATTTTATTTACCTGAAAGGCAGAGCTACAGAGAGAGAGAGAGAGAGAGAGAGAGAGAGAGTGGGAGATGTGCCTTCCATTTGCTGGTTTACCCCTCAAATGGCTGCAGCAGCCAGAGCTGGGCCAGGCTGATGCTTGGAGCCAGGAACTCCATCTGGGTCTCCGATATGGATGACAGGGACCCAAACACTTGGGTCATCTTCCACTGCTTTCCCAGGCAATTGAGCAGGGAGTGGATCAGAAGTGGAGCAACCAAGACTTGAACGAGAGCTCATTTGGGATACTGGTGTCACCTTAACCCACAGTGCCACAATGCTGGCTCCTAATTCTATCCCAGTACTTTCATAATGTATTTATTTCATTCCTTAATCTATCTGGGGATTTAGTTTTCTATGTGGTAAGAAGTAGAGATATAACCATTTTCCCAAATGAACCGCAGTTATGCCAACCTTTGAACAGTCTTCCTTTTCCCCAGGGAATGTCATCTTATTATTTATGGAATTCTCAACACACAGAGATCTATTCCAAGGCTTGAATCTGCTCTGTTGCCCTGCTAGACTATTGCTGTGCCAAACCTTTGATAATTAGTTTTGCAGCATGGTCATTGTTCTTTTGCTCACCTTATCTTTTCCATCTTTATCACACTCCACAAGAACTTTAGTTCAAGTTCCATAAACTTCCTTTGGCACCTGGACTGGGACTGCACCAGTGTTACAGATTTGGAGAGAGTTGATAGCTTTGCAATCTGGAGTCACTCCACCTAAGAGCGTGCTGTTTCTCCACACTGTCAGGTCGTTCATGCTCCTTAGTGGAGATTTAGAGTTTTCTTCATTTTGGTGTTTCCCATGTTTTTCATTAGGTTGATCTGGGAGCATATTTTTATTATTGCTGTAAATCTGTTAGTCCCAATTATTTTTTAAAATGTTCATTTATTTACTTGAGAGAAGAGAGATAGAGATGGATATGGATATATATGTGTATACACACACACACACACACACACACATAGAGAGAGAGAGAGACAGAGAGAAAGAGATCCCATCCTATGGCTCACAGGACTGGGCCAGATCAAAGTTAGGATCCAGGAACTCCATTGAGGTCTCCCATGTAGGTGCAGGGACCCAAGCACTTGGGCCATCCTCTACTGCCTTCCCAGGTGCTTTAGCAGGGAGTTGGATTGGAAGCGGAGCAGCCAGGACTTGAATCAGCACTCTGATGTGGGATGCTGGCATTGTACGCAGCAGCTTACCTTGCCTCACCACAGTGTGGGTTCCTGCTGGTTGCAATTACTTTTCTTGCTTTTACAGTGTTCTAGGAGAAGCAGAGGTTCCTTTGTGTGCTGATCTTATACCTTGCTGGAATATTCTTAGCTCAGTTTTCTAGCTGAATCTCTTGGATGTCTCCCTGGGACTTCTTTTCATGCCCTGAATTTAAAAGTAGTGTGTGGGCTGTTGCTGTGGTGCAGTCAGTTGAGCGGCTGGTTGTGAGAAAGCAGTAGGAGATGGCCCAAATGCTTGGACCTTTGCACCCATGTGGGAGGAGAACAGCCCAAGTACTTGGATTTCTTCTACCACAGGAGTAGAGACCGGGATGGAGTTTCTGGCTCCTGGCTTTGTCTTGGCCAAGCTCTGGCTATTGCTGGGAAGTGAATCAACAGGTGGAAAAGCTTTCTCTCTGTCTCTCCCTCTCTATCACTCTGCCTTTTAAATCAATAAATAAGTAAATAAATAAATAAGAAATGGGGCCGGCGCAGCAGCTCACTAGGCTAATCCTCCGCCTAGCGGCGCTGGCACACCGGGTTCTAGTCCCGGTCGGGGTGCCGGATTCTGTCCCGGTTGCCCGTCTTCCAGGCCAGCTCTCTGCTGTGGCCCGGGAGTGCAGTGGAGGATGGCCCAGGTGCTTGGGCCCTGCACCCCATGGGAGACCAGGAAAAGCACCTGGCTCCTGGCTCCTGCCATCGGATCAGCGCGGTGCGCCGGCCGCAGCGCGCCGGCCATGGCGGCCATTGGAGGGTGAACCAACGGCAAAAGGAAGACCTTTCTCTCTGTCTCTCTCTCTCACTGTCCACTCTGCCTGTCAAAAAAAAAAAAAAAAAAAAAAAAAAAAAAAAAAAAAAGAAAGAAAGAAAAAAAAGAAAAAAAAGAAATGGGGGCTGGTGCTGTCACCTAGTTGGCTAAGCCTCTGCCTGCAGCGCCGGCATCCCATGTGGGTGCAGGTTCGAGTCTTGGCTGCTCCTCTTCTGATCCAGCTCTCTGCTATGGGTTGGGAAAGCAGTGGAAGACACCCCAAGTTCTTGGGCCCCTATACCCCCTTGGGAGACTCGGAAGAAGCTCCAGGATCCTGGCTTCGGATTGGCCCGGCTCTGGCCGTTGCGGGCATTTGGAGAGTGATCCAGCAGATCCTTTCTCTCTGTGTCTCCCTCTCTGTCTGTAATTTTGCCTCTCAAATAAATAAATAAATAATCTTTTTTTAAAAAAGAAAGGCAGTGTGATGTGATGTACAGAACAAGAGTCAGAGGTTTAATATCTCCTCCACTGTTTACTGGCTGTTGCTCTGAGATAGTCATTCCTCCTCTCTGAATTTCCATTTCTCATCTAGAGACAGAAAGAAAGGAACTCAGATGTGTTGTGTCTATCAGATGCCTATCGCAGGAATGACAATATGACTGTTGTTAGGGTGACAACTGTTGCTATGGTAGTGAGTGCTATTCAGCAAGATTGACAGGGGAAAGGGGGCGGAGCCAGAGTCTAGAATGAGGCCCTAGGATGCTGTGATGAGCTCTGCTGGTCCCTGAGGCAGTGAGGAGCCCTGGAGGCCTGGGCCTCCCATGAGTTCTCTTGTGACCTGGGTGACACGTGTTTACTCCTGGCTACCATGCCAGGGCCCCGGTGGGACCCACGTGCCTCTCTGTGGAAGGCCAACCAGGGGATTTGCTTCAGCTGCTGGAGTCTACATAGTGGAACCCACCTGGCTCAGCATTCCTGAGGCCAGGCGCCTCCTGTGCCTCCTCCTGTGCTTCCATAACTCACCTACTTGGTGACCTGGGAGAGGAGAGGGGCATCTTGAGACGCTAGAATGACCCCAAGAATAATGCAGGGTGCCAGTGCCTGTGCTAATACCCATGCTACAGGGTGTAGTGGCAGCTTGGAAATACCCTGAGATTTTCGGCAAATCTTCACCATAGGACCTTGAAACTTTGTTTTGTTTGTCTGTCATACAGAAATAGTAACAATCCTCTCATTACTAAAGACTCTGTTGCATGTCAGGGAAAGCAGGTCTGTGGGTGCACCTCATAAGCTGCAGAAAGGAGTAAGTACGAGGTGACCCTGAGTCTGGCCCTCGGGCGCAGGTCAGACATGCCCATCGCACAGGCATGTATACAAGGCAGACCCCTAAAAGTGTCAAAGCTGGAAAACCGAGGGTAAGAGCTGGGGCATCAGGAAGGTGATCCCAGGAAAGGAGGATGGATCCCGGAGGTTGTCACCACAGTCGGACCCTCCCCACTCTCCCCATCCATCTCCCCGCCTGGTGTCACCCTCCATTTCTCAAAGGACACACTGCCTGCAACCTCCCTAAAAGCATCCTGCTGTGTTGCTAGGCAACCTGGCCTCCTCCTCCAGTGAAGGGAACAGCGCTCAGGGCCTGGCCTTCCAGCCTCTCTTAGCTGCTCCCTCCTCCAGGCTCAAGGCTGGAGCTCCTCTGACTTGGAGGGAGCGGGAGCGCTGGGCCGCAGCACTGGAACATCAGAGTGGTGGGAAAAGGTCCTTGGTTGAAGGGCAGATGTCCACTTCCGGGCTGCGCCATGCTGGGGGCGTGGACAGCCGCGGAGCAGCCAACTGTGCTGGGCTCTTTAGGCGCATGCTCTGTCCTTGCAGCCAACCACAAGGTAGGTTGTAACCAGCCCAGAGAGAACCAGTGGCCTTCTGAGCTCCATGGGAAATGGGCTGGGTTTGAAGCCTTGTCCAATGAAGTCAGACTGGATACAGACTCTGCCCTGCCCTTTTCCACTGTGCGACTTTGGACAAGTGCCTCAGTTTTCTCATTTATAAAATAGATTGTTGTAAAGATCAAATGTGATTTGGGGGCGGGTGTTTGGCCCAGCGATTAAGACCCTGCTTGGAACACCCACGTCCCATACCTGGAGGGCCTGGGTTCAAGTCCCAGCTCCGCTTCCGATTCCAGCTCCCTGCTAATGTGCACCCTGGGGAACAGCAGAGATGGCCCAAGAACCTGGATCCCTGCCACCCATATGGTAGACCAGGACTGAGTTTTGGCCTCCTGGCTTCAGCCTGACCCAAATCCAACTGTGTGGACATTTGGGGAGTGAGCCAATGGATGGGAGATTTCTCCCCCTCTCTCTGTCTCTCTGCCTTTTAAGTAGAACAACTTTAAGTTGTAATGCGATTTGAGTATTAGTTATGGTGATGTCAGTTGCTGTAACAAAAAACCTTCTCTTCCAGATTTCATGTAATAGTCCACATGATAACCATGGAAGTAAGCAACAGTACTATTCATACTTTATTTTTATTAGAGATTTTTTTATTTATTTGAAAATCAGAGTTACAGGGAGAGAGAGAGAGGTCGTCCATCCAGTGGTTCACTCCTCAGATGGCTGTAACGGCTAGAGCTGGATCTGAAGCCAGGAGCCGGGAGCCAGGAGCTTCTTCTGGGTCTCCCACGTGGGTGCAGGGGCTCAAGGACTTGGCCCATCTTCCATTACTTTCCCAGGCCATTAGCAGAGAGCTGGATTGGAACTGGAGCAGCTGGATTGGAACTGGCGCCCATATGAGATGCCAGCATTGCAGACAGCAGCTTAACCTGCTGGTCACAGCACTGACCCCATGCTATTCGCATTGTAGAAGCGGAAACTGAGTCTCAGGATGGTGTAGACACAGGAGGCCACTTCAAACATTCGTGGAAAATGGAATTAAAGGCTAAGTTCATTTTGGTACAAGAGGTTTTGAGATGCACACATACTTTTTTACAATATGCATTTTCTATGGACTTTTGGAAGTAGCCTCACATCCCCCAGAGCACCTAAGGAGTACCTGGACGAGATGTAACTCATTCAGCGCATGCTCTTGCTGCCCCACACAGGAGTACAGATGTTCTGGGTTTAGGAGGCCAAGGCAGGTGATGATGAGTGTGGCTCTGTAATCACTCAGCAAACGTGGAGAAGCAGCCATGGGGCCCAGACAAGGTCTGGACTGGCAGAAAAAGTAACTGAGGCCACCCAAGTGCCTCTCCGGGGTGCATGGAGGGGGTCTGGTTGAGACTAAATGGGGAGAGGGAAGGGCAGGTGCTGGATTTTTTTAAAAAAATCTGTTTAATAAAAAAAAATGGGGCAGGCATCTGGTGTAGCAGTTAAGAGGCTATTTGGTACACCTGAATTCTATATCATAGTGTTGGGTTCAAGTCCCACCTCCACTTCCAATCCAGCTTCCTGCTAATGAGCACCCTGGAAAGCAGCAGGCAATGGCTCAAGTAATTGGTTCTACACCATTATATGGGCTACATGGATTGAGTTCTGGGCTCCTGGCTTAGGTCTGGCCCAATGCTGCCTGTTGTGGACATCAGGGAATGAACCAGAGGGGATGAAGATTCTGTCTATCCTTCAAATAAATAAAAATAAATTTTTAAATTAAAATAGAAAACATTTTTATATGCACCAAGGTACTTATATAATCATGTGATCTTTATAGCAACTGTATGAGATAGGTTCTGTTATTAGCATGTCCATTTCACAGATGAGATAATTGAGGCACACTGAAGTAAAGTAAGTTACTTAAGGTCACACAATTGGTGACAGAGCCAGCACTAAAAACCAAAAAGCCCAACTCAGAGACTTTACTCTTTTTTTCATTTTATTTTTCATTTGAAAGGCAGAGTTACAGAGAGAAAAGAGACAGAGATCTTCCATCCGCTGGGTTACTCCTCAAATGGTTGCAATGGCCAGGGCTGGGCCAATCAGCAGGCAGGATCCTGGAACTCCATCCAAGTATCCCACATGTGTGGCAGGGGCCCAAGCACTTGAAGCATCTTCTGCTACTTTCCTAGATGCAGTAGCCTGGAGCTGGATCAGAAAATGAGTGTGGGATGCTGGCATCACAGGTGGTGGCTTAACCCACCCTGCCACAATGCTGGGACCAAGTCCTTGCTCTTAACCATCGTGTCATGCTGGCTTTAGTTACAAAGGATGGAATACCAGGATGGAAGAGATAGCTAACAGGCTCCAGCAGGAGAGACTTCTCAGGGAGAGTGGCAGTCAGCAGGCCATTGAGTCTCTCGCTTGTGCACATGAGATGCAGAGAGAATCCTGCCAAGCACCTTGAGGTGGACATGCCACCAAGTCCAGATACACGAAACTGCCACCGCCTCTCTCCCATTCGGGGCTTACAGGCAGAGAACAAGCTGTAGGGCCACGGTTAGGAAAGCAAAGGCTTGCAAAAGATGATCGGGGCAACAGAACAATCTCTGGTGTGTGTGCTTGTTTAAGTTGATTTTCATTTTCTAAAAATATTTATTTCATTTACTTGAAAGGCAAACTGACGAGAGGGAGGGAGGTAGAGTCGGAGGGAGATAGAGATGAGGTAGAGGTAGAGGTAGAGGTAGAGGGAGAGGTAGAGATAGAGGGAGAGAGAGAGGTTGATCTTGCACCAGCTGGTTTGTTCCCTATATGCCCTCAAAAGCCAGAATTGAGCCAGAGCAAATCCAGCAGCCTAGAACTCCGTCTGGGTTTGCCTGTTCGTGGCAGGAACCTAATTACCGGGCCATCATCTGCTGCCTTCCAGGCTGCACTGGAAAGCTGGATTGGAGGCCAGGACTAAACTGGAACGTTGCTATGGATTGCAGGCATCCCAAGTGACAACTTGAGCCATTGTGCCACAAGGCCCACCCCTGATTTCCTTCCTTCTTTTTTTTTAAGATTTATTATTTATTTAAGGGGCATACAGAGATAGGGTGAGATAGAAAGAGAGGTCTTCCATCTGCTGGTTCACTTCCCAAATAGCCACAATGGCTGGAGCTGAGCTGATCCAAAGCCAGGAGCCAGGAGCTTCTTCCAAGTCTCCCACATGGGTACAGGGGCCCAAGAACTTGGGCCGTTCTCTACTGCTTTCCCAGGCCACAGAAGAGAGCTGGATCAGAAGTAGAGCAGCTGGGACTCAAACCTGCATCCATATTGGATGCAGCCACTGCAGGCAGTGGTTTACCCACTACGGCACAGTGCCAGCCACCCCTGATTTGTTTCTTATCAGGCACAATTGCATTTTGTTATCAGACAGGGACTAAGCCAAGAACCCTTACAGGGCAAGCTGTCAATTTGCCCTTTATAACCAGTTGTCTTCTGTCATGAGCAGACCGTTAGGTGTGTGCACTTGCTATGGGCAAGCCCTGGGTCAGACTTCTGTGAGGAAGAAGCTCCCTAGAAGGCCTAGCAAGAGGAGTTATGGTAGGAGGGGAGGACTTGTGCTCTGGGGTCACAGGTGTGCCAGCCTCTAGCTCCTCTGAGCTTCTGCTTCTTTATGTGAAAATAGAGGTGACCACCCTGCCTGTCAAGGTTGTGGCCAAGTCAAAGGAGTTGGATCCTGTAAAACACCAGCATGTGGCAGATGCTGGGACATAGTTGGGTTCGCTGAATAGCTAGGCATATATATTAAATGTTTTTTAAGCATCTTGATTTTGCTCTTTAAAAAATTTTATTTAAAAATCCAGAGAGACACAGAAGACAGAGTAACCTCCTGTGTACCTGTTCATCCTCCAAATGCCTGCAACAGTTAGGGCTGGACCAGGCTGAAGCCAGCAACCAGGAACTCAACCCAGGTCCCCTCTGTGGGTGACAGGGATCCAATTGCTTGAACACTCACTGCTGCCTCCCAGGGTGCACATTAGAGGAAGCTGGACTCGGGAGCAGAGCTGGAACTTGCCCAGGCAATGCAGGCATCCCAAGAACCATCTAAATGCTGGCCAAAGGCTCACTCCTGGTTAGGCAGAATTTTAGTATTAGCAGACCCACTTAACATGAATTATAAAAAGCCCCAAGCAATATGCCGAAGTGAGTTCTGGTGCATTTTAAAGACATGTTGAAGAAAAGATGAAGGCCAGGCAAGCAGCTGGCTTTGAGAAATGACATCACAGCAACCCCCTGGGATGTGTCCACGGCCACTTGAGCTAATGTGAGAAAATGCTCTGCACACTTAGGGCCCCAGGTGGCGCTGTTGCCATGCAACTGTGCAGGGCAGAGTGTGGACAAGGATGTCCTCACGTGGCTTGTAGCAGGACTCCAGGTTCCACCTGCAAGAGATGGCAGGTGGGGCTTAGGGTACATGAGCACCCCCTGTTGGAGGAGACCTGGGTGTGCACAATCTTTAAAAGCGAGGAGACCAAAGGCCACTCAAGGCAAAGAAGTCACTCAGAGCAGTGGGGAAGGGTCTGGCAGAGGACACAGGTCCTAGAACCGGCCACTGAGACTTTGGCCAAAACACGGAACATCTTGGGCCTTGGTTTATTTCTCTTCCAGACAAAGCATGACAAACGGCGGAGGTGAAGGCATTTTGTAAACACTGTGGTGCAAATGTACAGCCAGGGGTGGGAGAGTGAGCTGTATCTTCATCAACGATCAGTACAACAGGGAATGCAAAGGGGCTGGTCCTGGATTGGCGGGGGGGGGGGCGATGGTGGGATCAGTAACTGGCAGGACAAGGGGTTAAGGGTCCGTGAGGACAGGACTGGAGTACTCAGAAGCTGAGTGCGGGGTGAGAGAGTGGCTTCTCCAGGGACTGTCTGTGAGGCGGCACCATCTCAAGACCACAGTAACTCAGCACTCGGAGGGATCACAGAGCTAGGGGAGGCAGCAGGACTGAGCTGGGCTGCAGCACAGGATGTGCATCTAAAGGAGGCCCAGGCTGGAGTCATAAATCACATTTGATGGGCACTGTCTGGTTACTTGCTTTCGGGGGACAGAGAGAATCTAGTGACTCCTGAGGTCTCACGGAGCAGGGGAGTTGGAGACCCCCGGTTTGGCCTCAGTATTTTAACACACTAAGGACGGAACCCCAGAGGATGCGAGCTCCCAGGTCAGAAGATCCTGCAGTCCAACTTCTCTCCCAGCTGCCAACAGTGGCCGAGTCCCTCCTCCACCAACTCACAAGTCTCAAGGCTGAAGTCGCCTGAGTCTGCCGCCTCCCTCGCAACTCACAGAAGGCTCTGTGGAACACCGCTGAGGGGCAGCTCATCTACCACGCAGAGGCTCTCCCGTGGATCGGGCCACGTCTGTCCTCCGCACGCTTCCCCCACGTGTCCTGCTACTGCCCTGGGTCCCCTCCCTCAGGACAGCTGCCCTGTCCCTTCCCCGCCCGTTTTCCTTTCCAGCCCTTGCACTGTGGGTGTGTTCCCCGCATTCTTCCTCCTTCCTTCCCAGGTTGGCCCCTGCGCGTGTGTGGCCCTGCTCCCTTCTCTCGTCCTAGCTGCCATGACTCCACAGCGCCCCAGGGACCACGCGGCCTGCCACATATCCATGTAGCACTGTGTTGCCCAAGAAAGCGCTGATTTACAATATCTCGACCGGGTCACCCCCCGCCCCTTGCCAAGACTCATACTCTGGCCTCTTGTTTCATTTTACCAACCCACGTGCCTTGCTAGGAAATTTCATTTATTACACTCAGGCTGCAATCCTTAGTGGCCCAGATCATTCTAGAACCTGGCTCTGCCTCCCCAGTGTGTTCTCTCTCCCTCCCAGCTTCCGCCCCCGCCCCCAGCACCACTGTGAAGAGACCCTCCCCATGGTTCATGTATGCTATAAGCAAGGATGGTGACAGTTACCTCCGTGGAGTGGGACTCCAGGTGACGTCACCCCACCCTGCCACCCTTACACTCTTCATCCAATATAAGACGAAGATGTTATGTGTGCTTTCCAATTTTTCTGCCCCAACTGTATGCTGTTTGGACAACCAGGAAAAATGCGAAAATGAGTTATAAGTCTTTGCCTTGGTGGATTATTCAGCAAACAGCCCCACCCCCACCCGTGCCTGGATTCCCGCCTTCCACCTGCTCTTCCCCTCCTTACCCAAGGGGCACGGGAAACGGTCAGCTGCCCAGTGGGGGCCCAGGGCACCCCCTACCCCCAGAAGGAACCTTTGGCCCTTGGGAGAGAAATACCCGGACCACGGGGAAGGGGGAGCGGCTATCACTTCCAGCACCTTGCCCGGGGTTGTTTGCGTGTAGGGGGAGGCGTTTTTGGCAATTTTCCTGCCATGGCGTTTGGGTGGACGCGTGAAGCCATCACCAGGGCCGTGGCCGCGGCATTCAGAAGGGCCTGTAGGTGGGGGCCCTCTCAGCCTCCAGACCTGGGATGCAGGGCAAGGTTCCCTTCTTCGCCCTCTTTGCAGGCCAGAGGAGGTCTGAAGGCGACCAGGTCCTCCCAACCTCAATCTGGTGCCGCCCCGCGGCGGCGCCATAGCCCGCCTGTGTTTAGGATTAAAACCAGGCCCCGGCTTCCCCTCCTTCGGCCAGCAGAGGGCGCGCTCCGCCCGCGATTAGCAGGCGCCGTGGCGAGCCGGGGCTGGGAGCCGCGGCCCGGAGCGCCCTTGGGAAAAAGAAGAGGCAGATGCTGAGAAAAGATAGGGGTGGCGCAGAGTGACAGTACGATGGGGAGGGCTGGGCATGGAGAGGCTGCGGGCAGCTTGAGGTGGGACAGGTGGGCTGGAGCCCGAGAGGAGGGGAGGGGCAGACGGAAGCCCGGGTGCGGCGCGTCTTGCTCAGAGAATGAGCCCACCCGCCCGGCGTCCGGCTTTGTGGTCCGCAGCACCCCCCCCGCCCGCCCTCGCCCCCTCCGCGGCGGGCCTTTCTGCTCTGGCTTGAGCCGAACCCCATCCTCCTTCCCCACGCTGAACGAAGGTTCGGGTGCAGCCAAGAACAGAGGCGGCGGCGGCGGGCAGCGCGGGAGCTTTAATGGGGGCTGGAAGGGAACAGAACCCCGCCGGGCCCTCCTGGGGGGGCGGGGAGCGAGTGCCACGGGAGTGACCTCTACCGAGACTGCTCCGTCCCAGGTGGCAGGAGGACAGTGAGAGGCCTCCACGTGCCGGGATGCGGGCAGAAACAGGAAAAGGTCACGAGGCTAGGCGAGGGGCAGGCGGAGGAGGGACAGAGAGTCAAGGCGGCGCGCGGTCGCCTTCCCCAGGGGCCGGGGCGGGTGCAGCAGGGGGCGAGTCAAGAGTCACAGGAAAGTTGGGGAGGTCACCGGGGTCTGCCCCGGGGCTGGGGGCGGCCTGGTGAGGGCCGTCTGGGCTCCAGGATCGCGGAGGGAGGCTCCGGGGCCCCTCCCCGGGCCTGGGTGCGTCGGGCGAGGCTCAGCATGTGGGGGAGGCCGAGTGGCACCCCGCCGCCCCGTCTAGTGGTAATGGCCCCCCAAGTGCGAGGCGGCCGCCACGGCGCCGAAGGGCCCGGGCGGCGGCTGCAAGCCCGGGCTCGGATAGAGAGCGGCGGTGGCGGCGGCGGTGGCGGCGGGGCCCGGACCCGGCCAGTAGGAGAAGCCGGCGGGCGCGACGCCGGCCGAGGCGGCCATGAGGTTGAGTTTGGAGAGGCCGGGGAAGGGCAGCGGCGCGAGGCCGGCGGGCAGCTTGTAGAGCGCGCCGTCCTGGGCGGCGGCGGCCGCGGCGGCTGCGGCGGCCGCGGCGTGGGCGTGCGCGGGCGGCGGCTGGCAGGCCTGCGCCAGGCCCTGGAAGTCGAAGCGGTAGGCGTAGCGCTTGCCGTGCACCTTGCTCATGATGTTCTTGTCGTAGTAGTAGCGCAGCGCGCGGCTCAGCTTGTCGTAGTTCATGTTGGGCTTGCTCTTGCGCTCGCCCCAGCGCCGCGCCACCTCGTCCGGGTCGGTGAGCTTGAACTCGCCGTGGCCGCCCTCCCACGCGATGCAGCCGGCGTTCGCGCGGTCCGCCAGCAGCTCCAGCAGAAACTGCCACAGCTGGATCTGCCCGCTGCCTGTGGGGGACGGGGGAGGGGAGGTCAGCCACAGGTCGCCCGGAGAGGAGGCTGCAACTGGAGGAACAGGTGCCAGGAAACCGACCCAGCCCGGCGGCAGGCGGGAGCGGGCACGGCCAGCCGTGGCCGCTGCAGCTGGAGTCGCTGGCCAGCGAGGGGCCACTGAGGCCATTTCGCACTTCAGCACAATGGACGGACGTTCGGCTTCCACTTAGGAGGACGAAGCCCCCGGGACCCGTGGACAATGGGGAGAGAAGAGGAAGCATCATATTCTCCCCACGAACGCGGCAGCGGCACCACCGTGCACAGGGGCAGCTACCAGCCCCGAACCGCCACGGAGTACGTGAGCCCTTCTTCAGGTGCCCTGAAGCACAGAGCAGGTCATTGGCCTGCCCCACCCCTGCTGCACCAGAAGGGAAGAGGCTGGCGAGCAGCCATAGGACCCTGGCCACTCCTGGAGGAGGACCAGCCATGCCCCAGCCCCTGAAGGCCCTGCCTGAGATGGGGTGGTGACTGTCTTCCCAGGGACACCATGTCAGATAGGAGCCAGGACAGTGGCCCACCATAGGTGAGAAGAGGCCTCCTATGAAGTGCGCAGAGCTCTGCACTGGCACTGCTAGGATTCAATCTCTTTTTTCGGATCAGGCGGGACTCCCCCAGTGCTAAGGTGCCCTTAATTGCCAGGGGCTGATGAACTGCTAGGATTGGGAAGCGAGGGTACCTGGCTCTGGCCTCCTCTTCTGCGGGATTTCAGGGTAAGGAGGTTTTTCATGGTTATGCAGGAGGTGAGAGTGGGAGCCCAGAATTCCTGCTCCCCAAGAAAAACCCTGACACACTCCCCCTTTTGAAATAAAACGGTTTTCCTCAAAGTCATCTGACTATTGCTTCCGATCCTGCGGGTGAACCTCTCTCCTTTGCATTCGACCCTCCCAGAACCCAGATGCTGCCCTTGTGCCATAATTTCAACTCTGGTCACACCCAGCCAGCTCAGCGAGGACGTTCGGTTTTAGGGTCAGAAGCAAGGAAAGATTCAGATGAAACCGTGCACCTGACAACCATGGCTGACTGCCATCAGCGGTTTGGAAGCCCGTTCTTAAAAGGCATTGTAATTGCTCCTGGATAAAGCAGTTTGCCTATCTCGTTTTTGTGGTTACTGTAACTTTGTGAAATCTGGGGAACCAGCTGGGGCAGGGGTACCACCTGTGGTGAGGCACGGCCTGCGGAACCAGCCGCCACAGGGTGATGTACTGACCTGGAGCTTGCTAGAGGTGAACGGATCGCGGTCCAGTGCGCTGTCCAGTGCAGCAGGAAACCCTGGCCAGGGTCTAATGGCTGGACAGCCCCGTGTGGTGGAGGAGGGATTTTTTGGGTCCCTTTGCAATCCATGCTGTGGCCATGTACTCCTGCTGCCAGCAGGGACAGGAGCCAAGGGCCTCAGCTGTGGACCCAAAGCCTGGAATACCCTACTCTGCAGAAACACAGTATCCTCTTCACCTGCCCTGGTTCCCAAGTCCAGCGCTGGGACTGGCAAATGCAGGGGCCAAAGGCCGAGTGACTGGCTCCCCAGGGGCCCCTGCCAAGGACCCTGTGCTTCCCAGAGCCCAGGGTGCACCTCGCTCCCATCCCCTCTTGGGGTGCCTGGTGGCGCCAGCTCCCCTCTTGTCGGCCCCGGCCGCTGCCCTCGCCTCTCCGCGCTCCCAGTGTGCTGTCCAGCTCACCTTTCTGCACCGCGGGGCTCAGCGGCCCCCAGCCGGGGCTCTTCCCTTCCTTGAAGAGGCTGTCTCCGACGGGATCTGAGGAAGCAGGAGAAAAGGTGGGCGGGGGTGAAGGTGACGACTTTGACCTACGGAACCCGCGGCCAAGTCTGGAGGGGAGATGCCATGGTCCCCAGGCTCGAGGCTGGGGGCCCCGGGGCCACCGGGCTCCTCCTCCTGGAGCCGTCCCCGGCGCGCGCCGCGCGGAGCTCCTCTGTGGAGCCCAAGTCAGGAAACGCGTCCAGGAAAAAGGAAATCCGCTTTCCGAAGGGGCCGGCTGGAGCTTTATAAAGCCGGGCGGGTATTGCGCCAGCCGAGCCGCAGCGCGGAGCCCATTCGGGAGAAGAGGAGGGCGCCTGGAGCGCCGGGCCGGCGCGAATGCTCGCAGCACGAAGGTGAGGAGCCGCGAGGGCGCAGGGTCGACGCCCTGCGGACCGCAGCCTCCCGCACGCTCGAGCACGCAGTCCTCTACCACGCCGGAGACCCCAGCTTCCCTTACCAGGCCCCCAATCTGCTCACTTGGAGTCCTTTGGATCCCAGGCTGACCCCCCCCAACACACCCCCGCAGCTCTCTCCCTGCCCTTTTAGATTCCCCGAAACGCCCTACATTGTAATCAGACCTCCCAGCAATCTGATTCTGCGGACCGCGTCCCCTTCCCTGGGACCCTGGCACCCCCTTCCCGCGCCCGAGCCCAGGGTCCCGGCGCCTCCAGCCCCGGGCTGCTCCCTGAGTACCTGGCAGGTACATGTTGATCAGCAGGGGCTGGGAGGCGCCGCTCTGTCTCATCGCTGCCGGGGGACTGGGCGGTGGGAGATGGGGGAGGGGAGGGGGGGACCGGGGAGCGTCAGGCTTTGCGCTCCAGGGCACCGGTCCCCGCCCGAGGCGACCGCGGGTGACAGGGAGGAAGAGACGGCGCCGGGTCCAGCAGGGCCTGGCGGGAGGGGGCAGTCCGGGTGTGGCGGGGATGGCGAAGGTGGGGGTGGGGGTCCTCGAGCGGCGCTCCCAGCTACCGGGCCGCTTGGAACCCTCGGGCCCCCGCGCGGGCAGGGGCCGCAATTTCCGTTTTAATTAAAGCACGGCCGCCTCGGCCCCCCGGACCCCGCCCCCGCCCCTCTTATCGTCCCATCGCAATAAAGTCTCCAACGCGCCGCGCCACAGCCAAGCGCACCCGGCAGCCCCCCGCGCCCCGCAGCCGGGGAGACGCGGGGGATGGGCCCCCGGGCCGAGCTCTTCGAAGGGGGCCGAGAGCGCCTTTTTTTTTTCCGCCTCCGTGATTCTCTGCAAACAGTGATGGGGCGGGGGTGTAGCAGGACCCACCTCGGACCCCCACGGCCGCAGCCCCCTCCCCCGGAGCCCTCCTTCCCTCCTGCTCCCGCCCCGTCGCCGCTCACTCTGCTCCCTCTCCCTCCCCTGCCCCCACCCTGCCCGGGTTCCCGTCTCCAGGCTGCGTTATCTGCATCTTCACTTTTAAATTTCCGCTTCCCTCCCTCTCGCCTGTCGCTGCGCTCCGGGCTCGGCAGCCGTTGCTCCCTTTATCTATGCCCACCCCCGCGCCTTCTCCCGCCTCTTCTCCCTCTCTCTGCTCTGCCCTGGAGACTCAGCCCCTTCCCCGTCGTCTCCCCCTCGCTTTCGCCCCGTCTCCAGACTTTCTACAATCCCCGCGCCTCGGCCCCACCCCGGGCAGCTCCCCTGACAGCTGCAGCCCCCCCCCCACGCACGCCCCTCCTCTCCACGCTCCATCCCCCTCCTGGGGTCCCAGCTCCCCCCTCGGCCCCGCCTCCGTTCTCCCCAGCTGCTGAGTGCCCTCCAGTCTCCTCTCTGCCTCCCCGGTTCTTCTCCCTCCCCTCCATTCAGTCCCAACAACAGATGAGGTGCGACTCTGCAGAGAGGATCCATGCTGGCTTTGCTTGGTGGGCTCCTGACCTCCTGCCAATCCCCTGGCAACTCTTCTTCCACCGTACACACAGCGCATCCGCCCAGTCAGCCTGGTTTTTTCCATTCTGGGCTGGACAGGGAGAAGGATGAAACCGGGCTAGTGTACAGTTAGAGGGCTGAAAGCCCCTTCCAAGAAAGCGAGACCTTTGTCTAACTCATGCAAAGATGCTGACACGGTTCCCAAGGGGGCTAGAGTCTCTAGTGACCTGTGGGGCTTTAACCAACGGACCTGAGCCAGGGGCCCATGCAGCACCCAGGACTACTGTCAGAATTTGTCTTCTCAAGGCCCTCTCTCTCCCGGTTTGAGTCCAGGGACTGCAGGGGCCTGAGAGTGGTCCAGTTCCTGCAGGGTCCCTGCCCCTGGGCGCCCACCCAAGGGAGATGGCTGGAAAATCCTCTTGCGATGCAAAGGAGTCAGGGGGCATTGTGAAGGCAGAGTGTGAGGGTATCCTTGAGGGATGGGGAAGGGAGCTTTAGGAGGTGGCCGTGGAATCTGGTGGGAGCAAAGATGAGAGGTTGGGATGTTCTTTGGGGACCAAACTCAGTGCTCTGTCAGAGGGAAGGACCTTGAAGGTGGGGCTGGGATGCCAGTCTTTCTCCTTTGGGTGCTGTCTTGTTTTTTTCCCCCAACCTCTACTGACAGAAACCGAGAAGGAGCAAGGTGTAAGGGCTGGGACAGCCACTTGGAGACTCGCCCACTGAATGCTGTCAGCAGCAGGCATAAGGGAGAGGTGCTCAGAGAGGGGTGTCCTCCCAGGCATCCCAGATCAGCTGCATAGGCTCTGGGTTCCAACCTCCTGGAGGACCCAGGTGCTGGGAAAACTGGGGTGAGGGGAGGGTGTCCCCCACTGCCTCTGTGTCTCAACATCCCCTGTGCCCTCCTGCTTTGAGTACAGCCAGGGTGGAGGCCAGTGGGAGTCTGGCAGTTTTCCTTCCATCCCCTCCGACCTCTGGCTGGGTGCTGGTCCCTGGGGCCTTGCAGACACCCCACCCCGAGCCTGTCCAGAATGGAAGGACATAAAGGTGAAAATTCTCACTCTCAGACTGGCCTCAGACCCCCGACTCCCTAGCTGCTGATAGATGTGGGGAACAGAGCCTGACTCCTGGATCCAGGAAAACCTAAAACTTTCATGGTGGCAAGGGCTATGGCAACCCAACTCCTTCACTGCACAGAAAGCACACTGAGATCCAGAAGACCACGACCTGTTCAGGGCCATATGGCCACTTCCTGAACCCATCTTTGTAGACTTTTCCTGGTGCCCACAGAGAATCCTGGCAGGAGGACAACTCAGCCCAGGACCTATACCAGATCTCCCTTTCATCCATTGCCTGGTCCTCAAAGCAGGCAGCAAGGAGATAGGCTGCTGGACTCAAGTCAGTTTGTGTTCCAAGTTCAACTTCTTACTCCCTCATTTCCTAGTTGTGAAACTTGGGGGAGGGGTATATAACCTTTGAACGCTACCTTTGTCTCATTGCTGGTAAAATAGGGATGATGGTATCTCACATCCAGCATTCTGAGGTTTATATAAAATAACACATGCAGTGCTTAGAACAGGTGCTATACATTGAGCTATGCTTACCATCTCCCTTCCACAAAGGGACAAGGAGCCTGTGACCAGCCGTGAATCTCAGGCTCCTCAGGGACCCATAGAAATTTGGGGCTCTTTTGAGGCCTGAGGCTCTTAGCTACAGCTTGTCACCCTCCATTTAGCCTGGATTTGGCTTCAGGAGCCCTGTATTCAAATTCTGGCTTTGTCACAAATTCAGTGGGTGACCTAATCAAAGCTCCTTCCTGGAGCTCTGGTTTTTTAATTGGTTAAATAGATGAACGGGGGGAGGTATCAGGATGACCACAGGCAACAGGGGCTATGGATTTCAGAGTCCACTCAGGCTCAGAATTCTTACTCCACCTACAGCTCTGTTCCTTGACCCCCTGACCCAACCCTGTGATCCGTGGAGGGTATGGACACAGGATAAGGAGGGCCCTGCACTGACTGCCTGATTTCCCAATGATTTTCCATAACTCTAGAAGCATCTTCAGGGGTTCTCATTGAATCTCTGCAACTATCCCATGAGGTGGGCAAGACAGGCCCCCAGTTCCACAGATGAGGGAATGCAGGCTCTGAGATGCTATGTGCTTGGACCCCTGGTCTGACTTATGATCCAGGGGGTCTTCCCAAAGGAACAACCACCTGACTTCATACAGCTGGACCCCAGGAGACTGCCCAGGTCCAATTTTGACAACTCTGCAATATGGCCCTTCCTTGCCTGGACTAGGCCTATGCTGGACCATTCCTCCCAACTGGTGACTTCAAAACACAAGAAGGACAGGATGAGCAGAGTCTCAGTGGCCTTGGGAAGGCTCTCCTTATGGGGGATGAGGGTATCTTTATCTGGGGCAGAGAGGGAACTGGGGAAAATCCATACTGGAGCCAGGGTCTCTGGGCTGCTACCATACTCAGCCCCACCACGGCTGTGGGCCATGAACCCACATTGCCTCAGTGGCTGGGGCTTGCCCGTCCTCTGAGGCAGAGGGAGGAGTCCAAGAATGAAGAGGAGTTGTTTGGAGCAGCCAAAAGGAAAATGCTTCATAAATGCTGGAGTCCAACACCTTGCAAGGAACTGTGATTCAGAAAAAGGCTCTGGGGGCTGGGCTCACAGAGAGGAAGTCTCCCCCACAGAAGACCCTCGGAGGCAGTGGGACTCCCAACTGATTCTTCCTCTGGGAAAGGAGAGACTTCCCTGGCTGGGTAGGAACCAGGGTGAAAAGTAAGACTGGGAATTAGAGAGGAGCCCAATGGAACTTCTGTGCAGGGTTCAGAAAATTCTGTGTGATGGCAGTAGCTGGCCTGGGGAAGCTCTGAGCCCTGCCGTGGGGGTGTCTGCCTCCACCTCCATCTGAGCTGACAGTACCCACAGCTCAAGTTGGTGGGTCTTTTCCAGAAGAGTCAGGGACTGCTTGTCCTTAACAAGATCCCAGGGATTCTTTCTGATCCCACCAGATCCCACCCACATACAACCCCAGCCAGTTTATGTTTGAGAGTCAAGGGTCCTGGAGCCTGAGGTGGGGGTCTGATGGATCAGGAAAAACCCTCAGAGGGAGGAGGATGGAAGTCACAAACGAGACACCAAGGAGGCAAGAGAGGCAGGCAGGTTCAGAGGCCTTTATTGAGGGTCCCTAGGGAGGCGTCCGGGGCTGGGGAGCCTAGTGCTGGACTCTCCGAATGGACTGCAGCTGCCCAGTGTGGGCCTGCGTGCCGAACTCGCTGTAGTTACGGAACTCGCCGCTGTGCCGGTCCCGCTCTAGGACGTACTGGTAGCCTCGGTAGCCTGGATACTGATAGGCCACCCACCTGGGCCAGTGAGGGAACAAGGGTGATGAGTAGGCCCTCCACCCTCACTCTGTCCTCCCTTTCTCAGCTCCCAACCCCAGCTCCAGAACAACGGCTTTGACCTCCCCTATATGGGTCTCTCCCTGCCCTGCCCACTGTCCCGTCTTCCTGCTGCCCGCCTCATCTCCTCTCACCACCCTCCACTTCCTCTTTACCCATGCTTCCAGTGCCTTCCTCTACTCCTACACTGTTGCCCTGACACCCGTTCTTCTGTTACCCCTTCCCTTCTCTCCCTGTCCATCAGTCTCATCCTCTCTCTTGCCTTGGGCTCCAAATCCTCAGCCTCTGGACCCTGTCCCTCAGTTCCACCCATCACTTCTCACCCTGCTTGGCACTGCCTCCATGCTCTTCCCATCTCCCTGTTCCAGTCCCAGTACTCACGCTCCGGAGCTGACTTTGAGGGAACCCACTTCCTTGCTGGCCCATCCCATGGAGGGCAGGGATGGGTAATCATCACTGAGTTCAAACTTGCAGCCCTGGAAGTTCTCCCCCTCAAACAGTGTCACTCGGCTGTCACTGTGGTTCTGAGGCACAGGAAATTGGGGCCAGAGAGGTCAGACCCCACAGAAGTGTGTCAGTGGATCCATCCTCATGCCTACTCTCCCACCACCCTACTGCCCCAGAAGCTGTGCAGCCACTTAGGCTCCTCAGGCACCCCAGAGCGCCTCATCTGCTCTCTGGCAGTTGGGAAGCTGGGACACTCCAAGGGGCCCCTCTGCTCCTCCTGTGCTGTGGGTTGAGGTGGCAGGTGTGGGGTAGGGTAGGGGAGAGTTCTGGGAGATCCTTTCAGGTGGGAGCTGGAGGGTGTCTTGTGACATAGGCCTGTTTTGCACGAGGAAAATCAGAGGCCCATTAACCAAGAGTTTCCCTAAGGGCCTCGGTAACTATGCAACCCCCTGCCCAGAACCCTGAGTACAGCCAAAGGCCTAAGGGGTACTGGATGCCAGTCAGTATAGACACACACACACACACACACACACACCCTCTTCTCTGCCTCCATCCCTGGATTCAGTTGTAGTCTCCTCTGCATATTAACTCTTGTGGCCTTGGACAAGTCACTTTGACCCTGTGTGTGGGGCTAACGGCAGCCTACCCAGCCTCAAAGGGCTGGGTGGTGATGGAGGACTCCAGGGGCGCCCCACTGGGACGGCCTCGGAGCTGTCCGTGGTGCTGATCTCAGCATGCCGGCCCACTCCCTTCGCTAACTTTGGAGAGCCCTCTGGTGCGGGGAAAGTAGTGCCGCCAGCTCCTAGCCAGGAGTTTGTTTACACCTCCCTTGTAGGGGGCCATGGGGCCAGGGCTTGGAGCTGGGAGGCGGAGGAGGAGGGGAAATGGGCTGTGCTCACCGCGCAGAGCACTGGCCGGAAGGACAGCAGCTGGTTGCTGTGGTGGCCGCTGCTGCCGCTCCAGGCGCTCCAGCGAGGATAGTCTCCCTTCTCCAGGATGAACTGCTGTCCCTGGAAGTCGGGGTACTCAAAGGCCACCCAACTGAAAAAGGAGATGGGGAGCTGGGAGGCATCTACCCCGCCCTGGGGCTTACTGCCATAGAAAAGAGACGCCCCATCTTTTGCTCCAACCACAGCCCCTCCCCGGGCACACCCATTGCCTGGCAATCTGGCCCTTCTCCAGGGCCCAGGCCAGCTGCTGTTCCTGGCATGAGGATCCCAGGATTTCCACTCAGAGCGCCCAGGTGGGAAGGAATTTCCCAGGTTAGGAAGATCACACACCATGCGCTCCTACCCCAAATGTTAAGGGGCAGAGAGGCATGGAGCCCCCAGCCTGCTGCCAAAGCGAGTGGTCTACCTTCACACAAAGAAGTCTGGAAAGGCCAAAGCTGCACTGGACACCCTGTGGGGCCCAGGCTGGCCCCACGGTGACCCGAAGGGGTAGCTTTTTGCCTTTCTTCAGCTAGAGTGCGAGCTTTCTCTTTCCTAAGATTATTCTTGCCATCAGTGAGTTTTGAGAAGACCGACGGGTTTCTCGCGCTGGGGGTGGGGTCTCCCTCGGGGCTCACAGGGCCGGGGACTGAGGTCCCAGGCTCCGCGCTTGGGCTAGGAGAGCGAGGCGCCCCTGTATCCCCGCCCAGCCGCGGCCGGGAATCACTCACGCTCCGTTTTCCACCTTGACCGAGCGCACCCTGCGCAGGCCTCCGCGCTCGCCGACGTTGGCGCAGTCGCTCAGCAGCCGGCAGCGTCGGCCTTGGAAGTCCTCCTCGTCCCAGAGGGTGAGGCAGGCGGGCGCGGGGCCCGGCGCGGAGGCGCTGCTCATGCCGCTGCGGACAGAAAGGGCGGGACCACGCCGTCAGCGCCTCGCCTGGAACTCCCTTTCTAGCCAAAGCCTGCCCAGCCCGGGTAACGGGGCCCAGGACCCGGGGACTGGACCCAGCCTGGCTCTAGCCCCGGGCTGCCAGGGGCCCTCCCTCATCCCGCCCTTCCCTCCCCGGACCCAGAAGCGGGTGTTCACCGGGTGGGTGAGCGCGGCACACGAGGGAAACGGAGAGGCTGCGCGCGGGTCGGGCGTGCGGGGCTTTATACCCAAGCCTGGCCCCGCGCCCCGTTGGCCTGGGGGGAGCTGAGTCAGCAGGCGGGCTGCGGTCCCCTCTGGCTCCCGTGGGGGCTGCGGCCTTTCCCGAGCTGGCCCCAGCCCGCGGGGATTACAACAGAAAGTGCTGAGCCGCGCGTCCCGCGCCCGCCCAGGCCCAGGCTGACACCGCGTTTTCTTTCTTTCGCGCCTGAGCCCGGCAGGGCGCACCGGGCCTCGGGGCAGGACGCCCCCTCCCTGGCCCAGATCCTCTGGGGCGGAGCTACGAGGCTTCTCTGTGGGCCTTCTGCTGGGGCCGCGGGTTCCTGAAGTTCTTCTCAGGGTTAGCTAAACGCCAAGACCTCTGCAGCCCTAAGTGAAGACTCTTCTTTTGGGCGGAGATCTCCGCAAAAGAGAGACGCTCCCCGCTCCCTCACCCCTACACACACGCCGCCATTCAGTCCTCTTTTCTCATTAGGACGGTTCCATCGTGCAGCCTTTCCTCTCAAGGCTGCGCTCCCAGGGCCTGCGCGGGGCTCCGGGATTTTCCAGGCCCCCCAGAGCCGAGACGAGGCACAGAGCAGGACTCGCCACCAGGCGGCGCCACAAGGGAGAGCGCGCGGCTGGCGCAGAGCGTTTAGAAGTACCCGAAGGCAAGGCAGCGGGAAGAACGGACCAACCTCGCCTGGTCCGGACCCGCGACGCTGCCAGATCCCCCCTTTACCCGCTCTTCGGGCCCGGGGGCTCAGGTCCTGCCTGCTCAGGCTTTCGCGTGCACCACCTCGGCTCCGGCCGCCGGTATTGTCCTGGACGGCCCTGCTGGAGAAGCGCAGGCTCTGGAAGGTTCTGGAACGTGGTCCAGGTGTCACAGCCGACACGCGGCCCAGCTGACCTGTGGACCTGAGCATCTGTTGTGAGGTCCTGGGCTCTTACACCTCCGCGATCCCAGTGCCAGGGCTGGGAGGGGGCAGGAGGAGCCGAGAGAGCAGGAGAGAAAGGCTTGGAGACCCTAAGGGTTGCACCAGGATGGAAATGTCCTGACTGCAACAGTTTCCTAACCCCTGAAGCTACCACTGAGACACAAAGATTTCTTTCCCTTAATGGTGGTGGTTGGGGGGGGGTGTATTCCAGCTGTGAGGGGTAGGAACGGAGCTGATGTTGCTACCATGAGCCGAGTGCTGGAGTTATAAACTCACAACAGCCAAATGAGTAGATTTTCCACTACAGATACAGACATGGAACAAGGGCAGGGTGTGGTCCAAGCACAGTGTCACAGCAAGAACACAGCCCAATCTGAACCGGAAGCCAGCCAGCACTCTGATACTACCCATCTCCAAGGGCTCACCGGCCAGACACAGTTCCCCAGCTCCTGGCCCAGTGCCGTTTGCCACGGTGTGCTCCTGTTACACTGGAGTGTCACAGTCACAGGACCTGGTCCTGCCTGGCCCCTCCGCCACCTCCTGGCATGGTCGCTGTCCGTCACACCACCCTGTTTTCTTTCTATCTTCTGTCTCGCTCTGCTGTGGCATCTGTCCATCTTAGGTTGGTGGGGGTGCAGATGTCCCTCTTGCTCTGATGTAAGCTCCATGTCAAGCCTAGCACTGTGCTGGGCATACAGTAGGCACTCAATAAAACTTCTTGAGTGAGTGAACAAGGTGGTCAGATGTGGGCCAGATGTTGGGAGGGAAGAGGTGCCGAAGAGACTCTCCAGGAAGTGTGTGTGTGTGTGGGAGGGTGCTAGTCTAGACGGCTGAGAACAGGTGCTGGGGTCAGACCTCCCTTTGCTGGTGAGGAATTGCTGTGGGGCCCACGTGTGTGTGAGAGTAAGTCCTCCAGAGCTGGGCAGGGCGGTAAAGGCTAAGCTAGGAGGAACGGGCCCAGATTTTGTTGGGATGGAACCAGAACCGTGCCCAGTTCCCTGCCTCTACCCTGCAGGAGGTTTGGACAAACACAAACAGAACATCGCTTCTCCCCAAGTCACAAGAAGGGAATCTTATGGGGTCAAGAGCCAGTCCCGGACCCTTGGCATGCTGGCCCGTGCCCTTCCAGTTCACAAGCTGGGCCGTGGCAGGGTAAGGAATCAGATCCCACCTTCCCTTCATTTTTCCACCACATCTGCACCCGACAATTGTGGATGGGGGCCACCAGGGGGCGCGAGCAGGCCGGGCTGGCCCGCAGCTGGCGGCGCGGTGGGGCGGGTGGCCACGGGAGTGGAAGGCGAGGTGGGGGGGGTGGGGGTGGGGGTGGCGGAGGGGCGGAGGGCGCGGGGGCGGGTTCGACAGGACGTGCGTCCTCCCTCCAGTGACGCGGGCCCGGCGGGCTAGTCCGGACGGCGAGCGGTCACGGGCGCGCGGTGTGCGTGCGCCACCGGGGCTGGGGGGGCTGGGGGCCGCTTGGCAGGCTGGGTGCTGGCCAGAGGGCGGTGTTCCCCGGGAGGGGTAGTGGTGGTGTATAGGGTGTATGGGTGTGTGTGTGTGTGTGTGTGTGTGTGTGTGTGTGGTTTCCAGGGCTCCATGTTAGAATGCAGTCCCGCTGGGATTTAGGTGGAGATCCCGTGGGTGGGAAAGACCTGATCGTGGGTGGGAAAGACCTGATCGCCTCCTCCAAGTCCCAAGTTCTGATCTCGGCCCCAGCCAGCGCCTCCCCTTTCCCTCAGTTTCCTTCTCAGGGAAAGGGCCCTCTCCCGATTCTAGCTGCCTGCCCCTAGTCCTCGCCGCGGAGGGGAAGGGGCTGTTGGCCGCCCCCGCCCCTGGCGGAGCAGAATGGAACTCTGGAGTTGCAGGCCGCTGCTGTCCCCAGCAGGCTGGTCCAACTCCAGCCCCTGCTTCCCCCTCTGCCACCACCCCCCCCCCCCCCCCCCCCGCCTCCGGCAGCTGTTCCTGTTTGTTTTCCCAGATCAGTGGCGCTCAGAGCTTCCTGAAGGATGCATGCCCAGGTGGCTTTGTTTGCCAGCTCAGCACTGTCACCCCTACCCCCTCCACATGTACGGACCCGGCTTTCAGGCACGGAGCTGGGAGTTAGGGAGATAAACACACACACACACACACACACACACACACACACACACCAAAACCCCAGCATCTGCAGATGTACCCTCAAAGGGACCTGAAGATGGCACGGAGATTTCATCACCCTCGGAGAAAGCTCACTGTGACCCCGTGTGGCTCTGCACATCTTAGAGGGAACTTTGGACCCTCCTGTACGGACTCAGGCCCTCACTCTGCCCCCTGCCCTCTGCCCCTTGCTTTGCGATTCTAGCAAAATAGCATCTCGTACAGACTTGTAGGATCCCAGAGAAACCCTTGTGAAGCCCCTCAGATCCCAAGAGAGCCCTCCTGCGTGGAACACACAGATCCTCTAAAGAAATGCTCACATCCAATCCTGAGTTCCCCGTTGACTGGGCCAGCCAAGAATCCCCAGGGAAGTGACACCTCCCCAATGTGGTGGGACAGTCGGGCTTCTCAGTGCCGCTGGGCAGCCCCGGGATGCTGGTGGCCAGTGCCCGCCTCCCTGTCAGCCTGCCCCCGCCCCGTCCCCTCATTTCCCTTGGAAATCACCCAGGGCTTCAGTGACTCCAGATGCAAATTCTGTGAATGGCGCCTCCTCCACCCTGGCACCGCCAGCCCAGCCCCCTGCAGTCCCCACCCCCACACCAGGTCTGGAACAGGCAGATGAGAGCTTCCCTGGGGCTGTGCAGGGCAGGGCCGGTCTCCGGGGAGACAGAGATAACTGGGAGCAGAGACCAGCCTGCTCAGGGCTCAGGCAGGCTTGGGAGGGTGCCCCACCCGCAAGCACCCATCGTCCTACCTGTTAGAAACAACAGAGCCCCTTTTTCCTGCTCCTCAGTGGGCCTGGAGAACTGGCCAGCATCCAGTGAGACAGGAGGCAGCTCTCGTCACCACGCAGTCCCCGGGTGCACAATGCATGGGGCACAATGCATACAGATGTTCCACCAGCTGGAAACTGTCATCCCGGGTTGCAGGCACGTGGACGCCATCTCGCACTCTCCACACGTGACACTGTGCTCCAGGGATTCAACAGACACCTCCGTCTCCCACTCTTCTATGAGCAAACATTTGCTCATTCACTTATTCCTCCAGTATTTGACGAGATGCACTATGCGCTGGACACCACGCTGCGTGCAGGCTGTGAGCACGAGGGAGCCCTGTGCGCTTGCACACGCACTCATACCCTCTCCGTGGTCACACACGGAGGCATCACCTTAGCCATCTCCCCATGATCAGACATCGATTGGAGGGCTGAGACTGGGCTCCACAGTCCCACTGCTGCCTGCACTCAAATGTAAGTTCCACCTGTATAAATTGGATGAACTTGCTTTTCAAGATTGATTTGTTTTATTTGAAAGACAGAGTTACAGAATGGGGGGGAGATCGTGAGAGACATCTTCCATCCACTGGTTCACACCCCAAATGGCCGAAATGTTTGGAGCTGGAGCAGGCTGAAGCCAGGAGCAGGGAACTTCATTCGGGTCTCCCATGAGGGTGGCAGGGGCCAAAGTACCTAGGCCATTCTCCAGTGCCTTCCCAGGCACACCTGCAAGGAGCTGGATCAGAAGTGGAGGAGCTGGGACTGGAACTGGTGCCCATGTGGGATGCCAGAATCGCAGGCGGTGGCTTAACACATTGTGCCACAGCACCTGCCCCTTAGCTGTTACTATTGTGTTTTTTTTTTTTCATTTTTAACATTTATTTATTTATTTGAATGGCAGAGTTATACAGAGAGGAGGGGGAGGGCAAGGAAGAGAGAGAGAGAGAGAGAAAGAGAGAGAGAGCACGCTAGTGCTTCCATCTGATGGTTCATTTCTCAAGTGGCCACAGTGGCCAGGGCTAGAGCCAGGCTGAAGCCAGGAACCTGAAACTCCATCCGTAGCATTTGGGTGGCAGGGCCCAAGCACTTGAACCATCGTCCACCACCTTCCCAATCCCATTAGCAGGGAGCTGGAATGGAAGCAGAGTAGCTGGGACTCAAACCAGCGCTCCCATATGGGATGGCACTGTGCTACAACAATGGACTCTTTCACTTTTTAGTTGAAAGGCAGAGAGACAGAGACAGACACCCAGAGATCCTCCACTTGTGAGTTCACCACCCAAGTGCCCACAGTGGCGAGGGCTCGGCCCAGCTGAAGCCAGGAGCCCAGAACTCAGTGCAGGTCTTCCTGTGGGCTGTCATCTGTGGGCTCCCAGGTGCACAGTGGCAGGAAGCTGGAATCAGGAGTGGAATCAGTCAGGACTCAAACCCAGGCGCCCAGAGGTGGGATGTGGGTGTTTAACTGCTGGGCCCGATGTCTGCTAATGTCTGTGGTTCTAACTGGCTTTGTTGTACCATTCTGCCCACCATCGCTAGGAAGAGGCTGGGCTGGGCTGGGCTGTGTAGAGTGTTGCAGGCAAAGCATGCCTCTGGGATCTGTATCCCGCATCCTGCCCTGGCCCTCGGGGTGAGACCCCTTCCTCCCTCACCCTCTGCAGACGTCAGTTTGGGAGGACCAGAGGGGTGCATTCCATCTGTGCTCTTGCCCAGCCCTCTGCGCTCCAGGAAAGACGGCTTGGGACTTGAACCCAAGAGCTGGCCCCCCATTGGTGCTTTGCCTTTCGCCAGTCACTCCCATCCTGGGGGTCTTAGGTTTTTATCGTCCATTAAGCTGTCTCCTGGGACCCTGTGATATCTTGGGGAGGCTCCCTCTGCTGGCCAGGCTGACTCTGCCTGCCCCACCCGCCACCCCCTTGCCTAGCCGGCGTGAGGGGGCGAGTTCCCGCGTCTCCATGGGGACTAATCTCCAAGAAGGTCAGCGAGGCTCTGCTACTGCCTTGGCCGGATGGGGATTAGCACCTGACTGTGAGCGCCCCGTCCAGGCTCCCCACTCTCACACAGGTCCTGGATGGCCTCCAAGCCCAGAAGTTCCAAGGCTGGGCCAGAATCAGCCCAGGCGGTGGGGGCAGGACAGCCGCCACAGCTGCTGGGCTATCCAGCTGTGACTGCAAGGGAAAGGTGGAGAGACGGGGTCAGGTCTGTGTTCCTCACTGCTCATGGCAGTCCGTGTCCAGCCAGGGCCTGGCCCGTGCGCCTTTCCACCTCCTGGCTTTTAATAGGGGGAAAGGATCTCCCACGACCAGGGCATCACTCCCCACTCCAATCCTGGCTGTCCCCATTTGCTGCCCACCTGGGAGCCAGGGGCCACCTCTTCATCCTCCGTGGGGTTAATCTACCCCTGGTGGGATGGGGGCTGCTTCCTCAGTTTCCCCTCCCTCTACACAGACTGTGCCCCCCGCCCCCGCCCCGGCTGCCGCACCTCTGACCCCCGGCTTCCAGGTCCTCAGCCTCTCTGCAGTTTCCACGTCTTGCTCTCGCCTTGTCCCTAGGTGTGTGCCTCTCGACCATCTTCTCTGGCTGCCCTCTGGGGATCTCTGCCTCCAGCCTCACTCTCTGGGGGTTCCGCAGCCTCCCTGGGCGTTGAGCTCTCCCCTGTGGCTCTGGGGACCACACCACTGTCTGTCCGTGCGTCCTTCTGCCACTGTTCCGCAGCCTCTTTGCCCATCCTCTTCCCCTCCCCACTGCTCCGAGCCCGTTTCCCAGGCCCCTGGCTGCTGCACCTGCTCCTGCCCTTTCCGTTCCCCCCACTACCTGCCCCCTCCCCCACCCAGGGTGCTGACAGGGACGACAGGAAGCAGGCCAGGGCTTTGGGCAGGAGGGGGAGGGAGCCCTCCTCGCACACCAGCTGCTGAGCACCCCCATTCAGCCCGGCACCTGCAGGCCTGCCAGGCACCCGAGACTCCGCCCCAGCCCGGCAGGGGAGGAGGGACCTGGAAGGGTGACCAGATCCCCAGTAATGGCCAGGAAATGCGGGCCTAGGGGCGGGGTGGGGTCTGAGGGGACCAGGCTCTGGGGGAGGGGAGGGGCAGTGGTTCTGTCACAGGGGCAGACCCCAGCCCACTGGATGGCTTCATGCTTCTCACCACCCGTTCCTCCGAGGACCTGTGTGTGTGCATGGTGGGGGGAATCATCCCGGGAGGAGGTATCTTTGTTGTGCTGCCTTAGGATCTGGAATCCCAGCTGGAGAGGAGCTCTAGCCCCCTTTCCATGATGGGGGGAGGGGCGAGGAAGCCCTCCAAGGCACAGGGAAAGTGTGCCCACGCTAGGTCAAACAGGCAAACAGGAAGGGCTGGGCGGAGGGGACAGAAGCCTGGCCAGGGAGGCCAGGCTGGGGCTGCACCCACCTCCCACCCCCACCCGGGGCTGCTCCCTGCAGAGCCCACCTGCAGCCCACTGTCTACCCAGACCTGCCTGCTTGGGGGGTGTCAGAGCCGTCTCAACCCCTCCCCTCTTTCCATGCCAGGGACTCAGCAGGAGACCCTGGGAGGCCTCTGGAAGGGTGGGGGACAGAGTGGGTGGTGGGAGAGGGTGTGAGGCAGCACCTCCAGGAATATCCAATTTCACGCTACTTTTCCCCTTGTTGCTGTCTCCATGGGGGTGGCCTCAGCCTGGTGTGTGGGACCACAGGTACCCACCGTGCTCACCTAAGGGGAAACTGGGGCTTCTACTGCTATCTAATGAGCCTTCCTCCACCTCCCCACCTCCAACAGGCCCCTCTCTGGGGCTGGCTCAGCACCCTGGGGAAGAAGGAGGACAGCTGGAGTCCCAGGGCAGAGCCCGCCCCAGCTCAGCCATCCCCAAGGCTTGTGTGGAGTCCTCCAAGCAGGAGGCAGTCCCCCATCTCCTCCTCCACCCCTGCACATCTGGAAAGCAGGGGTGATTTGTCCTAGTGGGGTTGTGCCCACCCGGCCAGGGTGGGGATGGAGGCTGGTGAACGAGAGAAGAGAGATGGTGGAGTCTGGGAAGGGAGTGAGCCGCTGTGCCTGGGGACCCTGAGTTTGGCCTTTCCTGTCAGTCTGTGTCAGCCATGGTTACCCTGACACGGGGACCAGGAAGGTGGCAGGGAGTGAAATCCAGGGATTCCAGCAGCATCCAAGAGATGGGGAGGAATGGATTTGGGGCTCGGGGTGGCCCTGCCCCACCCAGATTTTCCACACCTCCCAGCCTCTCTCTTGTCAGGGCAAGGGGCTCAAGAGCATGGCCAGGAGCCCAGGAACCAGGATATGGAGGTGGGGAGGCCCCAGCCCTGTGGGAGGCCAGACCCCTGGTTGAGAGATGGGACAGAGCCCGAGAATCAGGTTTCCACCCCCGGAGCGGCTCCTGTTTCCCTTGGCTCACAGCCCCCCCCTCCCCGGCCATCCGGTGGAGCCTGCTCGGCCCGGTCCGGATCACCCGGGATCCAGCCGGGCAGCCCAGAAGCTGCAGGGCTGGCCAGAGTGGGCGGGCAGGGCCGGATGGCAGCCGGATGTCTCCCGGGAGCGGCGACAGCCTCTCCGACCCGTATGGTAGCGGCAGCGGCGGTGGCGGCGATGGCAGGTGCCTGCGTGGCGACGGGACCGGGCCCTCTCCCCGGGCGGGTGCTGAGAGGCCGCCCCTGCCTCACGCGAGCCGAACGAACAAAACGCTCAGGTCCGGTTTGTGCGAGGGGCTCGTCGCGGGGCGGGAGCGGGCGGCCCGGGGCCTGGCGGTGCCCTCGCTGATCTCCTGGCTGGTCCCGGTCTTCCGCGAGCGCAGTTCCGCGCGGCGCTCCGCTAGCCGCCGCCCTCACCTGCGCGCCGCTGTAGCTGACACGTCGGCGGCCACCGCAGGTGCGCTTGGGCCCGCCCCTCTTCCAGGCCGCCCTCCACCCGGCCCTCCCGGTCCCTCCGCCCTGCCGGGGCCCTGTTTGGCTTGGTCCCCAGCCCACGCCCCGGAGCTTGTGCAGGAGCTGGGCTCAGCTCACTCTTATACGGCCCGCTCAGTCTCCGCCCCTACACACACGCGCGCGCACGCACACACACACACACACACATACACACACTCACTCACACCTGTCCCGGCGCCCGTTTGCTCGGGGCAAATATTGACTCATGGAGGCGGAGCGCCCCCTCCCCCGCTCAGGCACTGAGACGCAGGCCTTGGCGGAGGGGGTGGAGGGGAGGGTGCTGGGGACCTGGGCGCCTCTGGAACAACACCAGATGTCACTTTTCCACCCACCTGCGGGGGCGGGGGAGGCGGGGAGGAGCCGAGGAGCGGAGGACCAGGCTGCTGGGCGCGGGTGAGGGGGAATGAAGGAGTGGGTGTCCCAGGCAGGACGGGATCGGCGTCACGGTGGGAGTGATGGCCTCGACCGGCGCCCCAGGCCCTCCACTGCGTGCCTCAGTTCCCCTCTTTCCCAAACTCCTGGCAGAGTTTCCGGGAACTGGACAAATGTTGAAAGGCTGGCCGTCGGGAAACAGGCGTGGGATGGCGGTGCGTGTGGAGGTGGGGGGGAACGCCTGCTTCGCCGACCGGTCCTGGCGCTCGATTCCCGTCCCCCAGGGAGCGCCCTCCACCGGCCAGACCACGCCCAATGCCAGGCCGTGAGCGGCGGGAACTCTGGCCCAGCTGCGGGGCGCGATGGACAGGCGCTTTCTCCCAGTTTGGCAGGTACTTGCCGGGCCGCTGCAGCCCACCTGGCCTCGGGAGCGCGCGCGCACGTCTCCGCGTTGGGGAAATCAAGTCAAGAGAGGCGCAGAGGAAGAGCGGGATGCTTTACTGGGGGGCTGAGAAAACCTAGGGCAGCGGGTTAGCGGGGCTGGGGATAGGCGTCGTCAGAGAGTCCACACGAGGTGGCGCCGCCTGGCGGGGTCCCTCCGCTTTGTGCACTGACATCTGGTCCGGGTTCAGATACCTGGAAGACAGAAAGCCCCAGGCAGTTGTGTGGGCGGGGCTCCGGGACGAGCCAGCCCCTCGCGCCCCTCCCACCGCGTGCGCGCATTCGCTGGGCCCCACCTGGGCGCACTGAGCGGCGGCAGGGCGATGATGCGTGGCCGTGAGGTGAGCACCACTTCTCCTCGGCTCGCCTCCACAAGGACGTTCAAGATCATGTTCTCTAGCAGCGCCTCCTGCAGGTTGGCGAAAGCCTGCAGCCTGCCAGAGGCGGGGCGCCGGCGTCAGCACGGCTGCCATTGCACCTCCACCCGGGAGGCCATGCTCCTCGGCGGGGTACAGCGTGCTCCACGTCCATTCTCATTTAACACTCCCCACCCCTCCCGTCAGCACTGTGGGGCATGCTCGTTCCGGTTTCACAGATTCTCCAAGTTCGGCTGAGACAAGCCAGGTTGCCAAATACGCTGCTGGTAGAAGCGGTGGGGTTCAAACCCGAATAACTGTAATCCCCACTCAGCATCAGGCTAGGAGTGGAGACAGGCAGGGGTGAGAGGCTGCGGAAGGGACGTGGGAGTTCCAAGGACAGAACCCATCCATGAAGCAGCCCGGGGCGAAGGGGGTGCGAGAAGCCGCTGCTGAGCTTCTGGCTCTAGAACCCCCTGGAGGAACCAGCCTCCGCGGAGGTGGCTCAGTTTCGCTGGTTCTGGTTCTGGATATATTCCCACCAAGGCCCTAAGCCACTAACATGATGTCGCTGAATGCCAAGTTGGGAAGAGACACATGCATAGGCAGGGGCCAGCCTCCACACAGCGCCTTTCCTGGGCACCTGCACGCATTCCCTCCCCCCCCACCCCCCGCTGAGCCCTGCCTGTGCCCGGCCTCTCACCTCCTGATAGCCTCCTTCTCGTCCTGCTCTTGCTCCTCTTTGATCATGGCCTTCAGCTCCTGCTGCCACTGCTGCAGTAGGGACTGCCCCGACTCGGGCTGCTGCGTGGGCTCATTCCCCAGCGAGGTCAAGTTTTCTTCCTTCTGTGTTTCCTCCTCCTCCATGTCCTCCTTGTACAACTCCTCCTCCTCTTGTACCTCCTCTTCTTCCTCCTCTTCCTCCTCCAACTCCTCCTCTTCCTCTTCACCCTTCTCCTCTTCCTCCCCCCTGGCCTTCCTCCCCAGCCCCGGTTTGTTCTCCTGCTCCTTGCCTTTCCCATCCTCCCCAATGCTGGAGGACACAGACAGGACTGGCATCAAGTATAGGCTGCTCTTCTGGGCCGCGAACCTGGCTGACTGCTCATTCCAGAACTGGCAGAAGTAAGGCACCTGCTCCACCAGGCTCTGGCCAACAGCTTCGTGGAAGTTCTTGTCTTCCAGCAGGCCCCTGGGAGGCAAGGAGGAAGAGGAGGTCTGGGCAGGCCTGGCTCCAGCTCCCCGAAGAGCAGTTCTTGGCTATTTTCACCAGCAGGGGTTCAACTGGGGAGGGGAGCCCCTGGTCAGTAGCTTCTCCCATCTCTTCTCTAGAGGAAGGCGTTGTGGGGCAGCATGGGTTCTCAGAGGTGACCAGGCTAAGGTGGAGGCAGAGCCCACAGGTCAGGTGAGGGACAGGCATTCTGGGAAGACAGGATCTGGTTCCAGCCTCATTGAGCAGCCATGAAATGGGACAGAACTCGGGACCCAACCCTGAGGCTCCCTCCAGCCAGCTCCACTAGACCTGTCCCATCCCGGGCCCCCACCACCCCGAAAGTAAGATCTTGCAGGGAAGTCTGGTATAAAGGATGCCAAAGCGGGGTTTCAAGGGGCTGTGGCCGGACGGGCCGGAGCCGCACCTGATGATGGCGGTGAGACAGTCCTCTAGGAGCTGCCGCTTCTGCTTGGAAACGGGACCCCACTTGGGGCCAGGGGGTTCTTCCTGGAACGTCGTGGACTCCTGCCTGGGGGTCCTCCTCTTTGGCAGCTCCCTGGGGGAGGCCAGGACATCCTGAGTGGCCTGGGCCAGCCACCATGCTGGGGTTGGGGGCACAAGCAATGGTGGTGGCTTCCCAGTGGGGAGGACGTGGATGAGTCTGAGCCCCAGTCTTGGCCCAAAGGCAGTGCTGCCACACTCAGGGAGCCAGGGCCAGCGCTCACGGGCAGTGTAGGGCCCAGGCAGACTCCAGGTTGGAAAGCAAGGAGCAATGAGGGGTGAGGAGACCTCGGCAGGTTCCCTGAGGGGCTCTGGCTGCCTTGTCCCTCTCCTTCTAAGGGCCTATGCAGTGAAGAGGGACATCTAGGCCTGGTGGTTCCACTGCCCCTGCACTTGCTCCAGCCCTCACCAAAGGTTGGGTCCAGGCAGCCCCTGCCCTGGGGTGGGAGAGAGGGGACAGAGAGTAGAGGAAGGACACTCCTGACCCTGAGAGTTCACCTGTGCAAGAAGTGGCAGGGGAAGTCTGAGAAGAAGTTGGCCAGGAAGCAGTGGGTGGCATGGGCCCGGGCGGTGAGGCCCAGGCACAGCATGCCTGGTGGGGGCGGCTTGGGGCACGGCCAGGACAAGTCCTCCTTTGGGATCTGCAGGTTCCAGCTGGCAGGCCGGTTGGGAGACTGCTGGCTCCTGATGGGTGGCAGCGTCTTTGGGAAGGGGAAGACATGGGTGACAGGCATCTGGGGACCGCACTCCTATCACAAACAGGTCCCCTGGCCTGGTCTCCTAACCAGACCCTTTGGGCCACAAAAGGGTACAGCCCCTCCCTCTGTACTTTCACACCTCCTTTCTAGAGGTAACTCTGGGAGGAAGCAAGGACACTCCCGAGTTACCCCAAGAAGGTGGGCCTGGGGCCGACAGCCTCACCTTGTACTTCCTTGCAGGCTCACAGGCTGTGCAATAGAACCTTCTCTGTGGAGGAAGAGAACCAAACTCAGGACGTAAGAGGCATAGAGACCCGCCCCACCTTCCAGCTCTTATTGCTGACCCATGGAGGGCCTGAAACCAATGCCAAGCTTGTTGCCCTCTGGGTTCTGTCCATCTCCTCATCACCTGCTTCCAGAACCTTCCCTAGGTGAGCGTCCCCTTGCAGACAAGGACGGTCTGGTTCCCCAAGAGAAGGAAGCAAAAGGATATGGCACCAAACATGGGCAGGCTATCCGCAGGGGGCTTGTTCCTGTGCCCTGGAGCTTTGGGGCTCAGTGGGATAAGGAAAAGGTCTCTGTTACTGAGACTTTATTTGGAAGTCCCTTCCGCACCTGCTGTTGGGCGGAAGGGAGCAGTGGTTCCCTAAGGATTCAGGGTGGTGGCCACCGCGGTGATGGAGGAGCACGGCCAAGTCCAGTGCCTCCCCACAGCCAAGTCTGGCACCAGGAGGCACTGACATTGGCTGAGGACCGAGGTGGAAGCTCCATCTCGTGTTTGTTGCTGGGGTCCCACCAAGTCCGAGGAGCCCATGTAGAGTGGGTGGCAGGCCCTTTGCCTGTAGTAACTCATTCAATCCTCACAACAATGGTGAGGAGCAGTTATTTTACTTACATTAGGAAAATAGTTTTAACCTTTTTAATAGCATGGAAAATGTCCAATGTGTGGAAAAGGGGAGAGAATGCTCCACTCCAGACAGCCAGCTTCAGGACCTCGGGGCAGTCCTGTCTCATCTGTACCTTAACTCTGGATGATCATGAAGCACATCCCCGATGTCAAGTGACCCTCATTTGACCAGTGAGGGAGCTGAGACCAAGTTAAATAAGGTCACGCAGCTGTGCAGACGGAGCCCAACGAATGGAGTGGTCTCTTAGGACAGGCTGGTCAGTTTTGCACGGACAGCCACATCAGCTCACCACCCTGTCCCCGCCGCTAAGGCCAGTCAGAAAGATCGGAGTGGCCGAGGCCCGCGCAGCCTGGTTCACCTTCAGTTCCCTGTCTGTGATGGTGAACTCCACTTCCTGCCGCAGCTTCTCATCCTTCCACTCCTGTAGCTCCTTGTGGTACCGCTTCATGAGCTTCTGCCGGTACACCTGCAGCCCAGGGCGAGAGGAGACGAGGTCCAGGGCTGGGGGAGCTGCAGGGGAGGCATGCTCTGGCCTGTGCTGTGGGTTCCCCATGCTTCCCAGGGCTAGCTCCTGCACCTCTCTGGGGGTCTGGGAAACTCAGAGCCCACCTCACCCCCAGGACGGAGAGCTGCACCTCCATCCCACGTGGTCTCCGGCTGCCTCCTACCTTGCATACCAGGTCCACGCTGTAGAAGCTGGCGTGCACTGAGGCTTTCAACGTTACCACGAGCGGGACAGTCTCTTCGGGAGCCACCTCTCCTTCCATGGGACTCACGGAGACCTGTTGATTTGGGGTAGAAGACTCTGGGGTTTCACGGGGATGGGACTGGATGGGGTGGTGTGGGATAGGATGGGACCATGTGGGATGGGTTGGGAGAGCACAGGGTGGGATAGATGGGATGGGATGAGTCCACAGCCCTGCTGGAGGTTCTGAACCCACGGGCACAGGGGTCTCACCTCCCCAAAGTCTACAGAACTTGGCTGCCAGGCAAAGACGATTGTCTCGTTCTTGGAGATGTTGTTGAGGAACAGCAAGCGGCTGCACTTGCTCTGCACAGGGATGTTCCCCAGGGAGATGTGAGACTGGGACAGGACGACATTCTGGTGATGGAGACAGCCGAGCAGAAACTTCAGCCGGTGAGGAAAGAGTAGCCACACGGCCACTACAAGTCACTGCGACCTGGTCAGGTGCCTTCCCCGCTTCTGATCCTCACAGCACTATCGCACGGGCACTACTGTTGTCCCCGATTTACAGACAGGCTGCTAAGGTTCAAGGATTGGAAGAATTTTTCCAAAGTTTGTCATGTGCATGGCTGGGCTAAGCCCAGACAGTCTCATGTTAGAGCCCAGGATTTCAACAGTTAACATAGGCTTGTAAAGGTTGAATTAGTATTAGCTTAGGGAAGACAGAGCTAAAGCCAACACAATTGGGGTCTCTGAGGGAGAGTTGTGAATGAATGGGCGGCCAGCCTTTGGCATGCTCACTACCCAGAACAGGAGCTGCTGCAGGGATGTCTGGAAGACCACGCAGAAGCAACACTTTCTGACCACACGCTGTGTGCAGCCGGGGCAGGGATTTTCTCTGGCTCTTCTCTGTGTCCCTCAGGCCTCCGTGGTACTCATCCTGGAGTAGTAGGAGGATTCCAGTGGTAGGTGGACAGGCGGATATGTGGATGGGGGAAGTGAGTGTATGGGCTCATGGGTGAATGGGTGGATGGATGCACTGATGAGTGAATGGGTAGATTCATCAATGGGGAGATGGATGAGTGATGAAAGGGTGGGCTGGTGGGTGAGTGCGTCAGACCTCCCAGCAGTGAGGGGCACATGAACTAAACACAGTGTTATTCACCATAGATATCTTTCATCAACACCCATCTAGGTCCAGGCAGAGACTGTTATGTATGAAGATCACACCTAGAACGGGACCTCGCCATCCTACACCTTCCAACTTCCCTATCCTGATGCCCAGAGCAGAGGGTGGGTGGAAGACAGTGAGGGGAGTGGTTGAGCAGGAGCACCTGTGGGCGCTCGGTGGCAGGAGCTGGTAGTGCCTTCTAAGTCCATGGGAGGGCTGGTTCCAGGCCCCACCTCCGTGTGGGTAGCTCCACAACTCCGTCTCATGTCCTCCCCGGCTCCCCGTGCCTCCCTTCCAAGGCCTAAGGCTTCCCAGCTCCCTGTCTCCTCACCTGCCCGGGAACCAACATCTTAGAGTGTGTGGAACCGCTGTCCCAAGAGGAGATGTTGTAGAACGGAGCTGTGTCACCCATGATCTGGGGGTCATAGCCCACTCCCTGGAAGTGGATGAGGGCCGAGTTCCATCCCAGGATGTGTATGGGCACATCCACCTGGGAAGTTGGGGCCACACAGAGCGACTGGTCAGAGCGAGGCCTGCTGGGGAAGCCAGCTCCGCCCACTACCCTGCAGTGCTCACAGTGTAGGTCTTGGCCTCGATGGGTGAGAATATCCACAGGGTCCGAGCGGTGGTGCCTGGCTGGATCTCCCCTTTGGGGTTGAGGCAACAGAAGATGGGGTGATCGAAATTCTTTTCCTGCACCTGGGACAGGATGTTGGTCTGGATCTCGTACGTCACGGGCACCGAGCCACCGTTATAGAGTTCATAAATCTGCAGGGGACAAAGACAGGCAAAACGCCGCCACAGCTCAGGACCGCAGAGCTGGTTTCCCTTATGGTTTGACCCCAAGAAGTGTGCGGCTACACTGTCAGCCCACTCCACGTCAGGGTGTGCAGTAATCCTGTTTAAGGGGTGGTCTGTTTTATCGGCACTCAATTTACCCCTGTCAAACTCTTAAAAAAAGATTTATTTATTTGAAAGACAGAGTTACAGAGAGAGAAAGAGAGAAAGAGAGAGAGAGGTCTTCCATCTGCTGGTTCACTCCCCCAAATGGCCACAATGATCAGGGCTGAGCCTATCTGAAGTCAGGAGCCAGGAATTTCTTCCAGGTATCCCATGCAGGTGCAGGGGCCCAAGCACTTGGGCCATCTTCTACTGCTTTCCCCGGCCACAGCAGGGAGCTGGATCGGAAGAGGAGCAGCCGAGACTCGGACTGGTGCCCCAAGCACCACAGGCAGTGGCTTTACTAGCTATGCCACAGCGCCGGCCCCCTCTGTGAAGTCCTAAGGGAACCTGGGTCTTGGGTTTGTGTCAGGACTTAGGGTGTATTACAATAGCAAAATACCAGAAGCAGCTAACTTACACAGAGAAAAAAACTTCTTAGCTCACAGTCCTGGAGGCTCAAAGCCACATGGCCTAGAGCAGGCTTTGGTTCTGGCTAGGGGCCTGTGGTCGATGGTGATGTGTGCGGAGCAAGGACCACATGGCAATCCAGGAAGCAGAGAGCCGAGTCAGGCCCAAACTCCGGCTTTCATGGCAATCTTTTTGCAAGCACCACCTGTAGAAGGCACACCCCCAGTGGCCCAAGGACCTCCCACGAGGCCTCATCTCCCCAAGGTCACTTCCCCCAACCTGCACTTTCCAACAGCACCACCCTGGAGGCCTCTGAGGGACATTGAGCCTCCAAACTAACACGAAAGCCATAGCACAGGGAAGTGTCCACGTGTCCACCACCCAGACCCCTCAGCACTTTATAGGCTCCCGTTCTAATCAGTGGCTGCCCCCTTCCATGCCTGCCATCAGAGAGAGGTGGGTATTGGGGCAGAAGGGAAGCTCTGAGGGACTCAAGACTAACTCCCAAAGTTGGGAATCTCAGAGTCACCCTGGACGAAATCCGAGATCTGAGCTAGTCCTCCCTCCCAGCGCTGAGAAAACAAGCCAGAGGCCATGAAGAATTCGCCTGCACTGAGGGCGTCCTTCCCGAGTAAGCAGGCTTGGCTTCTCTATCCTGGCCCAGCCCTCTGAGCTCCAGGCGTGGTGCTGTGGGCTGAGCCACCCCCAAGGCAATAGTGCTAAGAGGTGGGGCCTTTAGGTGGTGGTGAGACTATGAAGGAGGGGCCCTCGGGAATGGGATGAGCGCCTTGACGAGGGGCCCAAGGGAGCTTTGTGCCCCCTCGACCACAGTGAAGAGCCATCTATGAACTGGAAGAGCCCTCACCAAACACTGGATCTGCCACACTTGCTCTTGGACTTCTCCTCATTGGAAAGTAGGAAATAGGGCCTGACATTGGGTGCAGCCATTTAAGATGCCACTTGGGATGCCCACAATCCATAGCAGGTGGCCTGGCTTTGAGTCCTGGCTCTGCGTCTGATTCCAGCTTTCTGCTAATGCAGACCCTGGGAGGCATCAGGTACTTGGGTCCCTGTCCCCCATGTTCAAGACCTGGATTGAGTTTCCAGCTCCTGGTTTTGGTCTGGCCCAGCCCTGGCTGTTGCAGGCATCTGGGAAGTGAGTCAATCAAAGGGAGTTTTCTGTTTATCTGTTTTTCTCTTTCTCTCTGCCTTTCAATAAAAAAATTAAAAGAACAGTAAGAAATAAATTTCTGGGGGCTGGCATTGTGGTGTAGTGTGTTAAGCCACCACCCATGACACTGGCATCCCATACGGGCACCAGTTCTAGTCCTGACTAATCCACTTCCACTCAAGCTCCCTGTTAATGACCTGGAAAAGCAATGAAAGATGGTCCAAGTGGTTGGTCCCCTCCTGGCTCCTGGTTTTGGGGTGGCCCAGCTCCAGCCATTACAGACGTCTGGGGAGTGAACCAGCAGATGGAAGATCTCTCTCTCTCTCTCTCTGTCTCTCCTTTTCCCTCTGTAACTTTGCCTTTCAAATAAACAAATCTTAAAAAAAATTTCTGTTCATTACAGCAGCTGGAATGCACTAAGACACCTTGCATCCAACCTCTACCTGACTACCTGCTTTGTTGTCTCACAAACATCTCAAACTTGGCCAAAACCAAACTTTTCAGTCCAAAATCTATTTCTTTCCCCAGTTCATCTCCTTTCAGCAAATGCCAACTTCACTGTAACAGCCCCTAGTGTGGCCCCTGGAACAGTGCAAATGGTGCATGGAGGTGAACAGAGTTTGGGGCCAGGGACTCATTTCTCAGGCTGGAGGCTGAGTAGCTGGAGACCCCTGCACAGAAACATGCGGATTTTTGGTGTCTGGAAATTTCACAGATCTGAAAGCTTTGGGGAAACATGATGTGTCCTCCTGGACATTTCTGATGGACAATTTCAGAGCAAAGGAGCCGAATTCTGTCTGATCAATAAAGAAAGAAAAGTCTACAGTTTCCTGTGGATTCACATTCCGGTTCTTCACCCTCTAGAAAGACACCCTTCTGGTAGCAGTGCTGTCCACCCTGTGGCTGAGATCTTTTAATGGGAAGTCTATGTCCCTTGAGTGAGTCACGTCTTGTGCTTTGCACGTAGTAGCTGAGCTGTTGATTTGTGACACTTCTGGTGCAGTTGTGTGTGAATGCAGGCATATGTAAAATAAAATATATCAGTGTGGTTCATGGTCAAAGAAGTAGGAAGAAGCTTTTGCTGGGGGAAGAAGTAGCCCACTGTGGTTTGCGAATGGTTCTAGCAAAAGGGCTCAGTACCAAGCATCAAGGAACTTGACATCTCTTGGCTTCAGTGTCCCCAGTTGTCCAACCTGGGGGTTCAGCCTAGCAGCTCCACCTCCTAGGTGCTTCTGGAGGGCAGCGTCTTTGCCTCCCTGTCAAGGGCTGACACAGACAGGCAGGGGTCAAAGCTTATGCCTCCCAGTGCCCAGGACGACACAGACCACTGACCTGCCGTGGAGGCAGCATGTCTCCAATGGGGACGGGGATGAACTGGTGGCTGGTGGAGGTGAAGTGCACGTACTTCTGCTCCAGGCTCACTGTCACACCTACAAAATTTAGCTGGAGAGAAAAAGCTTCATGGGAGGCATCCTTCCCTGGGGGAAAGGGCACAGGCAGCAGACAGAGCTGGACCCCAGCTTCCCAGGGGAGTCTCTGTTCCCTGCTCTTCTCTTGGCTGTCCCATGAGCACCCTCTCCCCCTACACACACACTCCAGCCTGAGACCCAGGGTGCTGGGGCCATACCAGGATCTCCCGGCCGTGGGACACCTTGAAGAGCACCGGGAGGCGGTCAGTGCCAGTGAATACGTGGCTGGAAGAGGGGAGACAAGTCCAGTAGTGAGTGCTTGAGGCCTGGTGAAGTGGGAGAGCAAATAGACATGGCATGCCCATGGCTTTGAGCCGGCTACCCCTTGGGAGCAGCTCAGTGGAGGTGGTACAAGGAACAAAGGGAATTAGACCTCTCCAGGAGATAGGAAGCTGGTCCTCCCAGGGCGCTGGCCATTGGGGTGCTCTGGAGTCATGCAGTGAAAGGCCAGGGGAAGGGTGTCTCCAGGGAGTGCAGGGTGGGGTGGGCGTGGGGGAGCACCTGTATTTGAACTGCACCATCTCCTCCTGCCCAGGACTCAGGCCCCCTGCCTTGGGGCTGATGGAGAAGATGCAGTTGTCCTGCACACGCATTTGGTGGAGCTCAGTGCAGTCAAACTCTGCTTGCTCTGCCCATAGCTCCAGGTCCATCTGCTGGTCGCTTGGGAAGAGGAAGGACCTGGGAGAGGGAGTGCAAAGCAAGGGGCCTGAAGCCGTGCAAGGGATCTGTCAGTCCAAGCAGAGGGGTGGAGCTCTGATCCCTGTTCCTCCTGCACCTCATCCTTCCAATTGGCAAACTGTCTTGCGCATGGCTGAGCCAGTGTGGCTGCTGTTGGTTCTCCTTTCAGAATGGTCCCACAACCAAGAACAGAAGCAGGGCTACAGGCTACTTAGGAAGGACTCCCAGTGGCATGTGCCAGGATCAGAGGCGGTTGCTTGTGTATGTGGGCCACTTAGCGCTGGCCACCAACCCCTCTGCAGCAAAGCTCTGAGGAAGAGGCCATTTGAGGCTCCTAGGATTGCTGGCAGCACCAGCCAGAGGCCCCTCCCTGCGCCGGAAGCTGTCCAGGCCACCCTGGGCACAGGGTGGGAAGCAGGTGCCCCAGCAGGGCTGGTGTTCCTGAGACAGAAGCAAAGCCGGGCACGGAGTGCAGGCCCTGGATGCCTCCGTGCAGATGCCACACTCGGCATCATTGACAAAGGGACCCTGAGTCACAACCGGACAGGAGAGGTGCTCACTCTCAGAGAGCACACAGAGCTGGTCCCTGTGGGGAGCAGCTCGGACTAGACTAAGTTACTGGAATTAAGACTTATTCTATGCATCTGCTCTCCCACAATATGGCGCTGGGAGAGAAGTAAACAGCTTCCGCACAGCTGCCTCCAGTTCAACCAATTAACTGTAGGACTTGTTCCTGATTGGAGAGCAGCGTACTCGGCGTGTGGGCAGCCGAGTTGGGATTGGCGGAGGAGGACTATAAAGGAGGAGAGAGACGGCATGCACCGGGAACATCTATGGGGAACATCTAAGGGAACCCGTGCAGCCACCGAGAAAGCCGGCCGGCGGTGTGCCGCTCCCCTGCGGAAGTGGGGAATGCGGCCAGGGGGAACTGCCCTTCCACGGAGGTGGAGGGGATAGTAGCCAACCCGGGAAGAACCAGCAGCAAACCCGGGGAGGGCCGAGCAGACGAAAGAACAGCGCAGGGTCCTGTGTCGTTCCTCCACGAAGACGGGGAGCGACAGTCCCGGCAGCAGCGGGCAGCGGATGTGAACAGCGAGCACCCAACAAAGGAAAAGAGAACGGCTGCCACCGGCTGATGCGCCACAGCCAGGGAAACAGCGCGAAACTCTCACGGGGAAGCGGTCTGGGAGTTTTCCACACCTGGAGCGTGAAGAAGAGCTACAGCCAGCGCAGCTGGGCCGAGAAAGAACAGACACCTTCAAACACAGGCAGGACGAGAGAGAACTGCTACCACCTTTTAGAAGGAATTTTGGCAGCATCTATTTGAATAAAGAGTGCACAGGTGCCCGGCACTGTGATAATGCCGGCATCCCATATGGGCGTTGGTTGGAGTCCTGGCTGCTCCACTTCCAATCCTGCTCCCTAATAGTGCACCTGGGAAGGCAGCAGAGGATGGCCCAAGTCCTTGGGCCTCTGCCACCACCGTGGGAGACCTGGATGGAGCTCCTGGTTCCATCTCCCTCACTCCATTGCTCTGCCTTTTAAATAAGTAAATCTTTTTTTTCTTTCTTTTTAAATGCATATTGCCAGCACTCTGGCATAGTGGGTAAAGCCGCTGTCACACACCTGATGATGCAGCCCCCACCCCGCCTTCACCCCGCACGCCCCCCGGCTCTCCCGACCACAGATGCCCTTGTGTGCATATTTCACTCTCAGGCCAGGCCCCTGGCGCCCTCTCCCGAGGCTGACCTAGAAGAACATGCTGCTTCCTCACCTCTGTTTAGCCGAGCCAGGCTAGAAGCCGTCAGAAGGACATCTGCTAGGAGATGGAGGCGGCTGGCCCTGGCGGGCAGGTGGGGTTTCCTGGGCCCCAGTGGAAGGAAAGACCACCTCGCCAGGCTCAGCTCTCCAGGCCTGGCCTCCAGGACTCGAGGCGGGCGCCCCACCCCTCAGTGTCCTTGCCCACACAGGCCCAGCCCCCAGGGCATGGGGATCTTCGGGCACCCACTCAGGAGCAACTCAGAGCCTTCTTGCTGCCTAACCATGTCTGCTCCAAAGTTGGACAAACCCGGGTTTGACAGAGCCTGGCTCCTCCTGTTCATAGCCTTGGCGGGTTCTTTAGCCTCGCTGACCCTCAGCCTCCCTAAGAAAGGGCCAGAAGAGGAGGCTTTGTTCACAGGTGGCTGCGGGTGCCTGAGGCTCGTGGGCTTGTAAAGCACGGTGCCTGGTGCCAGCAGATGCTTGGTGACGGCTTCCCATGCATTGCGCTGCTGGCATGGCACCCAGGCTCCATCAGGGCACCTCCAACCCCACGACGCAGCCCAGCCGGAACCAGGTCCTGAGGGCTGTTGGGCAAGCACAGCACCCCTGTGCCCCACCCCACACCCAGGCCCACTCTTCCCAGAGACCCAGCATCCAGGCCTACCCCCGGGGAGAGAAGACGACCCTGCCACCCTTCTGGCCTCATCTCCGGCCCCTTCAGACCAGCCTACCAGTGCACGGGCACCACGCCCCTGTTCTTCAGGGTCAGGAGCACCACAGAGGCGGGGGCATTGATCGGTGCCGCCCCAAAATTGAAGTCAAGCTTCAAAGGAGTGAGGACCGGAGGTGTCTGGCTTGTGCTGCAGAGGGCAGAGGAATGGGCTCAGAGCTGGGGATAGGGACAGGAAGAGGTCCTCCCACGGGGGCTGGCTTGGGTACCTCCTCCCCCCGGCACAGGTGGGCCCAGGGAATCGGGGACTCCATACCGCAGGGGCAGGGATGGGCTGGCTGCATAGACTTCAGGCTGAATCCTGTCTTCCCCAGGCCCCTCCAGGGCTGGGCAAGAACTGGGATGGGGGATGGGAAGCAGCTTGATGGACAGGGCTGGGGCCTGGCTGCACAAAGGCCCCACATAGACCTTGCCCCCCGCCCCTGCGCTGCATGGCCTGCGCAGCTCACCTGTGCCGAGTGGGCACCTTGTAGGTGAGCTCCTGGGGGGTGGGGTCGCGCTCCAAGTAACTGTTGAGCGTGTCCAGGGAGAAGAGGCGCCACAGGTGTTTGCGGGTGATGCCCTCGGCACTGCCCATGGAGCACACGTCCAGGATGGAGAGAAAGGGGTACACAGCCTCCAGGGTGACTCGACTCAGCTCCTGCTGCTCTCCAGCCTTGTTGTCTGAAAGAGAGGAGGAGCAGGGGTGCAGGCAGAGCGTGCAAGACCCTGGTCTGGGGGCAGTGGCTGCCCCTGGGCTCCGAGCCATTTCTAACCACACCGACTCTTTTCTGAAACCTATATGCTCTGAGTGCTTTCCATATTTCCCTGCATTTAATATGCACTGTTAGTTGTTTTCCAATTAATTTAAAAATCTATTTATTTGAGTGACATCGTGGCACAGCCAGTTAAGCCGGCACCTGTACCATCAGCACCCCATGTGGATGTCAAGTATCAGCTGCTCCACTTCTGATTCAAGTCCTGGGAAAGCAGTGGAGAATGGCCCACGTGCTTAGGCCTCTGCACCCACTTGGGAAGAAGCTCCTGGCTCCTGGTTTCAATTTGGTCCAGCCCTGGCCATTGTGGCCATTTGGAAAGTGAACCAGTGGATGGAAGATCTCTGTCTCTGTCTCTCTCTGTCTCTCTCTCCATGTAACTTTGCCTCTTACATAAATAAAATAAACATTTTTTTCTTTCTTTTTTTTTTTTTTTTTTTTGACAGGCAGAGTAGACAGTGAGAGAGAGACAGAAAGGTCTTCCTTTGCCGTTGGTTCACCCTCCAATGGCCGCCGCGGCCGGCATGCTGCGGCCGGCGCACCGCACTGATCCGATGGCAGGAGCCAGGTACTTATCCTGGTTTCCCATGGGGTGCAGGGCCCAAGTACTCGGGCCATCCTCCACTGCCTTCCCTGGCCACAGCAGAGAGCTGGCCTGGAAGAGGGGCAACCAGGACAGAATCCGGCGCCCCGACCGGGACTAGAACCCGGTGTGCCGGTGCCGCAAGGCGGAGGATTAGCCTAGTGAACCGCGGCACCAGCCACATTTTTTTCTTTTTTTGAGAGGAGGGAATACCTATTTCATTCACTCCCCAAATGGCCACAACAGCTGGAGCCAGGATGGAACCGGAGCCAGGATGGAACCGGAGCCAGGAACTCCACCAGGTCCCCCACACAGGTGGCAGAAACCCAATCACTGGAGCCATCGCTGCTGCTTCCCAGGAAGCAGCCAGAGCTAGGAACTGAGCCCAGGCACTGCAGTGTGGGACACAAACATCTTTATCACTGGACCAAACACCGGCCCCCAAACTAACTTTTAATAACAGCATTATGTGGATAAAATTTAGGTACCCTAAAACCCAACCTCTGCACATGCAATTCAGCTGTGTATTCACAGAGCTGTGTGCACTTCCTAATGTTTGAAAATTTCCATCATCCCAAAAAAAGAACCCAGCACCAATCGGTCATCACTCTCGGTTCACCCTTCCTTTCCCCTGGAAAGCACGAATCTACCTCTGTCTCCGTGTATGTGTCCATTCTGGACACCTCCTGCAAACACAGTCATTTACTACGTGGCTCTTGGAGACAAGTTTCTTTCACTGAGCAGTGGGTGGCGGCACTGCATTCCCATTTCTGGCCTGTGTGTCACTACGTTTGGCGAGAATGGAATGAAAAGAGAAGTTTAGGGGCAGGCATTTGATACTGTGGTTTACAGACTGCCTGTGTCCTGGACCAGGGCGTCCAGGTTTGAGTCCTGACGTCTGACTCCACCCAATTCCACCTTCTGCTATTTCCAGGACCCTGGGAGACAGCAGGTGATGGCTCAGGTACTTGGGTGCTGGCCTCGCATGGGGGAAACCTGAATTGAGTTCCCAGCTGCCGGCTCTGGCAAGGCCCAGCCCTGGTTGTTGCCAGCCTTTGGTATAGGGTTGAGATATCACTTGTAATGCCTGCACCCCATAGCAGAGTGCCTGGGTTCAAATCTTGGCTCCTGGCTCCATTCTGAATTCCATATTCCTGCTCACGTGTACCCTACAAGGCAGCAGGTGATGGCCCAAGTCCTTGGGTTCCTGCTACCCACTGGGTTTTTCCATTTTCCATGGATGCTCATATTCCTCCCATTTCACACACGAGGAAACCAGGGCACAGGTGCTAAGATCCCACTGTGGACACGCACTGCAGCCCAGCTCGGGCTCACTCCCTGCCACGTGCCTGCCCCCTCTCTGGGGGCAGCTGACAACAGCTCCATTGTACAGAGGGGGAAGTGGAGGCCCAGGATGGCTGAGGATTTGTCTCAGACCCCACAGCTCCCAACTCTTCACGCCAAGCCCTCCACAGCTGAGACACACACACACACACACACACACACACATATGGATACCCATCTGGATGGAGGTGGCCGGTCCCGGCACCTACACCAGCTGCCCAAAGGTTCGGCCTGGCACACCCTGCTGGCTCTGCCGGCTCTGTCTGGATCCCGAGCATCGGCGCCCCCAGCCCATGTCACAGTATAGCTCCCCGCCTTCCCCCTGCCCTTTGCAGGCCCCGCCTCCCCATGCCTGGTCCCTGGTACCTCTGTGGGAGAGCAGGGAATAGCTGAGAGTCCAAGAGTACTGGCCCCGGCGCTTTGGGCAGGCAGTCAGGCAGATGGTGTCCTGGGAGTGGGGAGGCAGGCTGCCCTCCGTCCGGTCCAGCTGCAGAGCTGCTCAGGGATGGCGCACGTGGGGTTGGCGGGCAGCAGAGGCCCTGCAGGTACCTCCCCCTCCCCCCAGGCTGCAGCGTGCAGGCCTGAATCAGCCAGTGGGAGTGCTGCCCCCCCCCCGCCCCCGCCGTGGGGACAGAGGGTGCCATGCTTCTTTGCATCACGGGCACCTGCTTCACCCTTTCCTCTGCCCTGCAGCCCTGCAGCCCTGCGCGGGGTGGGGGTGGGGGGCCGCTTTCAGCCCCACTTTACTGATGAGGAAGTGGGAGCTCAGAGAGGACCGTGGTTCTCCCGAAGCCACACGGAAGCACCAGGATATACGCAGTCTTTGATGGACCCAACCATGGTGTGGTGGTCACCCAGCCCCCGCCTCCCTGGACCCCGGGCTCTGAGTACCAGGGGGGTCTTCGGCGTCGCCCTCTGGGCTGTGCTGCTCCAGGTGCAGGTGGTAATAGAGGGTGCAGTCGCCATCATTCCCGAACTCCAGGGACCTGTTCTCCTCGCTGCCCACCAGCATGTTCCCAAAGTCCAGCTCCTTCTCCTTTGCCTGAGGCCACGGCCAGGCAGCTGGGGGATGGGCACTCCCCCAGGGCCACAGCCCGCCCTCCCAGCCCACTCCTCACGCACCTCCCGAGCAGGTGCAGGTCCAGGGGAGGCCCAAGGAATGCCCCGCCCTGCCCTCATGGAGCCGCCTACCCCGAGGCCTTCCCGCCCACCTGGGCCTGGAACCCCACCGCCGCCGCCACCGCGTTCCCCTCCCCGGGGCCCTGTCACTCACGGAGATGCTGCCGGAGATGCCCATGCCCACCAGCCGCAGCAGGTAGTGGGTGCTGGGGGGCTTGGCGCCGGGGGGCAGGCCGGCTTCCCAGGCCCACATCCCCACCTGGAACAGGTACTTGGTCTCCTCCAAAGGGCTGAACACCCATGTCAGCGTCTGGGTCCCAGAGCAGACACGTGCGTGAGACCTCCAGAGCCACCCTGCTCCCTCCTCCCCAGCCCGGGCACCTGGCTGCTGGAGGTCCCCCTGCAGGGTGGCCTGAACTGCTCCTCTCCCTGGGGGGGGGTGGGGGTGGGGCTCGGTCCCGCAGCCCCAGGAGGGGTCAGCAGGGTTCTTTTTGGGGCTTGTTTTCCGTTAAGAAACTGGAACTTCAGAGAAGTGGGGTGACATCAGCCAGAGGGGGCAGCAGCGCCAGCCCCCGAGGGCCTGCCTCCTCTCACCTCCCGCTTACTGTCCCCTGGGCTCTTGTCTCACGTCTGGCCTCCCCACCTCGTCTGCGAGGCCCTGGGCTGGGGACAGGATCTGGTGTTTCGGGCTTCTAGCTTGCACCCCCGCCTCAGACTGCCCCTGGGACCTCCGGGGCTCCCCTTCCTCATCCCTTGCTGAGCCGCCCATTCAGCCCAAAATCCAGGGGCTGCAAACCACCTGGCTGGCATTCCCATGGCTTTGGGGACAGGCACGACACAGCGGGCTCACATCCGGGGCCCTGGCACCAGGAACGCTAGCCCGGTGCTCCTGACTTGTGATCTAAGTGTCTTTTCTCTGTAAAATGGGGGTGATGAAGGTGGCACCACTACTAGTAACTACTTGTTACTAGTAGTAACAAGGGGCGGGGCTTGGGAATTGAGTTGGGGGCCCTCAGGGTAGAGCTGGCCCCGAAAGGCATGAGTAAGAGATGAAGATGGAGGTGAGAAGGTGGGCGCCGCGGGGAGACCACTCACCACGTTCTCATTGGGCTGGATGAGCCCCCTGGGCGGCTGGACAGCCAACAGCTTCCGGTGCTGCTGGGAGACCCTCCACTCAAACTCCATGGGCAGACGCGTGGGGTTGTGGAAGGTGAAGGTGCTGGTGGAGGAGCAGCCCACCCAGGTGGGCTTGAAGAACACGCTCTGGGAGGTGTCCAGCTGCAGCTGCCGGGGCTCCTCTCGGCTCTGCAGGATCACCTCCTGGGCCCCGAAGAAGCAGGGCAGTGCCTGTCCTCACCCCGCAGGCGTGGCCGGAAAGCCGGGCGTGGGGCAGCTCCTCCCCTCCCCACCCCCACCCTGGGCGGGAGGGGCGGCAGCAGGTCCTCTGCCAGCCTCAGCAGGGGAGCCAGTGACGGACCCAGGAGATGAGGCCTGAGCAGAACCAGGGGCTGAGAGAGTTAGAGATGGCTTCACGGGGTGGGGCGTGGGCCTATGCCTGGCTCAGCCTCAGGTCCACTTTCTGTGGCTTGTGCGTGGTCTGAGTGTGTCCTACATAGGTTCATGTGGTGGAAGCTTGGTCCCCAGTGGCAGGGGTGGGGGGGAGGGCACCTCTTGGAGCGGGGGCACAGGTCCTGGGGCTCTTCCTCATATGATGCTAATGCAGTCTTGGACTAAGTCTGTTCTCACGAGGCCACTCCACACACTGAGCCCCTCAGCCCGTGGCTTCTCTGCCACGTGGTAACGCGGTCGGAGGCCAAACATTTGGAGCAGCCTGACCTTGAACTTTTCCACCTCCAAAACCGTGAGCTCCGTTACTTAAGTGCCCCGCCTCAAGCCTTTTGTTACCGCAACACAAGTGGCCCGAGACACCTCGCTGCCACCCACAGACCGAGCCTTTGCTGTCCCAGAGCCTCCCTCGGGGACCTCGGCACCCTTTTTTTCTTGATCTCAGACCCCAGGAGTGGGGCAGGCAAGGCCCGGACAGAAGGGAGAGTTGTTCACAGGTGTAACCAGAGGGGTCTTCTCCCTGCGAGGTCACTTCCTGGAGAGCAGTGCCCCCTCCCCCCAGCATAGCTGGGGGGACCTTGAAGGCCGACCTCAGAATGTGACTGGGAGAAGACACACGTGGGGGACCCAGCTCCTGTCCGCCTGCCTCCTACCTTGAGGTACTGAGGGCAGGAATTGAACTGCAGGTAGAGGTGGTGTTGCTTCCAGGTGGTACCCTTGGGGTAGGCACAGAGCAGGAGGATCTGGTGGGCGCCGGGGGCCACGAGGCCTGAGGTGGGCCGCAGGGTGACGTCCGCGCTGCTTCTGGGGGCCAGGGCGAAGGTCAGCAGCATGGGCCCCTTGTTCACCAGCAGCAGGCTGCGGTAGGAGGGCTCGCTGGAGGGTACCGCGGGGAAGAGCTGCGGCGGGGAGGAGAGGACGGAAGGCCCCCAGCTCTGATCTCCACCCCGGCTCGCAAACACTCAGGGCTGTGTGTGCCTGGCCTTGGGGTGGAGCCTCCATGGAGCCCATGCCACACCGGAGGCCGCAGCCTGGCACCAAAGAATTCCCAGGAGCGACTCAGGCCTCTCCGGGAGCTGAGAGAGGAAGTTGTGTCCCTTTCGGGTGCTTGGGAATCGCCCTTCGGAGGAGCCGCCCTTGGAGATCCGAGCCCAGGGGTGTGGGGTGAGCAGCTCCTTCCAGTTCTCACGCAGGTGGCAGTGAGTAACCGGTCCCAACAATCCCAGCTCCCAGACATTCCTTGGGCCTTGGGGACGTGGCCTGCACGAACTTGAATCCTCAGCAGGCTACCAAACACAGGAGCCCAAATCCTGGACCTAAGCCCCCATCCAGCTGGGGCAACAGGTGCACATGTGGGAGGTGGCAAGGGAGCAACGCTGGCCCCGGATCTGCAGCAGAGCATGGCAGGAGGGGGCATTGGCCAGCAGGAAGGGGCCGAGGGAGTTGGCAAGCACCTGGTGAGTCAGGGAGAGCTTCGGGAAGGGGCAGCCCCCAAGCAGGACCCCAGGGGTGGCAGAGGTTTGGTATTGGAACTGCAGCTGGTGGCAGGGAGCAGGGCTGCCACCAGGCACACTGTCCCCAAGTGGCACCTTTCCAGCAACAAGAAGACGAATGAGAAAACTGAGGACTGTGATGGAAACCAGGGACGGCATCGGCAGTGTGAGGCCAGAATCAGCAGCTGGGGGCCGGGCTCAGGGTCTGAGCTTTGCAACCCTGTGTCTTCCAGACAGGCCTCCAAGGGCCCTGGGCGGGGCCTGGGAATTCTGACTCCCGGAGGAAGGGGATGGCTCTGCCTGCAGCAGGGCTGGGAGCTCCCCATGGTGGGGACTCCTGGCACGGCTGCTGTGTCCCTAAGGCCTGGCCCAAACTCGGGACCTACGGGCACTCGGGAAACAGCCCCAACAACTGAAGGAGCTGCAGCTTGAAGCCTAAGGGCAGAGGCCCAGGCGGGCGGGGCGGCCGTCCAACTCCCACGCTTCCCAGTCCCGGGGCCGGGGACCAGGGCAGCTGGCTGCCTCCCTGGGACTGGCTGAGTGTGGGAGACAGCCAGCGAGGGTTCTGTGTGTGTGTGCATATGTGACAGGCATGGAGGGTTCTATGTGTTCGTGTGTGTGTGTCATCCAGAGAGGCTTCTGTATATGTGTGTGTTCATGAGTGTGTGTACAGATGTGTGTGTGACAGCCAGCGAGAGTTTTGTGTGTGTGTGTGTGTATGTGAGACAGCCAGTGATGGTTCTGTGTGTGTGTGTCTGTGGTGTGTGTGACAGCCAGCAAGGGTTCTGAGCGTGTGTGTGTGCATGTGTGTGTGTACAGATGTGTGTGTGACAGCCAGCAAGGGTTTTGTGTATGTGTGTGCGTGGGAGACAGCCAGCGAGGGTTCTGTGTGTGTGTATGCATGTGTGTGTGTGTGAGACAGCCAGCGAGGGTTCTGTGCGTGTGTGTGTGTGTGTGTGTGACAGCCAGCGAGGGTGCTGTGCATGTGTGTGACAGCCAGCGAGGGTTCTGTGCGTGTGTGTGTGACAGCCAGCGAGGGTTCTGTGCATGTGTGTGTGACAGCCAGCGAGGGTTCTATGCGTGTGTGTGTGACAGCCAGCGAGGGTTTTGTGTGTGTGCGTGTGTGTGTGACAGCCAGCGAGGGTTCTGTGTGTGCATGTGTGTGTGTGACAGCCAGCGAGGGTGCTGTGCGTGTGTGTGACAGCCAGCGAGGGTTCTGTGCGTGTGTGTGTGACAGCCAGCGAGGGTTCTGTGCATGTGTGTGTGACAGCCAGCGAGGGTTCTATGCGTGTGTGTGTGACAGCCAGCGAGGGTTCTGTGCGTGTGTGTGTGACAGCCAGAGAGGGTTCTGTGTGTGTGTGCGTGTGTGTGTGACAGTCAGCAAGGGTTCTGTGTGTGTGTGCGTGTGTGTGTGACAGCCAGCGAGGGTTCTGTGCGTGTGTGTATGACAGCCAGCAAGGGTGCTGGCATGTGTTTCTGAGGTCATCAGAGAGGAAGAAGGATCTACAGGCCACGGCAGCAGGCAGAGCTTCCCGGAGCCTTCCCGGGGCTGTGGGACTGCACTCACCTTGGGGGCGTCCAGGGAGTAGTGGGGGACGTGGTGCTCGAAGGCGGCGTGGTAGCTGTGGCCCCGGGCACGCACGGTCAGGCACCAGGACGGGCACACCGTGCAGTCTTCCTCGATATTGTTGTAGCTGCGCAGGACCTGCAGGGGGCGGGCCACAGGCAGGCTCAAGCCAGGGCCCGTGTCAGAGCCTGGGGGGCACTGTCTTGCCCCCTCCCCACCTCTGGGCTACAGGAGGCCTGTGCTGGGCTCCCTGGGACAATGGTGCAGAGAATCGAGCTCCTGGAGCCTGAACCAGGGCCCGGCTCTCCCCAACCTTCCAAGGAGGGTGGGGTGGTCATGGAGGCAGCACCCATTGCTAGGAAGATGCCCAGGCAGTGAGGCCAACAGAAACAGCGTGAGTGGCAAACAGGCGTCATTTTAGATGTCCTGACAGCCATGTCAGAGAAGGAGACACATGAAACTGGTTTTGGTAATGTGTGTTACTTAGCCTAATATTGGAGCCTAAATTGTATCCTTGTAATGTAGCATCAATATAAAAAGTGGTTTTTTTTTTAAATATTTAAGAAGGAAATATATATGAGAAAGAGAAAGAGAAAGAGAGATTTTCCATTTGCTGGTTCATTCCCCAAATGGCCGTGATAGTGAGGTCTGGACCAGGCCTGAAGCCAGGAGCCAGGAACTCCATCCTGGTCTCCCATGTGTATAGCAGGGGCCCAAGTACTTGGCCCATTATCCGATGCCTTCCCAGGCACATTAGCAGGGAGCTGGGTCAGAAGTGGAGCAGCTGTGACTTGAACAAGTGCTCTTGTATGGGAGGCCAGCACTGAAGGCAGCTTAACCCAGGGCGCCCCAGCACCTACCCCTATATAAAAATTACGAATGGGCTTTCACCTTTTCGTACTGAGTCCTCAGAATCTAGCATGTATCAGAGTTCTTCAGAAAGTTCATGGAATGAGGCAAAAAGATAAGTTTATTTTGGTGCCATACTCAGTTTTTGCATCATTTGAATCATGAACTTTCTGAAATATCTCTCCCTTCATTTATTTATTTGTTTAAAGATTTATTTACTTATTTTGAAAGTAAAGATTTTTACTTTCAGATTGGGGGGGGTAGAGAGTTAGAGAGAGAGAGAGAGAGAGAGAGAGAGAGAGGTCTTCCATCTACTAGTTTACTCCCTGGATAGCCACAACAGCCAGCACTAGGCCAGGTGAAGCCAGGAGCTTCATGCAGGTCTCCCATGTGAGTGGCAGGGGCCCAAGTACTTGGCCCATCTTCTGCTGCTTTTCCCAGGTCGTTAGCAGGGAGCTGGATCAGAAGTGGAGCAGCTGGCTTCCAATCCAGCTCTCTGCTATGGCCTGGGAAAGCAGTAGAAGATGCCCTGGGTCCTTCAGCCCCTGGACCCACATGGGAGACCCGGAAGAAACTCCTGGCTCCTGGCTTCAGATTGGTGCAGCTCTGGCCATTGCAGCCAATTGGGGAGTGAACCATCAGATGAAAGACACCTCTCTCTCTCTCTCTCTCTCTCTTCTCTATCTGTGTAACTCTGACTTCCAAATAAATAAAATAAATCTTTAAAATAAAAAAAGAAATGGAGTAGCCAGGACTCAAACCAGCACCCATACAGGAAGCCGGCATCACAGGTGTGGCTTTTACCTGCTATACCACAATGCCACCGCCTTATTGATACTCACAGCACATCTCAATTCAGCCCCACGTCAGATGCTCAGTAGCACGCGTGGCTGGTAACCGCCCTGTCAGGCACAGCAGGTCCAGAGCCTGCAGCCTACAAATCCGAGGTGTCCAGCCTCAGCGAAGCACCTACGTTTCCCCAAGGCTGAGATGCTGCGATGGAGGCGAATTAAAGACTCGCTTCGGCAAAGCCTCCTGGAAAGCTCTGATGTGGCCCCAAGTTCATGGATGAAATGACCAGGGCTCAGAGACACAAAGGAACCTGCCCAAGCTCACTCAGCTGGTAGGTGACTGTGACCTCGACTGTGGGGCTCCACACCTGCCCCAGCCCCAGCGCTCTGACCGCTGGGGAAGAAGCAGGTGGGGCAGAGCCAAGTGGGAAAGGCAGGGCGGAGTGGGGACACGGTGGGGAGCAGCTCGCACTAAGAGGCCTGGACCGGTGCCGCAGGGCTGACAGTCATCGGGCACCCCTGCGCCTGTCCCCCAGGCCCTGTCTGGCCACAGCTTTAAAGGGACCATTGCCTACTTCAAGGACTAGAAGAGAAGCCAGGGCACCTCTGGCCCTGGGCACCACGTTTTCCCAAAGGGCTTGATCCCAGCTGAGTTCACCCCTAGAGGATGGAGGCCACCATGAGAGCAGCCAAGAAACCCTTCAGCCACGAGTCTGGGAGGGCATGGACTGGCAGGGGCTCCTCCTGTCCAGCCAAGGAGGAAGCGGGAGACACCGGGCACGGACAGGACAGGCTGTGCAGTGCCCTGTGTCATCCCCGGCCACCCCTCCCAGCGTCCAGGCCCCAGGCACCTTATAGACGGCGAAGGCTTCGAGCTCCACGGCATAGAGGCAGTTGGAGTAAGGCGGCTGGAAGTGCAGGCGCATGGCCATGGACTTGAGTGGGGGGACATCGCAGGTGTCCGGGGTCACCCAGAAGGGGCAGTCAGGCCTGTGTGTCCAGACCACGGTGATCTTGCCTTTGGTGTGGTTCATCAGGTACAGGGGCACAGGGTTGGGGGCCTCGGGCCCCGGGCAGGCGCCAAAATCCACTTCAACGGGCTCTATGGTGACAGGCGGGGGAAAGACAGCCATGTTGCCTGTGCCGTCAAGGAAGTACTCGGTCATGGGAGGGACGCTGGGGTACTGCGGCGCTGGCGAATCCTCCAGGTCCTGCACGGAGAGAGACAGGCGTGTGGGGCGGCTGCCGCGGCTTCTGCCCCCGTGCCTCTTCCACACCCGCCTTTCCGGAACTGGCTCCACCCAAGACGCCGTCGGCTGCCTACGGTGCCCACAGGGCTTCTGGGCTCCCAGGCGGCCTCAGAACTGCTAGAGCAGGGGGCAGGCACCTAGGAGGGCAGCCTGTCCCCGCTCCCCCAGGCAGGGGCCCCTGGTACCTCCACGGGCAGCATGAGGGCCCCGTTCTGGTCCTGCTCCAGCTTCTTCTCCTTCAGCATGGTGCACAGGACGTGAGGGGGGTAGAGCGTCAGGCCTCGAGCCAGGTGTGTGCGGTACCAGGTGAGATGCTGCGGCTTCAGGATGGCTGGCTTACTACTGTCCGAGTGGCAGGTCCCAATCAGGTCCAGGAACAGCGGGTCCTGTGATGTTTGTGCACATGGGACAGGGACGGGGGACAGAAGCTGGGCAGAGGTGGCAGTAGCAGGTGAAGGAGCGCCCCGAGAGCTGCCCGGCTGGTGCGGGGGCCAGTTGGCGTCCAGGGAGGCCCAGCCCTCAGGATGCTCGGCCGTTGCTCGCTCTCCAGCTACCGCCCACCCCTTGCGAGCATCCTGCAAACACCAGCCCTCAGGCCCACAGCAGGAGAGGAGAGCGAAAGGATGGCCTCCCCAGGCCCCATCCTCCTGCTGCTCACCCAGGCCTCCCCGGCACACACGAGAATTAGAAGGCACCCACTCCTCCAGGCAGACAGGAGGGGATTCTAAGCTAGAAGTCAGCCCCCACTTGTCATCTTGGCCGGACCCCCGCTGGTCAGGGCACAGTGTGTATGAGCTTGCCCAGGGGCCCCAGGAGGTGGGGGAGGAGGGTACATGTCTAACTCCAAAGCTCTCTGCCCTGCACCTGCTGTGTGGGGCGATAACCAGAGCTCCCTCTCCCCAGCCCATCAGCCACAGCAGCAGCACAGGCCTTGGCTGGCGGCAGACAGGCAAAGCTTGGCACTCCCACGTGGCTCACGTGCCCCTGGCCAACTCTGGGGCTGCAGCCCTGGAGGGGGTGACAACCCAGGTAGCAACCCCAGAAGTTCCAGAACACGGGACAGTACCCCCCAAGCCTTGTCTGCATCACTGGGTCTCAGAGGGAGCCCCCTCTTGCCCTCAGCCTTGCCCCCTCCCCTGCACCCACCTGGTGGTGGATGAGACAGGCCACCCGCCGGAAGTAGATGATGGGGTGAGTGGGCTGGAAGGTGCAGAGCAGGGTCGCGCGGGCCTTGCCCAGCAGGGTCCCGAAGGCAGGCCTGATGCTGAAGACACTCTCCGGGCAGTCGATGGCGAACTGGAAGTAGGCAGTACAGTCCTCCTGGTTCTCAATCCACAGAGACTGCTCCGAGCGTTCCCCGAGGTTGATCCAGCTGAAGTTGATGCAGTACTGCTGCAGGGACACGGCGGGACCTGGGCACAGGAGACGGGGTCCCTGGGAGGAGCCTGGAGTACCAGCCTCCCGAAGGATGCTTCAGAGGGGTTCCCGTTGACGGGAGGTGCGTCATCTGGGGACAGAAGGCCAGGACGGAATGGCCCAGAGGCCTGCAGCCTGTGCACAACTCCAGTGTCATAGCTCCAGGTGTCTGCAAATGATTCCCCACTGGGCCACCAGGGGGCAGCAAACACCCAGGCTAAGGACCAGGCAACGCCAGCTCTTGGAGCAGTCAGGGAGTGTGCAGAGCTGTAAGTGTGGGGCCGCCACCCAGAGGGAGTGCAGTGTCCTGGGGTTGCCAGTACCTCTACAGAAGCCCACGACCTTGAGCAGGGTTTGGGAGGCACAGCCGGAAGGCGTGATGGAGAAGTAGTCCACAGTTCTGGTGCTCAGGGCCTCGGGGTGGAAGATCACCGACACGCATTTCTTCTCTCCTGGGCGCACGACGCCCTGGGCCGTGGGGCACGAGAAGGCCTGGTCTTGGGCCAGCAGGTCTGGGACGATTTCAATCCTGAAGGGGGCGTTCACCTGCGGGGCAGGGGGCGGAAGTCAGGTGACAAGGTGGGCAAGCCTGTGCACTGTACTGAGGTGCCCAGTGGAGGGGGCAAGGGGCAGCTGGCATCCACCCAGCAGTGAGTGTGGAGGCAGGAAGAGGCCAAGCCATGTGCCCTGCACTAGGGCTGCCCAGAGAGGGGGACCTTTTTCTTTTGTCCAAGGTGCCGTGGTGGCTGCTTGTGTCCAGGGGTCCGTACAGGGCAGTCACTCTAGGGACTGTTCTGGGGAGCCAGGGGATGACCCCACACAGCTGTGTCTGGGGGAGGGGGTGGACACAGGACACCTGTTGACAACTCTTGGTGCAAATGGGTTATGGGAAGCTTGGGACCAAAGGTGTGGACGGCAGGGGGCGTTCTAAAGAGGGCATGGATTTTGGGAGCACCCATTCCTGGGGTCCCAAGCCCTGCCTTGGGCCTTCCCACCTGCCCCTGGCCCTGTGCGTACCACCGACGGGTTATGCAGCCTGATCTGCCGCTCGGCTGTGCAGCCCACAGCCACAGAGCCAAAGTGCAGCACTTTGTGGAAGCCTATGGCATCCTGGTCCTCTGGTTGCTTGTGCCTTATGCTCACCAGCAGCTGGGCGCACTTGGCTGTGGCAGAGAGAGGATGGGTTGGCGGGAGCCCGCCAGGGCCTCCGTGGCCCCAGCTGAGCAGTGCCTGGAAGAAGGCAGTGTCCCAGGGAGAAAGCAGCCGGTGATGTCATTGGAGGCAAAGAAGGGGTGAAGCCTGTGGGCTGTTGGGAAGTGGGGGGGGCCATGCCAGGGTGAAGATGGGGACACATTGCGGCTTGCGACCTAAAGGAGGGGCAGCGGGAGGCTCTGGGGACAGACAGGACAGCGGGCCTCACCCACAGCTTGCAGCTGGATGCTGCACTTCTGCCGGCTGTTCTCCCCGTACCAGCACGTGGCCTCGGCATCGTGGATGACAGCCACGAGGGGCTGAAAAGCCACCTTGATCTGGCAGGCCAGGCCTGGCTCCAGGAGCCCCGTGGCGGGAAACATCTGGAACGGACTGGGGAACTCCCAGGTGAAGAAGGTGGGTAGGTCCCTGGGGGGAGGGGGAGAGGGAGGGGCTCAGGCTCTGGGCTCCTGCCTTGGAAAGGTGGGCACTCCGGCCAGCCTCTGTCCTCTCCCGCTTGCCGCTGCGTACCACTGCTCACCACTATCCCCTCCTAGGGCTGCTGCTCCCCACCTCCGAGTCTCAGCCTCTCCCCTCACCCCACATTGTCCAGGTCGAACCAGGCCTCAACTGTGTCCCCTACGGCACACATGGGCAGCTGCAGTAATGGCAGGCAGGTCAGCTTGTGGCAAGGCAGGGTGGCCCTCAGGTCCACAAAGAATGTCCCCTCGGCTTTCTCAAACCACAGCCTGTCCATGTACTCCTTCTGTAGTGAGCAGAGACAGCCACAGGTCAGTGGGACGTGGATGGCCCCAAGAGAACACCCACTCCACCTGCCTGCAGCAGCCCTCCCAGCCTCTGAGGGAGTCAGCTACCCGCACACCTGCCCCATTTTGGTCTCAGAAATGGCCAAATGGTATTTTCATGTGACTGGCATTGTGGCATGGTGGGTTAAGCTGCCATCTGCAATGCCGGCATCCCATTTGGGCGCCGGTTCAAGTCCTGGATGCTCCAATTCCAATCCCGCTCCCTGCCTGTGCGCCTGGGAAAGCAGCAGAAGATGGCCAAGGAATCCAAGGCTTTTTGAAAGCCAAATTGAGTGGACTCCCCAAAGTTCATAGAAAACGGAATTAAAAGATAAATTTATTTTTGTGTATAAACTTGTTGAAATCCACGCATAGTTTTTCCATGATACACATTTTTCGTAAGCTTTATGAAGACCCCTTGTACAGTTTCAAAATATTTTTGTGCCAGAAGAAACTTATCTTTTAGTTCCGTTTTCCCTCAACTTGTTGAAGTGCCCTTACACAGTGCCCCAGCCTTTATCCTCCAGTATCCAATGGGGAACCCCTCTGCCCACTAAGACTGAGGGGCTTCCCGAGCTGGGCGTGTGCTCCCGTTGACAGCCTGTGTGATGCCTGGGGGAATCGCTGGCCACTCTGTCCTGCTTCCTGCCCCAAGGCCTCTAGGCCTCTGTTTCCGTGTCCCGGCACCACCCCTGGCCTGGGGACCTCACCTCCTCCAGAGGCCGGAAGATGATGGGGAGCGTGAAGCTTATGCCTGGGCTCAGGAAGAGGGGCTGAGGGATGACCGTGAAGAAGAACTTGCTCTTGGGAGGCCTGCGGGAGACAGCCCTGGGATGAGCACCTGGGATCAGGGCTCCTCAACCGGAGGAGGCAGAGAGAGCAGAGGAGCTCCTGTGGAACTGAGGGGCTCGAGAGGCCCAGGGGGTGGCCACGGAGAAGGGGCCATGGGGGCTGGTCACAAACGAAAGGACCCCTTCTCCCTCCTCCTCCTCCTGTTCCTGGAACAAAAAGGAGGAAGCATTTGTGCCTCTGATGAGTGTGAGGACCTGCAGGAACAGGGATAGGGGAGGGCCCCTGCGACACAACAGAATCCCTGAGCACCAAGACACGGACCCCCAGGTCTGAGAGGGGAGAAACGGGGTGCAGGGACCAGGGTGGTGGGGATGGATGCTGCAGCCCCTTCACACAGTAAGATGATGCTAGAAGTTCTTTTTATTTTTAAAGATTTATTTTATTTATTTGAAAGAGTTGCAGAAAGAAGTAGAGTCAGAGAGAGAGAGAGAAAGACTTTCATCTGCTAGTTTACTCCCCAGATAACTGCAACAGCCAGAGCAGAGCTGATCTGAAGCCAGGAGCCAGGAGCTTCTTCCAGGTCTCCCATGTGGGTGCAGGGACCCAAGCACTTGGGCCATCTTCTGCTGCTGTCCTAGACCATTAGCAGGGAGCTGGATCAGAAGTGAAATAGCCGGGATTCAAACCGGCGCCCATATGGGATGCCGCACTGCAGGTGGTGGCTTTAACATGCTGAGCCACAGCACCGGCCCCTGACACTAGCAGTTCTGCACCAATGAATGCTTATTTTAGGTGAAATGAACACATGTCTAAGACACTGTAATTTGCCATAACTGAGAGGTTTATGCACTAGAGCAGGCATTCAGCATGGCTGTTTAGACACCTGCGCTCCCTATCTGAGTGCCTGAGCCCCACCTCAAGCTTCCGGCTCCAGGTTCCTGCCAATGCAGACCCTGGGAGGTGGCAGTGATGCTCAACCACTGGGTTCCCAACACCCACATGGGAGACCAGGATTGCATGTCCAACCCCCAGCCATCCCAGGCATTTGAGGAGTCAATCAGCAAATGGGAACGCTCTCTCTCTCTTTCTCTCTGCCTCTCAAATAAACAAAATTATGTTTAAAAAGAATTATACACTAAATTTTTTTAAAAGATTTACTTATTTATTTGAAAGGCAGAGTTACAGAGGCAGAGGCAAAGAGAGAGAGAGAGAGGCTGGCGCCACGGCTCACTAGGCTAATCCTCTGCCTGCGGCGCTGGTACCCCAGGTTCTAGTCCCAGTTTGGGCACCGGATTCTGTGCCGGCTGCTCCTCTTCCAGTCCAGCTCTCTGCTGTAGCCCAGGAGTTCAGTGGAGGATGGCCCAGATCCTTGGGCCCTGCACCCGCACGGGAGACCAGGAGGAAGCACCTGGCTCCTGGCTTCGGATCGGCGCAGCGCACCATGTCTCCCACATCGGTGCAGGGGCCCATCTTGGGCCATCTTCCAATGCTTCCCCAGGCCATAGCAGAGATCTGGATCAGAAATAGAGCAGCCAGGTCTTGAACTGACGCTTATGTGGGATGCCAGAACTGCAGGCGGCGGCTTTACCCATTATGCCACAGCGCCAACCCCTATACAATAAATTTTATGTCCACTCTACCTGTAGCCCTCAAAGAAATGGAATATGTAGTCAACAGTCTTCTCACAAAAACACACTAGGGGCCGGCGCCGCGGCTCACTAGGCTAATCCTCCACCTTGCGGTGCCGGCACACTGGGTTCTAGTCCCGGTCGGGGCGCCGGATTCTGTCCCAGTTGCTCCTCTTCCAGGCCAGCTCTCTGCTATGGCCCGAGAGTGCAGTGGAGGATGGCCCAAGTACTTGGGCCCTGCACCCCACGGGAGACCAGGATAAGTACCTGGCTCCTGCTATTGGATCAGCGCGGTGCGCTGGCCGCAGCGCGCCGGCCGCAGCGGCCATTAGAGGGTAAACCAATGGCAAAGGAAGACTTTTCTCTCTTTCTCTCTCTCTCACTGTCCACTCTACCTGTCAAAAAATTAGAAAAAAAAAAGACACAATAAAGAGCAGAAAAGACAAGTCACAGGTGTGAGAAGATATTCACAACACATAACTGAGCAAGGATTAGAATCTGGGATGAGAATTTACTAAAGAAAGAAAGAAAGAGACAATCTCATGAAAAACAGGCATAGATTTGACATGGATTTCACAAATGAAATGCAAATAGTTGTTAACCTATGAAAAGACACTCGACCTCATTAATAGTGGTCAGGGAAATCAGTAATCAAGGAAATGCAGATTAAAATCACAACAAGTTCTCGTTGCTGGCAACATTTTTTAAACCTAATAGTAGCAAGTATTGGTAAGAACACTGAGAGACAGGAACTCACATATATTGTGGGTGGGAATATAAACAGACACAGATGTGGGAGAATGGTTTGACCTTATCTACAAAATGGGAACTCATACATCTCCCAGGCCTCGGCAACTGGCTCTGTAAACCTCGGAGAAACTCTTAGACATGTGCAAACAGAGAGGCACACACAGATGCTGCTAACAGTCCCAAATGGGGAACAACCCACGGGTCCCTCAACAGAAGCCTGGATAGACACAGGCATGCACTGGAACACAAGAGCACAGTGAACCATAGTTGCCCACGGATGAGCCAGAGATGGCATAGGCAAAACAGTTACACTGCCACTAGGGATGCCCACATCACACATCAGAATGGCTGGTTTGAGTCCCCAGCTACTCTGTGTCCAGTCCAGTTTCCTGCTAACGTGCACCTGGGAGGAAGCAGGTGATGGTTTAAGTATTTTGGTCCTGGCCACCCACATGGCATTCTAGGTTCCTGGCTTCAGCCTGGGCCAGCCCTGGTTGTTGTAGCCATTGGGGGAGTGAACCAGTAGATGGAAGATCTCTCTTTCTTTCTCTCTCTCTCTCTCAAAAATACAGAGAAAATAAATCAAAATTTTAGACAAGAATTACAAAGTTATACTATATTCTTCCATGCCTGTAAAGTCATCAGAAGACAATATTCAACTGTATCATCTCAGCGTGCAAACACAGGTTAAGTTCATTTGAGAAAGGCAAGAACACTGCACACAGGAAAGTCAGGACAGTAGGTCTCCTTGGGGTGGGAGGTTCCCACAGAGGAGGGATGCCTACGGGGGAAGGCGAGCCCCAGACAGTTACTCTGTGACTTCATCACACTCTCCTGATTTTCCATGAAATTTTAAGAGGGCTTGTAAAGAGAGCCTGTGTTGGGGGGCTCGAGAGCACAGGGGCTGGGTGCCTGGTACCTGTATTTCATCTTCTGGATTTTCAAGGAGAGGTTTTTCAGGACCAGGTTCCGTGTGGTCTCTTTCCCCAGCTCCCAGTCCTTCCACTGCAGCTCCTCAGCCACCTCAATTCCCCAGATGATCCTCTTCTTCACTCTGTCCTGTTTCTTTGAGATGCACACCTGAGTGTCCATGGGGCTAGCAGGCTGTTCAGGTGGTGAGGAGGAAAGGGAGAAGAAAGGAGACATTGGATGTTAGGAAGCAAGGACCAGGAGGATGGGCAAAGATCTCTCCCCCTCCAGCACACAGTGGCGCTGCCACTTGGTCCGGGGAGAGGTGAGGCATGAGTCAGCCTTACTTCTTCCAAGGTCACTGGAGCCGTTTGCAGCTAGAGCCCCTGCTGCCCCCGATGCCTTCCCAGGTCATCCCACCTGGCATCCAAACGCAGCCTCGGCCGGCCTGTTCAGTGCCTCAGTGCACCTCAGCTGCCTCTCCTGCAGGTGCTTCCCCCTCTTCTTCTTTGCCCCTCTCCAGCTCCTCCCTACAGAAGCCCCTCGCAATGCAAATGGTCCATCCCAGGTGCCTTCCCAGACTACAGGGACACTCCACAGTTCCCTCTGCACCCGTCACCTGGCTGGCAGAGCAGAAAAAGGAGCTAATTTGCCTGCAAGCAACACCCTCGTGTGCTTCTGGGGCCACTCCAATATGGTCCTGGTGACGTCAGACAGGTAGTACACCTACGTTTCCTGTCTCCAGTGGAAAAATGCTTCCACAGGCTGATCCATAACTGCTATCTCTCCGAGGAGAGAGATAAGGAGAGGCGTGGAAAACCACTCAGGGACAGGAAGACAGAGCGAAAATCAAATAGGTGTCTTTCCCTACCATAGCTCAACTCGTGGCTGTTTTGTCTTTGATCAAGTCTTGCTTTTCCATTGTAACATACACAAGCGTGTAGCCATCCATCCCACAAATATTTGCTGACCATCTATTCTACACTGGATACAGAGCTATGTGCTGGAACCATAATGGCAAGCGTGACAGGTAAACCCTTCCTCTCTCAGTGTGTATACCCTTGGTACACACACAGTGTGGGATGGGCAAGATGAGATTTTCTTCCCCCGTTTGCACATGGAGGAGAGGTGACATGATGAGGGAAGGTAATGTTCTGCAAATATCACTTATCGCATCAGTCAGGATCCAGCCAGGAAAACAGAAGCCACTCTGTGGCTTTAAAACAAGGAATTTGGGGGCCAGCGCTGTGGCGCAGTGGGTTAACGTCCTGGCCTGAAGCGCCGGCATCCCATATGGGCGGCGGTTCTAGTTCCAGCTGCTCCTCTTCCAATCCAGCTCTCTGCTGTGGCCTGAAAAAGCAGTAGACGATGGCCCAAGTCCTTGGGCTCCTGCACCCACGTGGGAGACCTAGAAGATCCTGGCTCCTGGCTTCAGATTGGCCCAGCTCCAGCCATTGCGGCCAAGTGGGGAGTGAGCCATTGGATGGAAGACTTCTCTCTCTGCCTCTCCTCTCTCAGTGTGTAATTCTGACTTTCAAATAAATAAATAAATCTTAAAAAAAAAAAAACAAGGAATTTAATGCATGACCAAGGAATAGCAAGGTAACCCAAGAGTTAGTGGCATCAAGATGCAGTCACACGCCTTGCTTACGTGGTGGCTACAGACACTTCTGACACGAAGTGGAGGCACAGGAGATGCTGTCAAAAGCAGAGAGAGGAAGAGAAATTCCATGACTTTTCCCTTCTTCTACTGTCCCACGCCACAGCCACCACCTTGAATAACTGTACCATCACACGGCGAGAGAACCAGAAGAGTTGCAAAAAGCCAATATCTACACTTCGGTAAACGCCAAAGTCCGAAGGGTCAAGGCCAGAGGAGCTTTCTGAGGGCAGACAGAAAACACTGGGCACCTGGGCAGCCTCCCACCTGCCCTTCTCCGGGGCCCTCCCTCCCCCGACAGCCCCTCGCAGCTAGCTCCCTGCCATCAGCGCACCAGTCTGCTTGGAGCCGCGTCTGTGCAGCATGGAGCGCTGCGGTGTCGACGGGAGACCCTGAGTTTCCCAGCCCCTGCCCTGGTCCCTAGTCAGCCCCTCACCTGGGTACTGCCGCTGCTGCTGCAGGCGCTCATAGCGATGCTGCTGCCATCGAGGGTGGGCATGGCCACCGCGCTGCCACTCAGGCAGGAGCCGCCGGAGTTCCTGGTGTAGTCCCCGCTCTCCCTGGTCCTCATGGTGGGGCCTGGGGATGCCTGGACGAGCATCGGGCTCCTGAACACAAGTGCAAGAGGAGCACTTGGGCTAAGCCAGCAGTTCCTGCCTGGTCCACGTCCGAGCTTGGAGTTGAGAAGAGAGTGGAAGGGACATGAGAAAGCAGTCGAGGGCAGAGACTCGCTGTGGGCATCACTGACACGGAGGAGGGGGGTCTGTTCCTAGCCATGGCAACGGGGGAAAGGGGGCACCACAAGCAATGAGACTGGATACGGATCTAGGGCTTTGTCCAGGAGTCTTGGGACTTGGGAAAGGCGCTTGAAAGAGGGACTTGGGGTGAGGCCCACGTGGCCACGCCCCTCTGTGGCCACACGCGGCATGGCCCAGCACGCACATTACCTTTATCGGGGTTCTGCTCCCTTGTTTCCTCTGACTGTGTCCTGCCTCCTGGGAGCAGGAATAAGAGGCAAGGAAGAGGCACGTGAGGCAGGCGGGTTCTTGGTTCTCTGGATTCCTTCTACCAGGGCACCACCTGTAATCCAGGTTGAAAGTCAACACTCGCTGAAACATCAGAGCAGTCCAAGGATAAATGAATGCATCTCTAAAGCTGAGGGACCCCCAGATGGACTGCAGCGGGGAGATGGATGCAAATATACGTGGTGCATATGCCACTGCTTAAAAGGCTGCTAGGTTTTGCTTTAGGGAATTCGAAATGTCTCCAACGGGCTCTGGCTCTATCCCCTCAAATCCCTGCTTCCTCCAGCTGACCCCCTCTGTCATCCCCAGCTTGTGTGACTTTGCCTCCTGCAAGGCTACGTGCTTTGGGCCCACAGTGTCCCCCCACCTCAGACATACCAAGGCCAGCCCCGCGCAGGCCGCTCCCAGGAGCCCCCCCCCCCAAAAAGATACAGCTCTCACTTCCCTTTGCATTCATTTTGGAGCCATCACCCACAAGTCACCACAAATCACCTTCCCCAGATCGAACACGGGCCACAGCCGCAATTTAGAATTTTCTAGTAGCCACCATGAAAAAAACTCAAAAGCAACAGGTGAAATTAATTATAATAATATATTTTATTGAATCCACCATATCAAAGAATACTATTCATTTACTATATAACCAATCTGGAGTCACTAAGGAGCTGTTTCAGATTTTCCCCACTAAGTCTTTGCAATCTGGATACTTCACGCCACAGAACTCAGTTCAGAGTACCTGCATCTCAAGCACACAGAGCTCCATAACTGCTATTCCAGGAAGTACTGTAAGGTCTTTACAACTATTTTAATCCCTACAATGGTTTATGATTTCATGTGACTTGCCCGCCACTTGACCTAAAATGATCCCTTTTCAAGCCTGCGGTTCGGCTCCTTATTAGAAGGCATTCGGATTTAGTCATTATCTTTACAGTGGGAATTCACACACTTCCACTGGACACCTCCGCCCCAGAGGGAGACTCTGTGGGCTCAGTTTTTGCTCACCGGCAGCATTTCCAAACCCTCTGGAGGGGACCATCTCAGATTCACTCGCGCATTCCTTTCACAAAGTGCTTACTGGGCGCCTACTGTGGGGCAGCCCCTGTGCCGGACGCTGGAGAAGACAGGGACGACTCTTACGTTCACATGTGAGGTGGGCGTTCAGAAGGACTCAAAGAAACGCAAGCTGGGGAGACAGGGAGAAGAGTCCCTCACTTTTCCGCCACTGGGCGGCTCTGCAGTCCGGCTGACTGAGGAGTGGCTCTGGCCTCGGGGACTTCTACACACACCCATCCCCCTGTGCTCTGGGCTTCTGAAGAAGCCTCCACTGGACACACGCAACGACCCCAGGGAGATGGGGAACAGCGGGGTGCGAGGCGGGCCCAGTGAGGCTCAGAGGGTTTGGGGGCTCTGGCATCGGTCCTGGGGCGAGGGAAGCTGGGGTCCAGCATCTCCTCAGACAAGTTCCTCCATCTCCGTCTCACCTGTAAAATGAAGATGACCCCATTTCACAAACTGATGTGACAAACCCACGTCACTACCACTAACCACAGCGTCCACATTAGCCTGCTGCTCTTCCAAAAGGTTTACCCTGCGAGGAGTCACTGGGCAAGTGAGGATGTTTGGGTTTGTTTCGATCCGATTTTTTAATCTCGAGGATTAAATTTTTTCCTATAAATTTCCTTTACTCGCCTGCTCTCTGACAAAAAAAAAAAAATCCCTAAACTGAGCAGTGGAAAAAGTGACGAGTCGTTGAGGGAAAAGGTAAGAAAAGGGTAAAATGAAGGGACAGAAAATAGACTTAGAGCCGCGTCTCTTTTCTTTCGGGATCCTCCGGCTGATGGATCTCGCCCACGTCAGTCCCACGGGGCTCTCGGAAGCGCATGCAGGGGACCCCTGACCACGAGTTCCTATAACAGGCTGTCTCCCGGGACCCATACCTTCCCTGGTCACTCGCGCAACTTCTGGGATCCCGGGACCAACGCTCGGAACTCACACCGCCGCCATGTTGCCGTCTCCATAGATACAGGACGCGCAGGACAGAGCGTCTCTTGGTGTCCCAGGGCAACGACGGCAGCCCGAATGAGCCAAGCTTCATAGAAAGCGAATGCCCCACCTACGTTTAGCGCCTACCGTCAGCTTTAATTCTTTGACTTTCCCTGCTAGTAGCCACTCTGGGCTTCTACCAGTCGCAACCCGATATATCCAATCCCCTAGCTGTCGTGAGGCCCCAGCAATGGCGACTTTAGTTCACAACCAAATTCATAGAAAGTTACTGGGCGGACTGGTCACCCAAATGGGAGTCTGTGAATCTTTTCACACACATGCTGGTGATATAGGGTCAGATCCTCAACCGCAGTTGTCGACTTAAAACCAGCCCATGAGTATTGGCGCTGAAGTGCAGTGAGCCGCCGCCTAAATGCGGGAATCCTATATGGCCACCGGTTCAACTCCTGGCTACTCCAAGTCTGATCCAGCTCTCTACTAATGCACCAGGGGAAGCAGAGGAAGATAGCCCAAGTGCTTGGGTCCCTGCACCCACGTGGAGGACCGGGAAGAAGTTCCTGGCATCAGCCTGATCCAGCCCTTTGGAGAGTGAACCAGGGAATGATCTCCCCCCCACCACCAACTCTGCCTTTCAAATAAATAAATTAATCTTTTAAAAAATGACAGTCCGTGGTAACTTCTAATCTGCATCTTGCTTTGTGGGTGGGAAAGAACGTTGGTGCTTTTGGGCCAGGAGCATTTCTTCATGTTCAACATTGAGACGAGCGGCTCTTTTGAGGGGACCTGAAGGTTAATGCATGAAGGAAAAATCGTTACACATAATGTGGACTGGGGGAAGCCCATTTGACCATTTGCCGAGTGCGTGCACCTGCATGTGTGTGTCTGTGGCTGAAGATGTCTAGATATGTGGAGTCTCAAAGTTCCTTCGTGAGCAATCAAAGATGTTTCACTGTCCAGGAAGCGGATGTTTTTCTTCTCAGGTTGGAGGGCTGGGGGTATAGTCAGGGAGAGGGGACATCGGCAGTCTGGAGGTAAACCCAGACAGTAAGGTCTTACTGTGGGGTGCTTGGAGTGGGCTTGCGGACTCTGAAAGACAGCCTGAAGGGGCAAAGTATTCCAAGCTGGCCTGGGAGACCCCATGGCCAGGGGAGGCCAGGACTAGGGGGAGGGGCAGCCCAGGCACCTCCACTGACTTAACCCCAGCACACCAGGCCTGCAGCTTGCCTGGAATCCAGGACTGTGGAAGTCAGTGTGCTTTCCCAGGTTTTAAAAGGACTCTCAGAATCTGAAACCCATACTTTGGACATGATGATGTTCGTGCTGTTTGTAGTTTCTTTAACAATCTCCTTTTTGTTTTTCCCTAAGTTCTTTTTGAAATGGTCACCCTGACTCAGCTGGATCTCAGGGACAAGGAAAAGGACCTGTCTAGTCTGAGGCTGAAAAAAAATAAGGAGCAAACTCTGCTCTGGGGGTGGAGTTTGGTGGTGGCCTCAGGAATCCCAGCAAGAAAACCCCGAGGTGGAGGAAAATCCATGTGTCCCTGTGTCAGCTTCTAGGGAGTGTTCCTCCTGAGCTCTCAACTGTCCGCACCGTGGTGGATCCTGGGCCTGGGACCATAAAAGTAGATGGTTTCTGCCCTGTGGGCTCTTCTTCAGTGGAATTCTAGCTTCTGCCTGGGAGCCCTGTTGGCCAATGATCTTGGCTGACATGGGGGACTCCCAGGGAAGGCACCGCCTGCTGGACTTTATCCAGGGCGGGGAACAGCATGGAATGAGGCATGGCAGGGAACTGGGCCTGAGGAGGGGCAAGAGGAAGCCAGGATTGCTTTGGAAGTCCCCCTTTCAGGAGCCCAGAACCCACAGGGGATAATAGGTGCTGGGCCCTGATCCTATCCTCCGTGGACCCCAAAAAGGCAATAAGGGAAGGTGCTGTTTGGTTAAGGTGGGTGATGATTTAGGACATTGAGGAGGATCAGGATGTAGAAGAAAGGAAAAAGGATGGGGGGGGGGAGTTGGGAGTGGGGAGAGACAGCCTCAGATCCTCCTAGACTGGAAGCTGGGCTTCCACGTCTGTAAAAGTTACCTTCCTCAGCCTTTTCTCCAAGTGTCTTCCCATACTCCTCATGGCATACAGAGGCTGGGCTGGGAAATCAGACAGACCTGGAATTAATCCTGAGAGTCTTGCTTACTGGTTGTCTGACCTTGGGTAAGTCACATGATCTTTCTGAACTTTAGCTTCCTCATCTGGTGCCTAGGATAATCTTCAAAAGTGGGTGTGAAGAGAGAATGACCAGGCCTGTGCCAAGCAATCAGCAGTCAGATACACAGATCCAGGAAGGTCACCTGCTAAGGGGAAGGTCCCTGCAGATAAGCCATTCACTCACTCTGTGCACCCTCCCCTTCCTGGCCTCTCTGCTGCACCCTGGAGAGGTGGGAAATCCTTCTCTCCACGTCGTTCTCATTTGTTTCACCAAGAAGGAGCCTGCCCTGCTGCTCTCTGAGGCAGAGAAAGATGGAAGGAGATGCCCTGCTGTCCAGGTGGAAAGTCCCCTCAGCCTCAGTCCTTAGTGCTCTGCCACCTTCCTTTGCCCTGGATGCACTCTACTGAGTGCTGCTACAGGTCTGCATCTCAAACGTCCTTGGGGAAGGGAGGTGAGAAGGTGGGGCTTTCCACCGAAGCTCTTGACCTGAAGAATGCCTAGGTCAGGTCATCTCAGCCCAGCTAGTGGGTAGAGAGGGAGACACTGTTGCTAAGCCCCTGGGATAGTTCTGGGCTAGATCTAGGAGCAAGTATGGAGCACTCTGCATTAGAAGGCCATGGTGCCTTGTAACTGTTGGGATGGGAGAGTTTTAACAGATGGGTAGTACCTCCAGGCTGAAGAGGCTCCCAGGGCACAAAACTGGTGAAAATTTTGGAGTAGACTACCACGTGTCAAGAGAGTTCAAAGGAAAAAAATTCCATTCTTTTGGTTTCAGCATAGAATTTCTAACATCCAAATACCAACCTAAGCCATCTAGATAACTTATTGCCTCTATTCATTGTCCCCACCACAGGGGAGAAAACACACAGGCCAACAGTAGGGGAATGGAGGGGAAAGGACATGGAGTTTGCTCTTGAAATACTCAAGTTCAAGTTCTGTTCCAACTTCTAGTAGCTGAGCAATGCTAGGCAATCATTAAACCTCCCCAAATCTCACTTTCCTCACTTGTAAAATGGAGATAAAAGAAAGTGGCACCCAAAATACCTAACAATTATTAAGGTATGGGTGCTGATCTGTGAGAAAGGACACCCTCAGGCCTTTGAGCTGAATCAAGGTCTTGGAAGCCCACATTGCACCAGGCCTTAACCCTTTAATTATTAGGTCATGAGGAAGCCTGGAGATGGAAGGAGTGAACAGCCAAAGTGGAGGGCCCAGTGACTGTTTTTTGTTTGTTTGATTTTGTTGCTTTTTTTGTTTGTTTTTACCCACTGCTACCAATCAGTATAGCTACCTGTACTAGTGGCAAGTCAGACATGAGGACAAATCCCTACCTCACAGGCTACTGTATATATTTACTTATTTCAACTTGAAGTATCTCCATCTCTGGCTTCTTCCTCGTTGGTGGAAGAGTTCTTACCACATCCAACTGCTCATTTCCCTCTAGTCTGATGAGGGTCCCTTCTCTGTGGACGCCCTCCCCTACACCGCTTCCTGCCAGCTCTGCAGCTACATGACTGTCTCTCTGACCAGCACCATGGACAGCGCCAGCTGATCAGCCCATCTTGAGCCATCCCCTTCCTCCTTCCTCCTGCCTCTGTCTCCTGTTCTTTCAGCCAATCCAGTCTAGAAATCCTGAGAGATGAACAGAATGAAGCTACCCCCATGAAGACAGTACAGTGGAGTGGTTAGGAAACAGCTCTGGAGCTAAGAAGATTGGATTTGAATCCCAACCCCAACAACCATGGGCTGTATAATTTGTCTCTTCCCTGCTGTAAGAGCCAGTCTTCACATCTGTAAACAGGGAGAACTCTGACAGCTACCTCAAAGGTGGTGAGGTTTGAATGAGAAAAATTTAAAGAATTTAGCATGACATCTGGCTCATTATAAGTTCCAAATAAATGAAGAATATTGTTATTCTATTGCTTTCCATCCTCTAATTCCTCAGACCCTTTCTGATCAATTTCTGACCACACAGCCCTCTCCTAAGTAAAAGAGTCAGAATACAGCCCCAGACTCAGGGAACGTGGCTTCCTGTGAGTGTGGAAGTTGCTTTGGACTCAAGTATAGTCAGGGAGCCCACTCCTTTGACTAGTTCATGTGATTTTTTTCATTAGATTTTTTTTCACATTTTACATTTTTTGAGTTAATACTAAATGTACATCAGAGTCACAAAAATAGTACAGAAAGTCCTAGCTGCCTCCTGGATTCACATCTTACGTGACCCAAAACATTTACCAAAGTCAAAGATTTAAACTTGGTACATTAGGCCCTACTAACAAAAGAGCAGATTGATTTAGATTTTCCAAGTTTGTTCACTGATGTCCTTTTGCTGCTGCAGTATCTACTCTAGAATTGCACCCACCATCTGGCTGGTATGCTTTCTGGTGTCTTCCACTTGGGGCGTTTCCTGAGTCCTTCCTGACCTCTTGTGAGCCTGCTTCTTTTAACAGTTTGTCAATTATTTTGTAAGACACTCCTAGTTTGGTCTCACCATTTCTCAAGGTTTGAGTAAGCTTTGAATACTGGGAAGTAACACAGAGGTGTTACACCCTTCCCAGAGTATCATAGGAGAGAGGATACGGTGTCAGTACACATTTTTGATTATGTTGACCTTGATTGCTTGGCTGAAGTGGTGTCTGCAAGGATTTTCCACTGTAAAGTTGCTATTTTCCCTCTAATCATGCACATCTATTGCTTCTCTAGGATTAAGAGGTTGAACCCAAGAAACCTGTTCCCACACTAACCTTTCCATCTCTCTCCCAACCACTCCTCCAAGTCACAGCCTCTCCCTATTGTCTGCCTCGATGTGTTCCTCTGAGGTTTCCTATGTCTGGCATTCAGAGGTGTGTGCAGAAGCCAGATGCAGGTGCACTTGGAGTTTATTAGTGCAACCAGGTGCTTTCTGGTTCATCTTTATGACCCCATCTTGCTGAGGCCCTGTGCTTTCTGCTTGCAGGGGCCCTCTGTGTACATAAGCCAGCAACCGCCCACAGGAATGTCCAACGCCCTCCCCAGGTCTGGCATCAACCTTTGAGCACTTTCTTCAACATTTAACAGTTGGGGTTTTTAGTCACCAGCGCCCTGTCTCTCCACTTGGCCATGTATAATCCACTAGTGCAGCTCCATGGGCTTCCTTCCAGAACCACTGCAAGAATCTGTTGTCATCAGAGACCCTGCCAGAGGAGCAGACACACGTTTTCTGCAACCGATTTGAGTAGGGAGAGATGTGCTCATCCATACCTGCCCTTTGCCTCCAACTCCATCTGCCCCAGGTGGATGCCATTTCAGTGTCTTCTCATGCTGCCTTTTCAGTTCTTGAAGGACCCTCGTCTCTCCCCAAGCTTTACAAAGGTTCCATTTTAAAGTTGATGTGTTTATTTTTATTTTTGTAAAATTTGTTTGTTTATTGAAAGGGAGCACCACAGAAAAAGAGATCTTCCATCTGCTGGTTTCCCTCCCCAAATGCCCACAAAACTCAGAGATGAATCAGGCTGAAGCCAGGAGCCAGAAACTCCATCCAGGTCTCCCACGTGGGTGGCAGGAACCCAAGGACTTGAGCCATCGCTGGCTGCCTCCCAGGGTGTGCATGAGCAGGAAGCTGGATTGGAAGCCCAGGCACTCTGATACAGGATGTGGGTGTCCCAAATACTGACTTGACCCATTGCACTACAAGGCCAATTGCAGGCTCCATTTTTAAAGCCATGTGTCAAAACATGTTAAAGGTTTCTGGAAGTTCTTGGGCGATGGCTTCATCAGTGCCCAGTTCCTTTTTGTTCTTTGTTCTTGTTACCACTGCCAAGGAAGAAGTTACTCCAAAAATGCAAAGTGTTTTATTTCGTTTCTGGTTTTGTGAGTCAGGAATCCATGAAGTGTCTGACCAGGCATATTCCAGCTGGGGGCCTCTCACGCAGTTGCATTCAGATGTTTGCTCAACTGGGAAAGAGGTACCCTCCATTGAAAAACAGCAAAAAGTGCTGCTCTGGTCTGGTACCAGGAACAGGAAGTCTGTTTAGAAGAGGTGCATGCTGGGGCCAATGCTGTGGTGTAGCGGATTAAGCTGCTGTCTGCAGTGCCAGCATCCCACATGGGTACTGGTTCGAATCCTGGCTGCTCACCTTCTGAACCAGCTCCCTGCTAATGGCCTGGGAAAGCAGCAGAAGATGGCCTAAATGCTTGGGTCCCTGCACCCACATGGGAGACCCAGAAGAAGCTCCTGGCTCCTGGCTCAGCTCAGCTCTGGCTGTTGTGGCCATTCAGGAGTGAACCTGTGGATGGAAGATCTCTCTCAAACTGTCTCTCCCTCCTTCTCTGTCTGTAACTCTGCCTTCCAAGTAAATAAAAATAAAATCTTAAAAAGAAAAAAAAGACGTGCATTCTGGGGCCCAGAGCATGTCAGAATTTCAGCTTCCCAGTCTGCCTGGCCTAAAACTTTTGTGCAGTGTACAACTTGTACAATAGCAAACTAATCCTGGTGGGCCTCTGGCAGCCCCCTGATTGCTCTGGGGCTGAAGGCTGGGAGGGAAGCTGGGTAGAGTGAGACACTGGAGGAAGAACAGAGCCATCCACAGGGGTTGGGCAGGATACTCAAGGACCAGCTTCTTGGAGGTGGCTTTTGGATTTTCAGGGGGTGTGAAATCCACCAGGAATGGATGGGTGGAGGGCAAGTTCACGACACACTCAGGAACTAGGAGCCTGCGTAGCCTGAGCTAGAAGTGCCAGGAGAGGAAACAAAGAAATGGGAGGCGAGAGGGAAACCCATGCCCATGGCAGGGGCAGAGTGAAGAGGTGGCTGGAAGTGCCCCCGCAGGAAGCCCTCAGAGGTCAGACTCCAGCAACCGGAGCCGCTACCGGATGGTGCGGGAAACCTTCTGACAGGGATTGGGGTGGCAAGTCAGTTTCCCTGTTGGAGACTTCGCTTATCCTTCTGAAGAGGGGGTACCAATTTCCCTGGGCTCTGTCCCCAGGTGCAAGAGAGGAATCTTTAATGGGCTGCAGGGCCAGCCCCAAAATCAAGTCCTGCTGCAGCTCGGGGTGGGGATGAGGGGCAGGCCTGGACAGCTGGGGCAGATGTGTGTGTGCATTCGCGCGTGTGTGCGTGCGAGGTGGCTGGGTGGGACGCAGGGCGGCTGGCCCTCGCAGGAGTGGGGTGGGGCTGCTATCTCCCCAACAAGGCCTTATCAGATCCCAGCTGGCCAGACCCAGCCTGCAGAACAAAGAGGCTTTGAGAACCAGGCTGGGGTGTGTTAAGTTGAGCTTTGGGAGGTACAGCTGCCCTGGGGGGGCCATAGGGCACCACCCCACCAACTCCTTCAGCCCTGCCTCTGCCTTAGGACTCAGCCCAGCTCTCCTCAGCCTCCTCTCCTCACACTTCCAACCCAACCACCCAAGCCCTGAGTCTTCCTCACTGGGGGGCACCCGCTATGGCCCATGTGTGCTATTTACATTGTCTTTTTAAAACCCTAACACCTATGAGGGAAGGGTGCTCCTAACTCCTACTTTGTGAGTGAAGAAGCTGAGACCCAGAGAAGGGAAGTCATTTGGCCCAAATCACACGTTGTTAACAGAGTCCTCATTGTTAACAGAGTCCTAGGTCCCATACTGCAGCCAATCCAGGGCAGAGGGAATTGTTGGGTCACCGCCCCAGGAGGTGGGAGGGGAGGTAACCCCTGTCCCCCAACCTAGAGGCTCTGATGGAGCTGAAAGTGGCCGAAACCCTAACAGAAAAGGTAGTCCTGGAGGAAGAATGTACTAGGTGCTGTGAGGGGACCCAGCTGGGTCAGAGTGGGTAAGATGCGTCCATGCGTTCTTTGTCATCCCCCTATGGAGGAGCCAAGTCAGCCTTGAATCAGGTCAGAAATGGCTGTGCAGCTTCTGTCTGGGCCCACCTCGGCTGCTCCTCGCCTGTAGATGGGGCTTCTGGTCCATGGTCCACAGGGTTTCTGGTCCACTGCCAAGGTGAGCTCTAAGCTGACCACCAGCATCAACCATCAGCCACGGGGAGTGCCATCTTGGAAATCTTTAAGCACTTTGTGCTAAGTTTCTCAATGGAGGGCACCTGTTTCCTGTTCTCACACAGGGCTCTCAGATGCTAACAGCAGGCCCCACTGCCTGACGGACTCTTGTGCTTGGCTCAGCCCCTCCCAGCACAGGGCCCCTCACTGACAAAAACCATTGTGGGTTGTTAGGGGAGGCCCACGTGTTAGGGGAGAGGGGCAAGTGCAGGCCGCTGTGGCTGCTTCAGAGCTGTGCCCAGCAGTGACTGGGGCTCTCCCAGTCCGAGAAGAGGTGGTCAGCACAGCTTGGGGAAGAGTGTCTGTGGAGAGGACCCAGCACCGTCGTGTCAGGGCACCCGGCTGCAGTGGGCTCCTGTGTGAAGGGCAGTTGGCCTTGGCAGTTCTGGAGGTCCCTCCAACTTTGCCTCCAGGACCCCATCACTCAGTCTCACTTTCTTCAGGTGCCCCTGGGGACCCGTGGACTTGCACAGTAGGCATAGGCCTTGCACTTGGCCTGGGTTGGGCTAACAGGAGCTACTCTGAGTTTCTCCCCATGCATTTTCCAAACTGGGGGAAGGGTGCAGGGGGTACAGGCACAGCATGAATCTGGCTGTGTTTGAGTGGTCTTTAAAAAGCTCATGAAAGGGGTTGGTTTGGTGGTGTAGCAGGTTGAACTACCACCTGCAAGGCTGGCATCCAACACGTGCACCAGTTCTAGTCCCAGCTGCTCCACTTTCAATCCAACTCCTTGCTAATGCACCTGAGACAGGAGTGGAAGATGGCCCAAGTACTTGGGTCCCTGCCACCCACACAGGAGACTCCAAAAGGAGTCCCAGGCTCCTGGCTTTGGCCTGACCTTGTGGCCATTTGGAGAGTGAACCTGTGGATGGAAGGTTCTCTCTCTGTTTCTCCCTCTTTCTCTGTAACTCTGCCTTTCAAATAAATAAAATGAATCTTTTTTATGCATGGGAAATGCATATTATGTAAAAACTATGCCTGGATTTCAACATTTTTTGCACCAAAATAAACTTATCTTTTGAGTCCACTTTTCCAACAACTTTTCAAATTACCTGCCTGGATGGGAAAGCCCTGGACAACACCTTTACAAGTGTCGCCACTGGGGCCAAGGAGGGTCCACAGGCCAGGGTGCAGGGTGCAGGGTAGGGGAGTAGTATCTCACGCTTCAAGACCCCCAAGTTGACTTGGGCCCTCTCCTCTCCCCCACTGCCCACCCAACCTTGGTTTCTACCCTGTCTGTTCTATTTCCTGAATGCCTACAATATGTCACATTCTTTCTGTCACCCATGGCCAACTCCCCAGTCCAGGTCATCAACTTCTTCCCCCCCAGTAAATGGACTCCCTCATTCTACTATTGCCCCTCTAGCCTGGCCTCCATCCGTAGTAGGCGACTTTCAGAAGTAGTCTGGCCCTGTGCCCCCCACATCCCCAGACCCTTGGGATTGAGGCCAAGCTCAGGGTTACCTGACTCCTCCCATCTCTCCAACTCAGCTTTTGCCAAGTGTACATGCACCCACATTGCTTTGCGGCACTGGCCTGTTGGTTGTTCCTCCAAACCCCCCAGGCTCACTCCAGCCACCAAGCCCTTGACTTACGGGTCCTCAGCCTGGATCCTCTCCTTCTTCCTGCCTGCCAGACAAACACCTTCTTGCCCCAGTTTTAGCACCCTCGCCTTCAGGAGGACGTCCAGGCCACCAGCTGCTCCCCAGTCCTGCCAGAGCCCCTGTGAGACTGTCAGTGGCAGCACTCAGCACGTGGTGTGGAATCCTTGTCCTCCATGCTCCCCTCTCCCCTGCAGGCCGTGCCCAGTGCCCAGCACGAGGACATCTGGTAAACGTGGAGTGAATGAAGACCACGGTTGCAGATTCAGCAGCCTTGGAAGGGCTGAGCTTGGGCCCAAGGGGAGGGGCAGGCATTGGGGTAGTAGGTGCCTGGGTGGTGGGTGACCATCCCTCTCTGCACAGGTCTTGCCGCAGTGCGAGTTGGGGAAGAATCAGAGCCCTCACCTTGAAGCTGTGAAGGATGACTTTCCAGGCCGTCTTCCCTGTCTCCCTTTGGCCCTGTGTCCTCAGATCTGGGCCCAGGATCCCCAGGAAAGCTGAGGGCCCTACCCCCAGCCCAAGGTGGAGCTTTTGAGATGCTGAATTCAGACCAAGTCTTTCGTTCAGTCTTTGTGGTCTCTCTGTCTTGAATCTTTGGCTGAGGCGGGAACAGGAAGGTGTGGGGACACCACATGGCTCTGCTGAACCAAGTATCCCCAGGCCCATTGGCAGTAGCACTCTCCCCCCTCCCCCCTGCCCCCCACTTCCATGACCTGGAGAATCATCCACTCCACATACCCATACTCATGCCAACTGTTATTAGAATGTCTACAGAGGGAGACTGTGTGAATGAGTGGGTAAGAGTACCTTGACCTTGACCTCACAGTTCTCATTATAAATGAGTGCACGGACACTTGGGACCCTGTGAGCCTGGAGAGTGCCTCAGAGAGATGGGTCCACTCTAGAGATGCTGACCGAGCAGATGTTTGGACCGGAAGTGCTGGGAGTCACCTTCTGAAAAGCCTTGTGGTACAACAGTGGCCCTGACAGCCAGACTGGAAGGACTCAAATCCTGCTTCTGCCACTTGCTGTGCGATCTTGGCTGAGCGACTCAACCTGTGTGTGTGTCTGGAAAATGGTACTATTTAAAGTATCCACCACGTAGGGTTGTTATGAGAACAGAATGAGCGGCTCAGTGTGAAGACCTGGAGTGAGGCCTCGCAGGGGTGAGTCTTCAGCAAGGGACAGCAGTCATCACCGTAGCCCCTGGAGGCCTCTTTTCCTCGGGGCACCCCGGCCCCAGAGCCATGAGGGTGTCTCTGGAGTTCTCCTCCCTGGAGATCACCTATCTCCATAGGAGGCTAGAACCAGGGCAGTGGCGTGCTTTAACAATGGACACGGCACTCCAGGTCGACCTTCATTGGGACCATTTGCAATTTTCATGGTGTTCTGTAGCCGCCATGGCCTGTTGCAACAGGCTGAACCTGCAATCTTAGCTCATCCATAGTCAGGACAGAAAATCTCGCCTCGGGATGGAGGGATGGGAGACAGTGAAGGAGCAGCTGGTCTGTCTTGGCCTCCTCCAGACCAAGCAGTGTTTCTCAAAGGGTGGGCCACTGACCACCTGCCATGTTCAGAGGGTTTGTGTAAGTAAGTACCTGGGCCTGACACGGGACCCATTGGAGCAGAATCTTGCAAGTGGGGGCCAGTGACCCAGATGATTCTGAAGTTTGAGAACCGCAAGGTTAGGGGCCTCTGAGTTGTCCAGAATGAGCTATGAGGCAAATGTGAATTCTCCCAGAATCTTTTCCTACTGTGGCCCACGACCAACAGCGAAGACCCAGAAACTCAGGCTCTGAGAAAGCCCAGAGTTAGCAGCGGAAAGTACCTTGCCTGGGGCGTTCTAGATGAGCGAAATGACCATGAATTCATTACCGCCATTCTCAGTGAACCACGTTAAGGCAAGCTCCAGGGTCAGTGTGTGAGTGTGAATTGTGGCCAGCTTTCCTTTGAGACTTTGCAGAGCCTGTGGGTGAGGGGTCTGCAGAGAGGGGGAGCGCTGGAAGATGCGGTGAGCAGATGCTCACCAAGCAGGGAGCGAAGCCCTGGTCAGACTTGTTCGTGGCTCCAGACGCTCAGCCTGTTGGCTCCCTTCAGCGTCCTGGACTCTGTGGCTCTACCAACTTAAATAATTTTTATTACAAAAGGAAAAAAAAGGCAAAAACAACCCCCCAATATTCCCATGGGCTCCCCCCTCCGTGCCAATAAATAAGGTGGGGGAGACTGACCGGAGGAGGGGGTAGGGGTCATCGTTCAGCAGAAAAGGGAGCTTAGCCTGGGCGAGGGTGGCAAGGACATGTGGACCCCACCCCCACCCCCTTTGCAGGCACTCGGGTCACATCGGCCTGAACACAGAAATTCTGCCGGCTGCCAGCAAGTCTCGGGTTGTGCTTGGAGCAGTGTAGCCAGGGAGGAGGTCCTGCCTCGGGACGGCCAGCCTGGCTGCCCCACCCCCAGGGCCTCCTTGGTTCTGGGCGGCCATGAGTGCAGCCAGCTCCCTGCCGGCTCCCAGGCACTCTAGCAGCATCAACTGGGGTGCAAGCCCACGTGAGGGCAGAACCTCTTCACCTTGCGGTCAGAAACCAGGCCCCAGGAAAGGCCAGAGGGAGCTGGCCTTTGACGGAAGGGCACGAGGCAGGGTGTGAAAAGCCGGAGTGAGAGCTGGCGGGGTTGTGAGCCACCGGGCCAGCCTCAAGGTGTCTGTGATAGGACAGTCGGCCCCCCCTTGCCAGCTCAGCTGACACCTCTATTGCTACACCACATGGAGGGGGGCAGGGCATGCTGGCGGTGTCCAGTCCAGGTCAATGGTGTATCTCGGGGCGGGGGGGCAAGAGATGGCAGGGACCAGTGTCCCCAGCTCAGGTCTCTTCCGGGGCCAGGGCTCTCTCCTGGCAAGGGGGATCTTGGGACCCAGCGTGGCAGTTCCAGAGCGCAGTGGCGGGGTCCTCTCAGCTCCCCGCCCCGGACATGCCCAGTGGGTGGAAGCTGCTCTCTTCCAGCAGGAGGCGCCCCAGGCGGTAGAGGAGCTGGGGGTACCAGTGCACACCCTCCCCCGGGGTCCAGCTGCCCCATGCCAAGCTGTGGAACAGTCGCAAGGGCCAGAAGGCCAACTGAGCCAGCCGGTGGTCAGCCACAGCCGCGAAGCAGGAAGCGACCACATCTTCTACCACCAGCGTCCCGTGCCTCGTGAGGGGGGCGTAGGCCCCGAGGGCCACGTGGGTGGACACAGCCGCCACTCGGGCAGGCTGCAGGCCCGGCACCCCGGCCACCAGCACGTACTGGCCAGGCTGCACGTGGCTGGCGAACGTGGCCCGGAAGCGGGCTGCTGTCTCTGTGCGATTGTCGGCCGTGAAGAGCAGGTGGGCCGGGGTGAGCGCCAGGCGCCGTGGAGGGTCTTGGGTCTCGATGACCTGGAAGGCCCTCAGCCTGTCAGGCTCGCGGTCCAGGAAAATGAGTACATCGCTGAAGGTGGGGTTTCCGTCCTCCCCCATGGCTAGCACCCGGTCTCCCGGCCTCACGGCTGACATGGCCACGCGTGCGCCACTCTCCAGGCGCACCTGCGCTCCGGCGGGGAAGCAGCCACCAGTCTTGGCTGCGGCCGAGTGCTCTGTGGGAAGAAGGGACAGGAAGGTGTTACTGGTGGGGAGCTTGAGTCCCGCTCCATACCCCTCACCTGGACACCCCCAGCCCAGCATGGCACCTCCTGCTCCCCGGGGACCTCCCCAGGTTCCAGCCCTTTCCTCCCACTTAGGCAGGCTTGAACCCCCAACCTACACCGTGATCTTCTGGCCCCTGCTCCCCAGCCTGATCCTTTGCCAATGAGAGGTCCTACTGGGGCTCAGGACCCCGTGGACGAGAACAGAAGGGTCCTGGCGAGGCCCCGGTGACCCCTGGAGCTGTTCCCATCCTGACAAGACTGATACAGTTGGAGGCCAGAGGCCAGCTGAGCCAGGCGGTGGTCACTTGTGACTTGAACCAGGAAAGCCGCAATCTCATGGAGAGGGGGTGTCACTTAGCTCCTCTGGGGTCTAGATGTCCTTGCTCAGATGCCCCCCCAATTTGTCTTCTCAGGCTGTCACCCCAAGTTACGCGATGGGGTAGGCCCCTTGACCCCTGGAAGGGAGGGTGGGGCCAGCTCAGGGGGCACAATACAGAGTCCTGGGGCAGACTCAGCGTGATGGGCGGGGCAGGGCGGGCAGGGGTGAGGACACGATTGCCATCTTCAGTTCACATACTGGTCTTGTGCGGGGCAGGACACAGTGGCATCAGTGGGGGGGGGGCGGTGCAGAACAGTGCTTGGGGGCAGGAGTCATGAATGGAAGTGGCCACTGGGCCTGGGCCAGGGTCTGCAGGTGAAGGGGGTTGTGACTTGAAGTAGACATAGTTGGTGGGGGAAGAGCCGAGCAGAAGGGGCAGGCTGTGGCTGTGGGATCACCACCGGGAGCTCAGCCAGGACCGACAACGCCAAAAGGCGGGCCCGGTCTCTGTGCCGGGTCTGTGAATGGAACTACTCCTGATGCCAGTGTGGAGCCGGCCTGGGACCCACACAGGAACCAGAGGGAGCACCCACGGCTGGACTTGGTGTAGGAGGGAGCAGGTGAGGCCCCGGTGCCTGCCAATTCTGATCAACAAGGCGGCCAATCTAGAAAAATCCACTTTATTGAGTCCACTTTTATTCCTGGCTCTCGTAGCTGGCTTTGCCCCAGAATTTCCAGCTTTGGGGCTCTGGTGAAGAGGTTGGGTCGCCTGCGCCCCCTCTGACCTGCAGCTGAGTTGCTGGGCTCTGAACCTCTGGGCTCCAGGCCTGGTGTCTGGGCACACCCTGGCCCCTGACCCCACCCCCAGCCTTGTCCTGCACCAGGCTGGGTGGGGAGGCGGTGGTGTCTGACAGCCTGGCTTCCTCCATCCGTCCCGTCCAGCTTGCTCTGTCGTGCACCTGCTGAGGCAGGTTCGGGACTGCAGACGGCCAGTGGCCCTGTCTCCCTAGGATCCTTCCACACTACCAGGCACGGAGCCGGAGGAGCAGGCCGTGGCGAGCAGCCGCGGGGAGCGCCGCCGCCGCCGCCGATGTCCTCTTCCCCCAGGGCCCCGCCTCCTTCCCCGGGCAGGCCTCTTCACCTTCTTGGCCCCAGCGGGCACTGCACTGCCTGCCCACACCCTGCGGCCCCGACCCCGGGCCCAGCTCCCCGGCAGCAGCTCACCGGACTTGACCGAGCAATGCACGTGGGCCTTGGACTCGTAATACACCCAGTCGAAGCCGGCCTCCACTGCCAAGCGCGCCAGCAGTCCGTACTTATTGCGGTCACGGTCGGACGTGGTGATGTCCACTGCGCGACCCTCATAATGCAAGGACTCCTCCGAGTGGTGGCCGTCCTCGTCCCAGCCTTCAGTCACCCGCAGCTTCACGCCGGGCCACTGGTTCATCACGGAGATGGCCAGCGAGTTCAGGCGGTCCTTGCAGCGCTGCCAGAGGGACCAGGGCCAGGTTAAGGGAGAGGAGCCGGCCCGGGCGCAGGTGCGCTTGCAGCCTCGCCCTGGACTCTCCCACCGAACCCACTGGAGCTGGAAAAACGGAGAGGGTGCTCTTCCCCGCTCCCCTAGGCACAGAGGCCCGCAGCGTGCTCGCTCCCATCCTAGCATCCGCCCCCCACCCGCCCCGCCCCGTGACCTGGACCGCATGGTGGCGCCACCAAGGTGGCGGCACACGGCGCGCCCTAGGGCAGTCCTTCCCTGCTGTGCTTTCTACCCCTCTGCTCCGGGGGATCGGTCACTCCACTGGTGGGGCTGCCCCCTTCTGGCCCCCAGTCCTGTCTGAGGGGGAAGGAGGGCTGCCCGGCGGCCGGGAAGTGCGAGGGTTGCTGCCCAGCCGACCGCCTGCGGCTCGCCTTTGAGGCGTGCAAGGCCCGAGGTGCCCAGTAGGTGTCACCGCAGCCTCAGGGCTGAGGCCCGCGGACCCTGGGCCCTGGAGGCACGGCAGGTGCAGGGCGCCCCGGCAGCGCAGGAGCGTGTGTTGGAGGGGGGCTGCAGGGCTTTCTTGGGTCTCTGAGTGCTCAGAGAGCATTCCTGCTGAGCCCCTCTTATGATTCTAAAGCCACCGGCACCCGCACCAGGATGCAGCGGCGGGAGACCCAAAAGTCGGTGGGCTAGTGCTTGGGCTCCCCCTTCCCCCCTGGGGGGCGTTGTGAGGCGTCTCCCTCTGTCCAGGAGCACACGGAGTTGCTAATCCCAGAGACCTCAGCACCTTGGCCCAGTGCGCCGCGCCTATAGGAGAGAGAATTCAGTAAACTGAGCTTCTCTCTGATCTCCACGATCCTCCTCCCGTGGAGTGGGTTAGAGCCATGGGCAGGGGGAGGGCTGGAGACACCATCCGACGCTGAGGCCCCATGCGTGGCTGGGTCCAGGGCAGCTGACCGCGGGGAGGGGTGCGGAGGCCAGGGCTTTGGCTTGCTGGGGAAAGCACCCTTCCGCCGGTGCTGGGCTTAAAGGTGTGAGGTGCAGCCACGTGCGGGCAGCCCAGATCTCCGCCTGCCCCACCCCACGGAGCCCGGGGCCCCAGAGACCCTTGGACTCGGCCTCCCGGGAGTCAACAGCAGCTTCAACCCAAAGCCCGCAGGTCCTCCCCAACCCGCAGCCTGGCTAGGGGAGCTCATTGCCCGGGGAGGGAACCCTGGGCGCTCTTTCCGGGTCTTTGTGACAAAGCTTCTAGCCCCCACCTCCGCTCGCCCCCCCCCCCGCCGCCGCCCTGCTTCCCGCCCCTTTCTTCCCCACCGCCACCCTCCCTGGGTCCAGAGCCTGGGCGCTCGCTGTCAATGATTGCCCAGCCCGTGGTCCGGATCCTTATCTGCATTCCTCGGCGCCCGGCCCGGCCCGGCCACCAGCCAACCTTCGGCCCCGACACTGGCCGGCCAGCCCCGGCGCCAGGGCGCATGCTGAAGGCCGTGATCTAGCTGCTCTTCCTAAAAGGTCTAGAAAGCCGGCTGCCCGCTTGCTGGGCAAGCCCGGGGAGACCCCAGAGGAAGGGAGCGGAGGTCTCTCTCAGCGCGCATCGGGCTGCGGGGAAGGAAGTTTGCGCGCCTGCGACTGGCGGAGCGCGGGGTCCTGCTTCGGGAGTGCAGAGCCTGGAGTTGGCTCTGCCCCCAACCTCCCTCGGCATCCCTGCCTTCTCTTCCACTCCTTCCCGTTCCCATACCCAAGCCCAGGGGTCCCCCAAGTTCGGTCCCAGAGCCCGGAGATCCCGGCACCCCACCCTTTAACCGCAGCCTAGCCGCGGCCGCGCCGCTGTGCCCTAGGGACAGACACGTGGGCTCGCCCAGCGGGTTCCCTTCTCCGCCTCCGCCTCCCGCTCAACTCTTCTCGGCTGTTCCTTAACCCAGACCCAGACGGGGACCCTGCTCCAGGAGCCGGCAGCGCAGAGAACCCAGAGCTCGCGGGGGGAGGAAAGTCCACGGGGCCCTCGGCGCCCGGAGCGTCTTCAGCCTCAGGGGTGCCGAGCGGCTTCGACAGCAGAGCGGCACCGCAGCGAGGGAGGCTAGGCTGGGAGGGGCCGCGTGGGTCGAGGTGCCTCCGGGAGCAGCGTCCGGCCCGAGCTGCCAGCACTCCGGGGCCGAGGCACGGCCGCCAACCTGCCGGGCTGTGGGGCTTGGCCAGCGGGGCGCTCTCTTCTCACATACTCCGGCGGGCTCCAGGAGGGCGACATTCCCGCCGAGACCCCTGGCCGGCCCGTATGGGACAGGAGGCAGCCGGGTTGGCGAGAGGGGCAGGTGCCAGGGGGGCGTGCCAGGCAGCGGAGAAAAGGTGCCAGGGGGGGCGGGCAGGGCCGGGCAGGTGGCGGTGCTTCGGCGGCGGCGCACTGGGAGGGCGGATCGCGCTCACCTGGGTCATGAGGCGGTCGGCGCCCGTGTTCTCCTCGTCCTTGAAGATGATGTCGGGATTGTAGTTGGGAGTGAGCTCCTTGAAGCGCTCCGAGCTGCGCGCGATCTTGCCTTCATAGCGCCCGCTGGCGCCCAGCGTCTTCTCGGGCACGTTGGGGCTGAACTGCTTGTAGGCGAGCGGCACGAGTTTGCGCGGCGGCCGCCGGCGGCTGCCCACCACCCGGCCCGGCCCGCAGCCCCGTGCCGCCGGCACCAGCAGCAGCAGCAGGAGCAGGCAGAACCGCAGTCGGGGCCGGAGCCGGGCGGGAGACATGGCCGGGGAACCCGGGAGAGCGACGGGCTAGGGCGCCGGGTGGGCTGATGGGTGGGCGGGTCGACGGGAGAGCGCTCCGGGGGCTCAGGCGTCCGGGTGGCTCCGGGGGGCTCCAGGCGGGGGCGCCATGGGCGGCGCGGCGCGGCGCAGGGCCGGCGGGACTCAGGTGCGGGGCGGGGGCCCGGGGCCCTGGCTGGTGGCGGCGCGCTGTCCCCCTCGGCGCCTCGACTCTGAGCTGCCCGGCTCGCCGGACGCCAATAAATAGGCCGGCCCGTTTGTTTTGGCAACGCGGCGGCGGCGGGGGGCGGCGGGCGGCGGGGCTGCGGGCCGCCGGGCTGGGCTGGGCTGGCCGGGCCGGCGGGCTGGAGGGCCCCGCGGTTAGCACCCCGGCCCGGCGGTCAGGCGGCTCGGGCGGAGCGGGAGCTGCTGCCGTCCGTGGCGCAGCCCGGGGCCGAGTGAGAGGGGAAATGGGAGAGATCCGGGCTCGGGCCCCGCGCAGACCGCACCCTGCCCATGTCCCTGCCTCCTGTGCGCTCGACAGCGAACCTGCAGCAGAGGGCAGCGCAGCCTCCTCCCCCTCGGGCGGGCGGCCTCGGCGCTGGCCAGCCCTGGTCCCGCTCGCTCCTCGGCCGCGCGTCCGCCCGCCCGCTGCCCTCTGCACCCCCATGCACTGCCCGAGTCTACCCTCCCCGCCCGGACGCGCCCCACCCCGCCCTGGGGCCTCGCCTCCCCACGCCTCGCGGCTCCGGGGTGCCCCGCCAGGCGCAAACCTCCCGGACAGGAGCTGCCACCCCCACGGAGACCGCAACCCACGGCGCGGCCGGACGCGAGGGGCGGGGGGCAGTGGCCGGACCGCACGGCCGCCCACGGTGTCCCCTGCGGGGAAGCAAACCCAAAAGACAGGAGGCCGCTCCTAACCTGGTGCCCCACCCGGAGGCAGCCGACCTGCCCTCCGCTCGGCGCAGCTGGGTTCAAAATCACCCGGGGCTCACTTCCCACGGCCTGCTGGGTGGGAAACTAGCAGTGGGGAGTGCAGCCTTCCGAGGAGTCAGATGGGGGTGTGTGTGTGAGTCGGTAACAGCATGGAAACACGCGAGATGAAGGGCATGGGGGGCACGGGTCAAGATGCAGACACTGGCTGCTAATGTGGGAGCGCCCACGGAACACCAAGAAGCGTCTCCAAGTGCCCCTGGCACCGGGGCTTGCTGAGAAAGCCAGAAAGCCTTGAAGCCACTGGCACCCAGAACTGCCAAATAATGGCTTTCTTAGTTCTACTCTGCAAGGTAAAGAGGCCGGAGACCAGGTCGAGGCGGCCAGAGATTCAACCAGGGGCCACGTATTTTAATTGAGGAAAATTTTAATTCAGGACGTTCAAGCAAGCTGAGCGAATTAGGACCCCATCTACCAAAGCGAGAAAAAAAGCAGCAGGTTAAAAGCCAACCAAAGCTCCGCCGCGGCATCCACTATCCGCTTTGGCTGTGATCTATTCTACTAAATCAGTAAGGATAGAAACAGAAGAAGGAGAAATGGGGCTTAAAAGTTCTCATTCTTCCAATATCAACACAGCAGGTGCCATTTGGTTGGTGCTTATGCAGCTGGTTTGTGGCCGCTACTTGATTATATGTAGGATTCTACAAGCTTTGTGTCATTTAAAGTCACAACAGTCGAATGAGCTACCATCATTCCCATTTTACAAAGGAGGACATGGAAGCTGAGAGAAGAGAAGCAACCTGCTGGGAGCTGTGGAGCAAGGATTCAAGCCCATGGTCTGCCCTGGGGCCAACCTTTGCCCGTGCAGGTGCACGGACCCTCCCGGTACAGGACTCAGCCACCCGGCGCTACCTGGGTTTGGGCTGCAGTAGCTTTTCACAGACTGGATCAGTTTGGAAGGGATACCAAAAAGTGCTCAATCTAAGCAGGGGCTGTTACAGCAAAGCAAAGCGAGGCCCACAGAAGGGCAGGGCGGGTGGCTCCACCCAGGAGTGGAGGGGTGGCTCATCTCCCCCTGGCCTCCTTGGGGTCCGCTCTTCCTTACCCTAGCGCTCAGGTGCCCTGTTTCCTCGTCCTAGAGTACTGCTGCTGCTTTCCCCTGGAAGTCTTCCAAGTGCTTTAACTTGTCTTTCCCAAGACCTCCCCCTGCACTGTTCTCAGCGGCTTCCCCTCTGCGCCCCACCCCCTTCAGGTTCCTGGGACAGACCATCCAATCCCAGCAGTAGCACCCAAATCCATCAGGCGCTCTCGATGTTGACGAGCCAAGAGAAAGAAAATGCATCACCTTCCGAGGTCATGTCGCGGAGCCCAACTTCTCTCCTAGAGAAGTCCTGCCTCGGGTTGCATCTGCCTTCCCACCTCCCTCTCTGATGCAAATTCAACTCTGGCCTTAGGGGTTGGGGCCATTGTCCTGTGGTAGCGCCCCTTATGGTGCATGGATTTGAAGAGGTGTTAAATTCGCTTTCAACCTTCTCTTCTCCAAGGGAAAGGAAAACTCTCACAGGGGCTCTCCTTTGTAACCATTGATTAGCTCTGCCACTTTCCTTCTCCTTTCTCCTCCTAGCAGATACGAATGCAGTACAGATCTGACCAGTGTGAACCGGTGTTGCCCACCATGGGATCAGGTGCGCCCCTGCTGCAGTGCCGCCTCCCCCAACCCTTCATGAGACCCTCCTCTGCCAGGCTGACTTGGCAGTGGCGGCCAGTGTGTGTCCACAGGTTGACATGCGCCAAGTCTCTCCTCTGTGCCAGGTGCTTTACACAATTAATGAAAATCCCCACAGGACCACGCTGGGCGTGGCCGCTATTATTCTCACTTGACAAATCCACAAGGCTCAGCTTTAGAAGTAAAGCAATTTGCCTGTGGGCTCAGTTAAAATTGGCACCTGGAGTTTTTATACTCTGAAGTTATACACTAAAAAATAAAAAAAGATTTATTTATTTATTTGAGAGGCAGAGTTACAGACACAGAGAGAGGTTCACTCCCCCAAATAGCTGAAATGGCCAGAGCTGGGCCCATCTGGAGCCAGGAGCCAGGAGCTTCTTCCAGGTTCCCCACGCAGGTGAAAGGACCCAAGCATTTGGACCATCTTCTGCTGCTTTCCCAGGCCATTAACAGGGAGTTGAGTTGGAAGTGGAACAGCCAGGATTCGAACCGGTGCTCACGTGGGATGCAGGTGCTGCAGTTGGAGGCTTAGCCTATTGTACCACAGCACCAGCCCCTGAAGTTACACTCTTTTCTCATGACACCATGGTGCTTCAGAATCTGAATCTCAAATTTAAGGATCAGCTTCAACCCGGTCTCCTGCAGTGGAGGAAGAGAGAGAGGAAGGTGGAGATTGGAGGTATGGTTTCTATAGCAGTGAGCAGAGCTCTTTAAAAAAAAATTGTTTATTTGATATTGAAAAAGAGACAGAGAGACAGACATAGAAAGATCTTCCCCCCAACTGATTCACTCCCCAAATGCCTGCAACAGCCGGGGATAGGACAGTTTGAAGCGATTGTCTCAAGTGGGTCGTATGAACCCAAGTACTTAGGCCATCATCCACTGCCTCCCAGGTGCGTTAGCAGGAAGCTGGATCAGAAGCACACAGGAGCCAGGACTGAACCAGGCACATTGATGGGGATGTGGGCGCCCCAAGTGGCAGCTTAGCCCACTGTACCACAACACCCACTCAAGCACTTGTAACCCAAGTTAGGGCCTCAGACCCTTGTTCATTTCTTGGCTGCCCGTGTCCTTAGCTGTTTGGTACATATGGGGCTAATTTGTTAGACCTGTCGAATGAAGCCCGGCTTTTTGTGGTCATGGCTAGGTTCTGCCAACCCTAACACTGGGGTACTGCAGTGTGCCGCTCTGGAAGTGCCAGGGCCCAGAGCTCCCTGGATCTCCTCATTAGGAGAGAGCTGCAGTGACAGAGCTTCTCAGGGCACCTCACAGCTGAGTCCTGGGCCTGTTGGCAGAATCTCTTCTGTTGCCTTTATTTTATTATTTTTTAAAAGATTTATCCATTTGTCCAAAAGGCAGAGTTCCAGAGAGAGAGAGAGAAGGAGAGGCAGAGAGAGAGAGAAAGAGAGGGAGAGAGAGAGAGGGAGAGAGAGAGAGAGGGAGGTCTTCCATCTGATGGTTCACTCCCCAACTGGCTGCAATGGCCAGAGCTGAGCTGATCTGAAGCCAGGAGCCAGGTGCTTCTTCCAGATCTCCCACATGAGTGCAGGGGCCCAAGGACTTGGGCCATTTTCTTTCTTTCTTTCTTTCTTTCTTTCTTTCTTTCTTTCTTTCTTTCTTTCTTTCTTTCTTTCTTTCTTTCTTTCTTTCTTTTCTTTTTTTTTTTTTTGACAGGCAGAGTGGACAATGAGAGAGAGAGAGAGAGACAGAGAGAGAAAGGTCTTCCTTTGCCGTTGGTTCACCCTCCAATGGCCGCCGCGGCCGGCGCGCTGTGGCCGGCGCACCGCGCTGATCCGATGGCAGGAGCCAGGAGCCAGGTGCTTTTCCTGGTCTCCCATGGGGTGCAGGGCCCAAGCACCTGGGCCATCCTCCACTGCACTCCCTGGCCACAGCAGAGGGCTGGGACTTGGGCCATTTTCTACTGCTTTCCCAGGCCATAGCAGATAGCTGGATCAGAAGAGGAGCAGCTGGGACTTGAACCGGCACCCATATGGGATGCCAGCACTGCAGGCAGCGACTTTACCTGCTGCACCACAGCGCCGGCCCCTTCTGTTGCCTTTAGATCCCCACTACTCCTCAGTCAACAGTTTTGAAGAGAACAAGGATCATTCTATTGCTTTGGATAAAATGATTCTTTTTTGCCCCCCTCTCCAAAAGTGAAAGTTGGAAAGATAGGTTGGAAAGGGAGGAAAATACACCATGGAACCTTATAATTTATTTTTTTTAAAGATTTATTTTATTTCTTTGAAAGGAAGAGTTACAGAGAGAAAGAAGTCTTCCATCCACCAGTTCACTCCCCAGATGGCTGCAGTGGCTGGAGCTGTGCCGATCCGAAGCCAAGAGCCAGGAGCCTCCTCCAGGTCTCCCATGCAGGTGCAGGGACCCAAGGACCTGGGCTATCCTCTACTGCCTTCATAGGCCATAGCAGAGAGCTGGATCAGAATTGGAGCGGCTGAGACCCAACCGATACTCAAATGGGATACTGACACCACAGGCAGCAGCTTTACCTGCCACGCCAATGTGCCAGCCCCATGAACCTGATAATTTAAGCATTTGTCAAGTAGACTACTGTGTGAGTGTTTATAGTCGATCTCAGCTTAACGCTATAGTACAACTACGATATACTTGTAGTACATAACCACATCATAGTACATACAAATTATATATTATATATTCATACAGATATAGATCCTTCAAAAAGTTTGTGGAAAAGAAAATGGAATTAAAAGACGGATTTATTTTGGTGCAAAACATTTTGAGATCTATGCTTCGTTTTTTCAGAATACACATTTTTCATGAACTTTTTGAAGATCTTTCATTTGCGTGGCTTTCAAATACCTTCTCCACCAAAACAAACCCATCTCTTCCTTCCCTTTTTTGCTCAGACACATTTGGTGTCGGTCCATACTTCTTCAGTCACTTCGTCTGCTGTCTCCTAACCTCACCACTTGACCAGATCAATCCGGCTCCAAATCCAAGACAAGTCTGAGGAATGCAGTTAGTCCAATGTCCTCCAGGGTGTCAGAGCCGAGCAGCCCTGGCGCGGTGGAACCGCTGGATCTGGAGGTGACAGACCCATGCCTGAACACTGTCTTTGCTACCTTCTACTTGTGTGGCCTTGGGAAAACCACTGCACTTCTCGGAATTTGTTCTTTTCCCCTATAAATAGCAGCTATCTCCTAGGGTTGCTGAGAGGGTTAGCAATACAAGTGGTCGATCGCAAATCCAAGCATGTGTAATTCAGGGCCAGCCTCTGCTGGGTGCACTAGCAGCAGCAGCCGTTCTCTGATTCCATTCACGTGTGTGCCCCTGGGTAGCCGTGGTGATTAGCAGGCCCTGCGTCTTCCCAGTAGGGAGCATCTAGCAGTACATAGCAGTACAACGGTGGGCATAGAAGGACGGAGAATGCAAACAGCAAGGTGGAAGGTCCAGTCGTCCCCCAAAGAATTTCCTGTTCCACCTTGAAGAGGAATCAGGAGACTCCAAGGCCCAAGTGCTGCTCGTGGTTGAGTATGGAATAATTCTTGTAAACCAGATAGGCTAATAGAGAAGGTAAATTTGGTCTAGGAGAATGTGGAATTAATAAATGACCAGCCTGGGCTTAGAGCTCTCGGATGAAATCGGTTTTGAAGGAGCAACAGGAATGACTGACAAGAAGGAGGAGGAGCCTCGGGAAAAGTGGGGGTGGGGGTGGGGTGTGTGTGTGTGCAAGTCAGGGTGATGGCCCTGGCAATGAAGAGCCAAGGGAGCTGATCTAGGGAAGGGGGGAAGCCCACAGCATCTCAGGGAGCCTCACGAAGGAGACACTGTTGTCTTCATTATGCAAATGAGCTAGCTGAGGGTCAGAGCGTGTACGTGCGGGAGTTGGAGCTGGAATCCAGGCCTGTTCCACGGTGCAATAACACTGTTTCTCGGAGAGTGACTCCCAGGGCAGGCATGCTGGGTTGTTGACCTCTGTTCAAGTCAATCATTTTCTCTTCTAAGTCTAGGGAACTGTTTTTCCTCTCTCAAGAGTCATTACCTTCCTCTCGGGCTTTTTCCATCTCGTACCCTGACCAATTCCCCAACTGGTTGGGATCACCCTGACTTCTAGTCTTGATTTTTTGGAGGAGGTTAGCAACTCTACCAAGTCTGACCCATATGCAGAAACACTTCTCTTTCAAACCAGAGAGCAGTCCAGAACACACTTAGAGATCGAATTAGAGCCACTCAAAATTAACAATGCCTTGAAAGCTACTGTTGATTAGAAATGGGAATGTCAAGTCAACTTTGCCCAGACAATAAGCTCATTACAAGGCACTTCAGAGAGATTCGGCATTAAAGACCTTGCTTTGATGACTTTGAAAAGGTAGGCACAGGCAGTAGAATCACTTACAAAGAGACTAAAGGTTGTGGGAAACTCTTATCTTGTAGACAGACATTTGCAGATAGAAAAGCATACATACAAATGCACTTCTGTGTGTGGATTTAACATGTTTATTAGCTGTTCCACCCCAGCGTCTCTGTTTGGAAGCACAGTTGCTTCAGAGAAAATCTTGGAAAATGCTAGCCCACCGAATGTTCCCTACGGGGATACCACTCTTCTCATACTGGGTGATTCTCCTGACACGCCGGCCAGCTTTCTCTACCCCACACTGTCTCGCCCAGTCCCTCCTGGTAGAGACAGCATCCTAAGGAGGCTGAGGATCTATAGCCAAAGAAAACACTTGATCACTTGTCTTTAAATAACACATGTTCTTAGACTCTGCAAAATTGTGGCTACAGCTAACACAATGGGATTTACTCCCCACTCCCACCCTGCAACAGGTTGTCCCCTCAAAAATGGCTAAAACCACCCCAAGATGCTGTGAGTGGGTGTTGTGTGTATGTGTGCCTGTGTGCGATCTTTCTTCATTTATTCACTCACCAAGAACAATCTTGAGCACCTACTAAGTGCCAGACGTTGTTCTAGGTCCCTGGGATGTGAGAGAACAAGAAAACACAGATGCCGGCATTCCTAGAGCTGTATTCTAATGGAGAGGAGTCAGGGAGATGGACCACTAAAAGCAAACATTAAAATAGATGCCACACTTTGGCAGGGAATAAGGAAGGGCTAGGGTTTATGGCAGGGCTTTAGAAATAAGGATTATGAGCAAAATAGGTAAAACAGGGTAAAAGAACTGTGGGGAGGGGATGCCCGGTCAGAAGGCAGATGGCTGTGCTCCATGAAGGGGAGCGGCCATGGGAAGGCGTGAGAAGGCCAACACAACCCTGCAAGCCATGGTTAAGGGAAGGGCACTGTAGGCAGACAGAACAAGGCACACAGCAAAGGCCCAAGAGGCTAGGCACGCTGCAGAAACAGCCAAGACCATTGTGTTTGAGGGAGATAGAGCTGGGGGCAATGGGAAGAGTGAGCTTGATTTTCTGCCTTCTGATCGCAAGAGCTTTTTCAAATTTTTAAAGAGCTCAGAGTAGAGATAAGTTACCTTTCAAAGATATGTATTTCCATACTGGCATGTAAATAAAGACACAGCACAGTCCAGTAAAAGGAGGCACCAAAATAGCATTTATGCCTAGGCTTCTTTTAAAGAGAGAGAGGGCTGTGTTGACACAGCTCTCGCTTTCTATTTCATACACATGAAAATACCATCCTTTAGATGTCAACATTGCATTGCGAGCTTATTGCAAGAGGAGAGTTTGCCTTTGTGGCCATTTGGTAGGTAGCATAACGCCCTTGATGGAATGGATGCTCGCAGGCACTCAATACCTATGTGATTTAATGCTTGTTTAATGGTTCCTGGTTCTTGTGGAATACGGGTATTTCTGTCTCATGCCCAACACTTTCCCTCTAAACCTGTTTCTCATTTGCAGTTCAAGCCTATGAACAACATGAGGTTCAAGCAACCAACCTGGCCTCTTACTTTCCCCTTCCTGGTCAGGAATATAGCACACTCTCTGGCGCTTCCAAGGTGAGTCTTTCTTCCACTGAATTCTTGCCACGGCTCACCCAAGTTGGCTTCACTAATGAAATGCTTTCCACCATCTTTTTTAAAAAAGAAGTATTATTTATTTTATTTGAAAATCAGAGTTATACAGAAAGAGGAGAGGCAAAAAGAGAGAGAGAGAGAGAGAGAGAGAGAGAGAGAGAGAGAGGTCTTCCATCGGCTAGTTCACTCCCCAATTGGCCACGATAGCCAGAGCTGTGCCAATCCGAAGTCAGGAGCCAGGAGCTTCTGCCAGGTCTTCCATGCAGGTGCAGGGGCCCAAGGACTTGGGCCATCTTCTATGCTTTCCCAGGCCATAGCAGAGAGCTGGATCAGAAGTGGAGCAGCCAGGACTTGAACTGGCGCTGGGATGCTGGCACTGCAGGCGGCAGCTTTACCGGCTACGCCACAGCGCTGGCTCTGCTTTCCATCATCTTTAGATCACGTTGAGAGCAATTTCTCTACCTGCTTCAATTCCATTGGACGATTACCATTATTTTTGAGATTCCCATCCAGAAGTGTGTATACCTCTCAGGTTCTCACTCCCAGGAACTGTTTCTGGTGGGAAACTCAAAGCCCACCAGACCAGCCCTGTTTCAGAATGGCTTTGAGGAATGACCCGCGGGAGCCACGCCGGTCCCTGAATCATCACACAGCACCTACGTGAGAAACAAGCCGAGTGTTCCTTTTGTCGCCCCACCCCCACCCTATACGGACAGACGAAGGAACTACAGTTTCATTTGGCACAGCTCGCCTATCTTCATTCTTCAGAGCCTAAAAACGCACACACACTTTGATCGTTCAATAGTCCACGGAGCTGCAGCTGGGGCCTCCGTGTACTTTTATCTCACAGGCTGGTGACACTTCCGAAGGCAGTGAGGCTGCGACTTGCGTCCATGGCATCCTGGGAAAAGCACAGCCAACCCCACACTCTCAACCCTTGCCCCTTTCATGAGCTGGGTGCTTGCAAGAGGAACCCTGCTGGACGTCTCCGTGTGAAACTTCCCCTTCACTCAAGCTTCATCTTCTCTTGTTTGTTGATTTGAACGACCGTTGTACGGCTTATCCTTCTTAAGTGATCTGTTCCTCCTGGTCTATCTTAATTAGGTAGATCAGCCTGCCACATTTAATTCATTCCTATTAACGAGAGCAGCACATTACCAGTGCCAGAGAGCCACAAGGACCCCTTCTAGGTTCCTGAGTATTATTTTTAATATTGCTATCACATTAGGGGACTAATGAAACAGAATATCTTTATTACCAGCTCTGCTTCCCCAACCAGTGCCTTCCCCTTCCTCCCACAGGTGACACAGGACCAAGTGGCACTGCCGTGACCTGGAAGCCCCAGAGAGCGACAGCACCGGAAGCTGGCAGCCTTTCCTCGCCCCGTGGCGGTGGTCTGTGTCTCCATCTTGAATCAGGGAATTGTGTGACCAGCAGCCCTGCTCTGAGGGTCCCTGAATGGGGACCCACACCCTCCGGGGTTTTCCGCTCACCTTTCAAGGCCTGGGGTGGGAGGGGACGGGCAGGATGGAGTGCCAGTCAAAAGGATGACCCTTCCCTATTCTGCTCTCCTCTCCTGTCACCGATTTCTGACCGGCCCTCGATCCTATCAGGGGTCCATAAAGCTGGGAGGACTCTGGCCCGGGAGAGGGGGGTAGGGGTTAGGCAAACAGGCCAGGGAGGCAGTTGGTTGAAATTTAACCACAATATTCTCGGTCTCTATTGTTTTGAGTGAGGCCCAATACTTCCACAGCAGGATTATAGGATCTGATTAACCATGTTAGACAACAATGCTGGCTGGGATGGGCTTCCCCTTCCAGCTGCCAATATGAAAAAGTAAATACAACACCCAGATTTCAGAAGGGACTCCAGCAGCCCCCGAGGCCCACTCCCCAATTCCAACCCCGCTACTGTGTTTGGCCCCCAGCGCGGGGAGGGAGGAAGAGTGTGGCATGGCATGCTCCTTTAACTACTGGCCCTTGGCCCAGCGAGACAAGTAATCCTGGCACAACCTTCCCAGGTGAGTCAATGGCCGTGTGCTCCCCACACCCTGGAATTCGTCCAGGGCCTCTTCCGGGTTCCCCTGGTCGGCTGGCTCGGATTCTGAAAGCCAGGTGCCGGGAAGCCAGCCTGCATCCAGAGGGTCCCAGGCTGGTAGAGACTCAGTGGGGGTGGGACCAAGTGCTCAGAAGAGCGATGGCGCCTTTGCTGGGATCCTTTGGTGCTGCCATGGGTTTCCCACGTGCCGGGGGAGAGCTATGAGAGCCTCGAGCTTAGGGGCTGCACACACGGCCGCCATAGAGAACGGCACAGGAGAGGCAAAGGATCCCTCGGGTGTTCTGCAAGAGACAGAAGGTGGATGCACGGGGGTTTCCCAGGGCCCCTCCTCCTCACACACAGGCAGGCTGCCTTGGATGGGTTCCCCCCAGCATGAGATCCTCTGAGGCCCTGGCCAATAAGAGGAAGACACAGGAAGCAACAAGCCCCCGGACAACCCAACAGCATCTCCCAGGGCATCCGGCGGCCAGGGGAAATCCTCCTCCTCTGGTCCCAGCACTGCCTTCTGCGTCTCAGGGCCTCCTATGATCCCTTCCAGTCCGCACGCTGATGGGACGTTGGTTCCACATCTGGGAACCCGGGAACCCAAGGCCTGGAGCTCTGAGTTCGGCAGCTTCCTTGCAGTAAATCAATCCTACCAACAGTTTCTTCTGCAGAGGAGTTGGAAGATGGAAATCACTTCAGGGAAGAGGCTGGAAAAACACAGCCTGATTGGATCAAAACCCAGTTAAGATAAGGCCAACTTTGTTGTTTTTTTTTTTTTTTTTTTTTAAGATTTATTTATTTATTTATTTGAAAGGCAGAGTTAGAGAGACAGAGGCAGAGGGGGAGGGAGGGAGGGAGAGAGAGAGAGAAAAAGAGCCAGGAACTTCTTCCAGGTCTCCCACATGGGTGCAGGAGCCCAAGGACCTGGGCCATCATTTAAAAAAATTTTTTTTATTTATATAAACAGAACAGATTTCATGTATTTCATATACACAATTTTTAAAATTTATTTATTTGATAGAGTTAGACAGTGAGAGAGACAGAGAGAAAGGTCTTCCTTCTGTTGGTTCACCCCCAAAATGGCCGCTACGGCCAGAGCTATGCTGATCCAAAGCCAGGAGCCAGGTGCTTCTTCCTGGTCTCCCACGCGGGTGCAGGCGCCCAAGCACTTGGGCCATCCTCCACTGCCCTCCCGGGCCATAGCAAGAGTTGGACTGGAAGAGGAGCAACCGGGACTAGAACCCAGTGCCCATATGGGATGCTGGTGCTGCAGGCAGAGGATTAACCAAGTGAACCACGGCACCGGCCCCAATTTGGGCCATCTTCCACTGCTTTCCTAGGCCATAGCAGAAAGCTGGATTGGAAGTGGAGCATCTGGGACATGAACCAGCACCCATATAGGATGCCGGCACTGTAGGCGGAGGCCCCAAGCCAACTCTTCTTTAGTAGCGTAATACCACCACGGTGAAATCTTTCAAGTTAGGGCTAAAAACTGACCCTGACCTCCAACAATATAATCAAAGCCATGGTCAGACAAAAACAAAGTGCCCAGGACTTGTGTCTATTAACACAGATTACACTCCTGGCGCAGGGAGGGCTGAGCACAGCAGGTAGTGTTGTGCTGTACTCCTTGCCACAATCTTCCTACTTTTGTAAGCAGCAGAAAATGAGGGACAGAGTAATGAGAAGAAAATGTCCCTGCCAGCGCTGTGGTATAGAGGGTAAAGCTGCCACCTGTGGTTCAAGTCCCAGCTGCTCCACTTCCGATCCAGCTCTCTGCTATGGCCTGGGAAAGCAGTGGAAGATGGTCCAAGTCCTTGGGCCCCTGCACCCGTAGGTGAGACCAGGAAGAAGCTCCTGGCTCCTGGCTTCGGATCAACCCAGCTCCAGCCATTGCAGCCATTTGGGGAGTGAACCAGTGGATGGAAGACCTTTCTCTCTGCCTCTGCCTGTCTGTAACACTGCCTTTCAAATAAATAAATAAATTTGAAAGAAAGAGTGAGAGAGAGAGAACACCCCTGGTGACAGTGTCAGGAATGTGCCCGGATCCAGGAGCAGCAAGAGAGGCACAGCCTTCTTGGGTCCCCACTCCTCCTTAGGCTGTCTTTGCACAGAGAGAACACAGGTGCTAAGAGGAAACCAAGGCTGGGGAGGAGGGAGGAAGCCAAAGAAGACAGAAGTGCCCCGGACAAAAACCAGCAGCAGCAGCGGGGTTGCAGGTCAGGAGACACCACAGCTCCGTCCCCCGACGCCCCACCCGGGCTCACTGTGGGGACAGAAGGATGGGGCTCTCGCTGCGCCAGATTCTTCCGCAGTCCAGAGCACAGCAGCACCCTAGAAATCCCAGGGCGAGCACCCCGGACTTGGGGGAAGACGGAGCCCCTCCTCAGGGAGGTTCTCCCCTCCCTGCTCCATAATTTCACTGTCCTGTGGGAAAACTCCTTGACCCCGGGAACTGGCTGCTTGGTGACAGGAAAAGCTCGGCCCTGGTGGGACTTCAGGACCCAGGGCTGTTGTGAAGGACCCCCGTGAGGCATGAGAAAGGGAGGTGCTCCCCGCTGCAGCGCGAGGGATAAGAATTCCTTTTGCAGTCGAGAGCGCGCCTGTCCTGGCTGCCTGCGGGCGAAGCGGCCAGTAGGGCGGAGAAGGCCTTGCAACCTAGGTGGCGCTATTTCTCTACTTTTTAGGTCAAGTTCCTGCAGGAACTTCCTCGAGGTCTCCAGTCCTGCTCCTGGTTTGCTGGCTTGCTCGTGTAAACCACCTTATATTATTTTTTTTTCTAAAAATACTCCAAAGCAATTGAAAGAGTCCCTTCTCCCACCAGCCAGCCCTGGCCCCAGCCCCGGCCCCGGGGAGCGGGCGGGTAGGCGGGGAGGTGGGCCACTGCTTTATTAAACACAGGGAAAACTAATATTTACGGAATAAAATTTATGGAGCAGCCACGAGAATTCGACCCTTTTATGTGCACGAGGAGTGGGGGCTGGGCCAGGCTGGGGGCCTCAGGGAGGGGCCCCAGCCCGGGGGCAGGGCTGGAGTAGAGCCTGGCCAGGCTGACTTGTCAACGTGGGGATTGCCCTGGAGGCGCCCTGAGTCTCAGCTGTCACCCCAGCTCTGGGGGTGAGGGATCAGGGCACGAAGGCCCCAGTCAGGGCTCTGGCCGCCGTCTCCAAGGATGCATTTTGGCAGCACCCCCATGGAGGCAGCACCCTCTGGGAGGAGGTCACCAGGCACGCTCTGGCTTAACCTTTCCAAAAGTCGGACATTATTTTAAGGACAGGAACGAAGTTATGCTCCTAGGATTTTCCTTAAGCTGGAGGGGATTCATAGGCCTCTGGTCCCGGCCCTTGAGACTGTACTTTTAGGACACAGAGGGACCCCTCCTGGGTGAGAAACTGTATTTTTCCCAAGCGTCCTGGGGGAGCCTTTCCGTTTCCCACTTGGTCTCGTGCCTTGGAGACACTCAATGTGGCAGTGACAATGATGCCGACAAGACAGTGGGAACAGATTGAGCCGACTTTGATGACAGCCACCAGCAGCGGCACCCCTGGGGTTCTGGAGTTCACAGCAGCCACTGGGAAGGAGCCCTCAGCCTCTGCGGGCAGGGAAGGCACACGCGGTAAATCCTGGCATCTTCAGGGAGCCCACAGCGAGCAGAGCAGCCAGGGAAGGAGCGGGGTCACAGGCTAAGGATAGGTGAAGTGGGGACCACGATCCAGCTCTCCGCTAGGGCCCAGGAAGGCAGTGGAGCGCTTGGGACCCTGCACCCATGGGGAGACCCAGAGGAGGCTCCTGGCTCCTGGCTTCAGATCAGCCCAGCTCCGGCCATTGTGGCCATTTGGGGAGTGAACCAGCGGATTAAAGATTGTTCTCTGTCTCTCCCTCTCTGTGTCTGTAACTCTACCTCTCAAATAAATAAATAAAATCTTTAAAAAAAAAAATAAAGTGGGGGGCCAGAACATCTCTCCTGGGAGATGTTCTCGTGTTATGTAGAGAATACTGTTGATGAGAACTCAGCGGCGAGGGTTCCCATCCTGTCCCTTATTAGCTGCGGGGCCTTTGATAAGTCACTGAGTCAGTTCCAGGCTCTGTCTCCTAGTGGCTGGACAGTATCTCCTCATGTGGTGCTGTGAGGATTCAACACCAGGCACTACCCAGAGGGCACCAAGCCTACATCATTATTATAACACTTGTTTTATTATTGCTCAGATACTCCTCTCCCGTGACCTGACGTCAGCACAGGAGCACGGTCCCCACTGGAGAGGACAGAACAAGGAGGCGTCTGACAGTTCCTAGTAAACATCCGAGCCGCTTGTTGGTCTTCCCTCTCCAGTGTGAAGTTTCAGGTAGTCTTTTGTTTATTTTTCAAGATTTATTTACTGATTGATTTGAAAGGCAAAGTGACAGAAAGAGGGAGAGAGAGACAGAGACAGACACAGAAAGATATCTCTTATCTGCTGGTTCACTCCTCAAATGGTTGAAACAACCAGGGCCAACACAGGTGAAGCCAGGAACCAGGAACTCCATCTGGGTCTCCCGTGCGGGTGGCAGGGTCCCAAGTACTTGGGCTATTTTTGCTGCTTTCCCAGGTGCATTAGCAAGGAGCTGGATAGGAAATGGAGCAGCCAGGACTTAAACAGGCACTCATAGGGATGTCAGAGGTGCAGGTGGCAGCTTAACCTGCGGTGCCACCACTGGCCCCTCGGGTGGCCTTATCGAGAAAGGAAAATCTGGCAGAGAAGGTTAGGGGCGTGGCCAATCCCCTGGTGCCGAAGAACTGACTTCCTACCTGTTTCGGCCTCTGCCTATCTCCCTCGATCTGTCCACTCTTTCCTGCTCGGTACTCTGAGTTCTGCAGACCGAGTGTGTCCTCCCAGGGCACCCTGCAGTCACTTCCTGCTCTTTGTCCCACTAGCTGCACAGTTAAAGTAGAGTGGAGAATGAAAAAGTCAAACTCCTTTTTCTGCCACCCTAGTTGGAACCTCCTGTGGCCCTAGTACTTGAAGCTCTTGGTAATTTTAATCCCACACTGTGGTTCAACCCGTTGTTTACGTCTTGCAAAGACAGAAAAGTATCCAAGTTTGGCACAGGAGAGCAGCGGCCATCTGTCTGTCCTGTGCCCTCCATGGACAGAGTTCTTGAGATCAGTTTCCAGATGGAGGCTTAAGAGCTCAGGCCACAGCAGAGAAGCTTGAGAGTCTAAAGGACCGGACAGAGGGCATCAGCTTGGGCCTCAGGCAGCAATGGGGTGGGGCCCAGTGAAGCCTTGTGAGGTGTGCACTCCAGAAACACGCAGTTGCAAGGGCAGGGCGGTACGAGCGAGTGCATTTTATTCCTTGCTGGCGAGAGAAGTGGGTCTCTGGCGAGCACCTGGTGTGTCGCGGACAAGGTTTCCTGAGCAGGCTGTGCCTTTCTGCTGACTTGTTCTCCACCTGAAGTGCATAGCAGGGTCCTAGGTCGAGAGAAAATCCAGCAGAAGAAAGAATGGGATGCCTAGAGCCTGGCTCCCACTTGAACGGGGAAGGGCAATGCTTGGTTAGCAGCCCCCATTCAGGAAGCTGGGCAACGTGCATTTCCATTCCCTTGACCTAGACTGTGAGACTCTGTGTCAGGGACCCTGCCGCCAGGCTAGCTCCTCCAAGGTGAAGATGGGCAGCTCCTCTCCAATCCATCTCCAGCAGCTGAGACCGCAACACATTAACTGAAGAGCCCCCGTGGCTTCTTCCTCTTGACCTTCGACAGCTGAGGTCTCTGCAGGGAGGCTGAAATACCCTAGGAAGAAAGGAACTCAAAGTAATAGCATGTTCTACAAAATTTATTATTTTCACTTTATCTGAAAGAGAGACAGATAGAAAAGGATCTTCTACCAGTTCACTCCCCCAAATGCCCACAACAGCCTGGGCTAAGCCAAGCCAAAACCAGGAACCAGGAACTCCATCTGGGTCTCCCACATGAGTGTTACTTGAGCCATCATCATCTGCTGCCTCCCAGGGTGCACATTAGCAGGAAGCTGGATCTGAGGCAGAGGAGCTGGGACTTGAACAGGCATCCCAAGCAGAGTCATAACTGCTGTGCCAAATGTCCGCCCCAATAGGGCTTTTGAAACAGTTCCGCTTGAACTAGGAAAGGAACCTTCCTCTTGGGGCTCCTGCCAAGAGGATGAGGCCTCTGTGCTTGTCTGACATGGGTGTTTTGAAGCCTATGTCAGCAGTGAGCATAAGACCCTGAGTGGAGATGTGTACATCCCTCCTCCTCCAAGGAACAACCCCAAACACTGTCCCTGGAAGTGGGAAAAGGTGACAAAGGTGTCAAGGGCCATCATTCAGGACAAGGGCTGCAGAAAGTAGACAGCAGAGAGGACTCTCCCTGTGCACAGACACACTCCAGAAGCCTGGTTGTAAATATCCCTCAAAGCTGTCGAGGCCCTGTCAATGAGTGGCAATTGCAAGGGCTGCTAGCTTGGGGCTATGGGTGCCAACTCCTCCAGTGCCCAGAATGCCACCCAGGAAGCTGCTCAGGACTTACCACGGGCTCTTTCTCTGGCCCTGAGGGGGCCAGTGCTGAGAAGGCCGGCTGTTCTGGCTGAACCACAAGTTGGCTATCAGTTCTTTGTGGGGAGGCGCTGCTTGAGGTCTGAGGATCTCCTAAATTCAGAAAGGTCAAGAGAAGATGTTGGTAAATGCCTTCTTCCTACCAGGTAGACATTAGCATTTCTCAAGCACCTGATAAAGGCCAGGCTTTGGTACAAATACATAAATAGCAGAAGGAGCCACAAATCCAATTTTCAGCCGGCTTTTGGAAAGCCCTGTTTGTACCATGAGGATTTCCTAGGCCCACTTTCAGCAGGTAGAATAAGAGTTTCCTCAACTAAAAATAACCAACTGTTCTTCTGTACCTTCCCTGACATGTCACGAGGAGAGACAGGAAACTTTCTCCTGGGATAGTAAGCTTTCTCCTGGTTCTCTTGCTAACCTTTCTTCATGACCTTATTTAGTTATTTGAAAGCCAGAGCAAGAGAGAGAGAGAGAGAGAGAGAGAGAGAGAGAGAGAATAAATGCATGCTTGATCTTCCCTCCACTGTTCGCTCCCCAAATACCCACAATAGCCAGGGACCAGCCAGGTGTAAGTCAGGAGCTCCATCTGGGTCTCCCACGTAGGTGGCAGGGACCCAAGCATGTGAGCCATCATCTGCTACCTCCAGGGTGTGGCATCAGCAGGAGGTTGGATCAGAAGTGGAGTAGCCAGGACTCACACCAGACACTCCAATGAGGGATGTAGACAACCCACATGGTGGCTTGACCCCGCTAAACCACACCACCTGCCCCTCTTGCTACAGTTGCTAAGCACCCAGAGCAGTGCCTTCTAATAGAACTCCCAGCAATGATGGAAAAGGCCCATATTTGCACTGTCAAACTTGGTAGCTACCAGGCTAAAATCCACATACTTGCAATATAGCTAGTACAAAAGAGAAGTGAATTTAAAATTTCACTTAGTTTCTATTCATGTAAACGTACCAGGGACCTCAGGAGCTACTTACCAGTGCCTTGATGCTTCTGTCCCACCTGGACCTCTTGCTTGGTGACTGCCATATACAGACTCTGCAGATTCAGGACAAAGGGTCTTCCATCGCTGATACTGCAAGCCTCTGGCAGCTTCTACAGAGCAAAGGAGACACTGCTTTGCCCACTGTCTGATCAGGACAGGGATCTGATAGCCTACTGGCAAAACTGTCACGGTTTCCCAATGAGTTTATATAAATGAGTAATATCCAAGATAGAGGATCCATAGCCAAGCCTCTTGGGACCAATATAAAGATTTTCTGGGGGCTCTTCTCTGAAAGACAACCCCAGAATACATTATTTCCCCCAGTCCTTGAGTCCCGTATGCTTTCCTATGAATACTCCATCATTCCTCGGCTCTTTCTCCCAAAGGAATGATCTCTTGGGGGGGTTATTGTACAACATCATCTTCCCTTGAGCAGTACAGATTACTACTGTAATGAAATTTACTCCTAAATTTCTATACTAGAGAGGAAAGAGACGACATCTAAGATAGGGGAAAGAACAAAGTGGGGATGACAGGTGGAGAGACCAGAAGGGAAGTCACAGTGCTGTGCTGACAGTCAGGAGAGGCAGAGGGAGTGAGGCTGACAAAGCTTCTGAGGCTGACCCGCCATTCCCCACTCCCCGCTGCCGTCCCATGGTGCTTTTCAGCGATTCACACACGTACAATGGGGGTGAGCTGATTCTCGAGGGATGAAAACACTCACTCTTTCGAAGCCTAGATATACAAACAATACATAAATAGATTTTTGGTGTGTATCTGTGGCATTCAAGTTTCCTGAGAGGGAGTGATTAGGGAAAAAATGTCTTTCCTTAGGGAGGTGATAGCAGAAGTTGACAATCCCTGCTACAACTGCATCATACTTAGGTTTTGCTCACTATGGAATGAGCTGTGGCTCTATAGGCACACAAAAAGCTTTGCCTAGTTTTAGATACTTGGCTGAACAGAGCTGAGTAATGGTTGACGACTGAGCAAAGTGCAACAGAAATGAGAGGGTATGGTATCCAGCAGTCTCAAACCTGGCTGCACTTGAGAATCTTGGAAAGGGCCCAGAATGACTTTGCCTGCCCCTGTGCGGGCCAACTCTCATGGTTCCCTGCCAACTTAGCAGGTCCCCAGGAGCAGCCATGCCAGCAACTCACATGGGACCCAACCCAAGAATCCCTGGCCTATAGCTCATGTCAAGGGCACCTCCCTGTGCAACAGGGCATTCATTCCTGGGAACCCCCTGAGGGAGAAGAGTAGAGAGAGAAAGCGGGAGAAGCAGTAAGGTAGGTGCTGAGCCCTAGTCGGGAGGACAGAGTTCTCTTTCCCTGAGTGTAGCGTAGCTGGAGAACTTACTGACTGCCAGGAAATGTATGTTACACTTCCACCCCAACCCTCCCCTCATAGAGACAGTATCAGGCTTGGACTTTCACTGCAAACCACAGGCAATGACTCACAAGCCTTGAGTTCAAACTTTACCTCCTGCCAGTAATCACGCTAGAAGTATCACAGCCCTTTGGCAGCATTCCCTAAGGAATGACCTGAAACAGAGTAGGTGAACTCTCAGGTCACACCATCTCTTCCCTCCCTCAGTCTCTGTTCTAGGTTCAGTTCTCTAACTCCCAGGCCACCTCTTCCCCCAGAAGAAGGTCCTCTACTCTGTAGCCAGAGAGCCCTACCAGTGGGGGGCAAACAAACTGTTCTCCCTCCCTACAGCTCATGTTTCTAGGGTCTCTCTTCATAGTGCTCAAGAAACGTAGCCTTCATATCCAGCTGGGTAGGCACAAATTTGTGCTGTTGGTACAAATAGGGTTGGGCAGAATCAAGGCGGTCCAGGGTCATTTCCTCCTTCCCTCTCTATGGAACTAAACAGGCTCATAAATTTTCCAGAGTGATCTTTACCCAGCTCATGTATTTAACCTCAAAACGAAGTGCCAGAAATGAAAGGCCATTGAAACTGGTGCTGCCCTGGACCTAAGGACAGACCTAGAACCTAATAGTAGCCCTTCTTCTATCCCGTCTTTCTCAGATCTGATTCTGCAGTTGCTGCCAGAGGTGATCCCACCTGAGTGTATGTTGTCAAAAAACGAATATGGATGTATGCTCAGGAATAGAATATTGCTTTATTTGCTTGGTACTTATTACATGCTAGGTACTGCTTTAAGTACTTTAAGTGTATTAACCTATTCTTGTCTTATTCACTACTATTTCCATGATATTTGAAAACTACCCTAGTCTATGAGAGGAACCCAATAGCTATCTGCGAATCAATGAGAATGACAGGCATGAAAATACCCCTATTTGGCTGAGGTCATTAATCTCAGCTAATAAGTGGTAAAGCAGGATTAGAATCCATGCAATCTGGGTCCAAGTACTTAAGCCCCTGACACCCATGGGGAGACCAGGCTGAAGTTCCTGGCTCCTGGCTTGCACCTGGCCCAGCCCTGGCTGTTGTGGGCTTTGCGGGAGTCAACCAGTAGATAGACACTCTCTCTCTCTCTCTCTCTCTCTCTCTCTCTCCCCTTTCACTCTCTCACTCTCACTCCGCCTTTCAACTAAATAAATCTTAAAAAAAAAAAAAAAAAAAGAGGCCAAGCAGTCTGGCTTCAGGGCCCACACACATAGTCACGACCCTTCTCTCTTCTCTGAACAGTGGATTTTTACTTAAAAGTGCAATCTAGGCTCTCCCATGATCACAACCCACAACCCTTCACATCTCAGATCATCTGCCATCCAACTGAAGAACAAGCTCTCCGAGATGACATGAAAGGAGTGAGCAGATAGAAAGGAGGCAGCTGGTCCAAACTGGAATCCTTAAGGACTGAGAGGCCATACTCTCAGTCCTAGTCCAGCCATTCCCCATCACCACTGATTCCTTGGGCGTCATTCTCAGAATACGCTGTGGGGAGAGGTGGAGGAGCCTGAGTTTGGGAAGGAGAAACATTGGCTCCCTGGGCAGGACAATGGTAGGGGCCACCTGGGGCGGGCGGCAGAGATCAAAGGGAAAATGTTGGATCAGGACTAAGCAAAGCAAATAGTGCCCCCTGCTCTAAGCACAACTGAGCCAGGATCACCGTGTACCAGCCACAAAGCGGGTCATTGCCCAGAATGGGAGGGGAAGAAGAGGCAGGTCAGCCTACTGTATAATGTGCTCATCTGATTAACCCAGAATCAATTCTAGCCAGCAAATTGTTGTTGGAATTCTCATGTGTGTCAGGCACTCCAGGGCTGGGGGCAGGGGAAATGGATGCATCAATCCTTCCCTAATCATAACAGGGCTGAGCTAATACAAAGAGAAGTCAGTCGGAGTCTCTGCATATTTACATGGGGGGGATGGGCACACGGATGTTGTTTTGTTTTGCTTTTCAAGAGTTTAGCTGCAACAGAGTTATGAACGAGGGAGCAGGAACCCAGAGAAGAAAGGGATGAGTTCTGACTGAGAGTCCTGTGAAAAGTTCAGGAGACGGTGACATCAAGGTAAGCCTTTGAATGTGCTGTTAGTACATAAAGCATAAAGATGTGAAAGACGGGCTCTAGGGACAGAACTCCCAGGCGGTGATACCACAGGGCTGAGTTCACACAGGAGATTGCAAAGCACTTGGTTTTCTGAATTAAGGGTAATGCCCATGGGAATCTCCTTTGGTTTCACAAAGTGACTTCTCCTTGGCTCCGAAAGTGAGGAATCACAAGCTCCACACTAGATTTCCCTCTCTAGGCTCTCTGTTACAGTAACTTCAACTCTTTCAGTACCTCTGCACTACTTACTTCCAGTGCTGTGACTTTGCGACTCTCTGGTTGCCAATTCAAGGGGACTTTTGCCTCTTGCTCTACAGCTGCGTCAGAAACGTTAGGACATCCAATATTACCAAAATCCTACAAGGTATTTTATTTCTCTTCTTGCCCCTTCTGTAGCCCATCTTGGTTCCTGGGGCCCAAACTCCCCTTTTTCGTGGTAACTCTCATCTTCATCAAATCTCAAACTCTCTCCAAGGAGTGCAGAAATTCTAAGATTCCCTGTGGATTTGCCGGAGGGACCCCAACTGCCACTTTCAGTGAGAAGTGTCTCTCTCCCTGCTTCGCTGGGAGACTGTTTTAGAAAATGAACCTTTAGAGTGCTGAGTAAGGAGAGACTCAACCCCTAACACACTGCTTACCTTGTAAATACGAGTGCAGGTGTAAGCGAGAAGGGAGAAAGAGAAAATGAGCTAACTGAAGCTCTCTGCATCTGTCTTGGAGCAAGTCACTGGTTCCGGCACTAGCCACAGTAGCTGGTGTAGCCCAAGCTCCTGGCACTGACTCTCACTGTATGTAACCACCAGGGTAGGGCCCCTCACACGTGACTTCTCTGAGGGTAAGGAATCCTCTCCTGCCTCTTGCAATCCAGTGAGCTCTGCTTGTCTAGACGTAACTGCCCTTCTCCAGGAGAACAAGTCTCAGTGGAGGGAGTCAGTGTCCATCATCAGCTTCTCTCAGGGATAAGGGCATGTAAAGAAACTCTTCTAAGAGCTCAACTGCCAGAGTTTGCCAAAATAAATAGAAAGGAATGAGAAAAATGATGTAGGAAGAGGACTCTGATGAGAAAGACTCTTTAAGAAACACACTCTGGGGCAGGCGTTTGGTGCAATGGTTAAGATGCCACTTGGGATGCCTGCATCCTATACCAGAGTACCTGGTTCAAGTCCCAGTTACTTCTGAACCAGCTTCCTGCCAATGCACACCCTGGGAGGCAGTGCTGATGGGTCAAGTACTTGGATTTCTCATACTTATGTAGGAGACCTGGATTGAGCTCCAGGCTCCTTGGCTTTGGCCTGGCCCAGCTCTGGCTGTTCTACCCATTTGGAGAGTGAACAGTAGATGGAAGATCTCTCTGTGTCTCTCTCCTTTTCAAATAATGCAAAAATAAATAAACACTTTTTTAAAAAAGTAGAAAAAATAAAAAAATGCAACACTCCCTCTGCCAATCCATTCATATTTAACAAAAATTACTGACCAACTACTGTGGTGTTTGGGATAGCTCAAATGCTGAGGATATGGTGTGGGGCAATGAAAGAGGTGAAAACATCTTGAAGTTTATGTTCTAGGCAGCTCAACACAAACACACAGCTAGTTAAAACATATACCCCATCAGTTGGTGACAGCACCGCAGAGAAAAAGAGATCCACAGAGGCACCGTGGAATGAGGGTAGAAACAGGCTGCAGCTTCCAACAGAGGCCATGGAAGGCATCACTGAGAGGGTGACCTTTCAAAAAGACCTACATGGAGGAGAGAGAATGACTCCCGAGGCCGTCTGGATCAAAGGACTAGGTCCCCAGTCAGCCTGGGCCAGTCCTCACTCACACTTACTACCCCAATTTCACTACGAATAGAGCACCCCTTCTCTCTGAGCAGTGTCTCAACTTGCATGCTAAAGCCACTAGCTGCCTTCTATCAGAGAAACAGCATGGGCAGATATAGGGATGTGTCTGGTTTACCTGAAATCATGAGATAATGTGGCAAATTAGCTTTCATTCTGTAGGATAGGAGGCCACTAGAGCTTAGGGGCAGAAGAATGAAATGATGCTATTTACATTTTTAAAAAGATTTTATTTATTTATTTGAGAAACAGAGTTACAGAGAGGGAGAGACAGAGAAAGAGATCTTCTATCTGCCAGTTGATTCCCCAAATGGGCACAACGGCTGGAGCTGGGTGGATCCAAAGCCAGGAGTCAAGAGCCTCTTCCGGGTCTCCCACATGGGTGCAGGGGCCCAAGCACCTGGGCCATCTTCCACTGCTTTCGCAGGCACATTAGCAGAGAGCTGGATTGGAAATGGAGCAGCTGGGAGTCGAAACAGCACCCACATGGGACGCTGGTGCCAGAGGCGGAGGCTTAACTTACTATGCCACAGCTCAGGCCCTGCTATTTACATTTTTTAAAAGATCACTTGGATTGAAAAGGGCAAGAAAAGAAGCAGACAGCCCTGTTAGGAGGCTGTTGTAATAACCAGGACGGTGGCAGTGGAGGTGGTGAGAAGTAATGACATTCGGATACACTTGAAGCTACAACCAACATACCTTCAGGCTGATGGACTAGGTGTGAGAGGAGGTGAGGACAACCCCACTCCAGGGCATACCGTAGATTCAAAAACCTAAAAGGAAATTCCTAAACCAAAGATGAGCTGACATGGCCCCTGGGTGCCCAACACAGACCCTGAAAGGGTGAGAATCCGAAGGAAAGGCAAGCCAATGCCCAAGGAATGTGTTGAAGTTTAAAAAAAGAGACTCAAATGGCTTTTCCCTGAAAGAAGAAGGAAAACTATTAAGAATTAAGAAAAAAATTCCTAGGGAAAAGAGAGACAGGGAGAGAGGGAGAGAGGAAGGGGGGAGAGCGAGAAATAGAGGGAGAGAGGGAGAAATAGAGGGAGAGAGGGAGAAATAGAGGGAGAGAGGGAGAAAGGAAGAGAGTGAGAGAGAGAGGAAGGGGGGAGAGAACGCGAGAGAGGGAGAGAGGGAGAGAGAGAGGGGGAGAGGGAGAGGAAGAGAGGGGGAGGGTGAGAGGGAGGGAGGGAGGGAGGGAGAGGAGGAGGGGGGAGAGAAGCAGAAACAAACTTTAAGTTCTGGCTTCAGAGTCTCAAGGACTTGGATTTGTACCTAAGGTCTTTGACTTGCCAGCTGTGACACTCTGAGCAAGTTACTGCATTTTATCACTGTCTTATTTTTTAGAGAGAGAGGGGTGGGCAGAGGGGACTGGAAGTAACGTGTGTATCATGGAGCCCGTGAGATGATTAAATGAATAGAGGAGGCACCCGAGCACTGTGAGCTCCTTCCCTCTGTGAGGCACACGGAGGGAGACAGCTCTCCTGGCCCCACTCCAGTGTCGAGCAGATGAAAGAAATGCCCTAATGATACAGTACTACAGGACCTGAGTCTGATCCAATTATTAACACCCACCCACCCCACCCCACCCCTGGCATCCCAAAGCATAGGATCCTCCAACAATTCAGGGACTAGTTCAGGTCCAGGTCAGGGAGAGAGGCACGGAGCCGCAGCTGGTAACCTGCGGGGCGCTCACGGCCCACCAGCACACACTAGCCTGCTGCTCCCTCTCTTGTGCAGACCAGGGTAGCCTGGCTTTTGCTTCAGAGGTCCTGCTTGAAGCCTGGCTTGCCAGTGACCAAGGACGCTACTGATCTCTCTCGGCCTCTGTCTGCTCTCAGAAGGCAGAGTCCAGTCCCTACGTTGAAGAGGCAGACGAAGGCCGCAGGGGATCACATGTGGCAAGGTGTCTGCTGAGGAGGCCTCACGTCTCCTTGCCTCCCCGGCACAGCCTGGGTTGCTGTGTCCTTTACTCGCCCTGACCTTTGGGCTTCCTGCTTTCTTCTGGGGGGCAGGTACGACACTGGAGAGAACAGCTGCGATTCTGTCCAGAAGCCATCCCCACAGCGTGCCATCAAAATCGCTCTCTGGACAGCACAAATGACCCAACAGTGCTTCAACCAGGAACTGTTTCTCACCGCCACTTCCTGCTTCCAAGCATGCCTTGTGCAAAAGCTTCGGCTAGGCCATTTCTATTTTTAAGCCATATACTCTCAGTAAGGGCTATTTGGAAAATTAAAAAAACATGACCTGCAGACACGTCATCCAAACAGTTAACAAATGATTTTTGATGGGATTAATCTCACAGTTTCCTCAAAGTCTGAGAGGAAAAAACGGCCCTAGTATAGAATGAAGAGAGGTGGTGGTGACGTCCAGGTTTGGAAAGGACAGCCATCCCACCCTGCCTCCTCCCCTCACTTCAGATTCCCCACAGCAGCTCCCTGGGTGAGCCGCTTCTCAGCGTCAGGCAAGATCCGACCCTGAGCTTCCTGTTTTGTCCCTCCCAGAACAGCCGTCTATCAGTCACTGGGCAGGAGCCTTGGTGACTGGGCAGGAGCCTTGGTGGGAGAGAACACAGGACTTTTAGGTACACAAGGCCTGCTGCCCTTGAAGAACTGGTGGGGAAATCAGCGAGACAGCCGACACGGCTCCTGTGTTTGGTCTGACTTAGCTGTGTTTGGGTCTGTGCCTCCAGCAAGGCCTGCCCTGCCCTTTCTGCCCTGCACGGCTGGCTTCACTGTGCCCTGCGTTTAGCTTCTGGCTGCTGAGCATCCACTCAGTGCTGGGCTGAAAGGAGAAAGATCACAGAAAGGCCTGAACTTGAGGTTGATGAAATCACAGTCCAGCTTACTCCCCCACCCAACCTTCTTGAGTTTTTTTTTAATATTTATTTTTTTATTTATTCAAAAGGCAGAGTTAGAGATAGAGATAGAGATGGAGATAGCCGGCGCCGCAGCTCACTAGGCTAATCCTCCGCCTAGCGGCGCCAGCACACCGGGTTCTAGTCCTGGTTGGGGCGCCGGATTCTGTCCCGGTTGCCCCTCTTCCAGGCCAGCTCTCTGCTGTGGCCAGGGAGTGCAGTTGGAGGATGGCCCAGGTGCTTGGGCCCTGCACCCCATGGGAGACCAGGAAAAGCACCCGGCTCCTGGCTCCTGCCATCGGATCAGCGCGGTGCGCCAGCCGCAGCGCGCCGGCCAAGGCGGCCATTGGAGGGTGAACCAACGGCAAAAGGAAGACCTTTCTCTCTGTCTCTCTCTCTCACTGTCCACTCTGCCTGTCAAAAAAAAAAAAAAAAAAAAAAAAAGAGATGGAGATAGAGATAGAGAGAGAGAGAGAGAGAGAGATCTTCCATCTGCTACTTCACTCCCCAAATGGCAGCAACAGCCAGGAGCCTGGAGCTTCTTACAGGTCTCCTGTGTGGGTGCGGGACCCAATGCGCCTGGGAAAGCAGCAGAAGATGGCCTAAGTGTCTGGACCCTAGCCACCCACTTAGGAGACCTGGATGGAGTTCCGGCTATTGGCTTCAGCTTGGCCCAGCCCCAGTCACTGTATCCATTCAAGGAGTGAACCAGTAGATGGAAGATCAATCTCTCTCTCTCTCGCTCTCTCTAACTGCCTTTCAGTTAAATAAATCTTTAAAAGAAAAAGATTATGACCCAGGAACCTGAACTCTAGAACCTATCCTTGAACTACTACACTGTAATGCCTCTTAGAATCACCCGATGGGATTCCACTTCTCCCTCCCGCTCCTGCTCTGTAAGGAGGCTGGACCCTGTTCTGAGATCTAGTGGGACTAGAAGCTGACTCTGTCCCTTCCTCCAATCTCCAGATAGCCCCAGCAGCTGACAGAGGAAAAGACAGACAGCCCTCTAGAGAAGGAAACCTTACTTAACCTCTCGTGTATCCTCCAAGGGTACTAGAAAATCAGAAAAATGAGTCTCTGGTTTGGGGGGCTCTAGATCCTGAATCTCCCTTTAATGTAAGTACAGCCCCTCAGAGTCATAGCAGGAAGGCCCCTCAGCGCTGCCCCAAAAGAAAAATAATGGGAAAGGAGTGGAAGTGGGGGTGGGGCAGGGGCAGCCGCTCTCATAAGAGCCCTTTGTGGTGGCTGCCTCTGAAAGGAGGTTTTGCTAGACAAGGTGGAACTTCTCAAGGTGACAGGCAAATGGTACAGACTGAGCTGTGACCCTCTGCTCCCTCCATAACCACCCCCTCCCCTCGGAGGGTCAGAGCCTAAACTGTCCCCGGAGCCCCACCCAGCCTCAGCACAAACCATGGCTTTCTAGTCTGGAGAGCAACTAACGAGCGGCAAACAGGCTCCGGGGACGAAAGTGGTTTCCTGGGGGGGACGAGTCCTCAGAGCCCCTCAGAAAGTGCAACAGCAACTCTCACTCCTTCTTTTCTCTGCTCCCACTTCTCCAAGAACAAGCAGCTCCTGTCCGCCCTGGCTCGGGCAGGGGGCTCCAAGCAGCCTGGCAGGGGGCTAACAGTCTGAACCTGAGTTTAGTACCGCTCTCAAATCCAGCCAGCCCAACATCCTCTTCCAAAATGGAAATGAAACAATGTGGTAGGAATCAGAAAGAAAGGAGCACCAGGTCAAAAGAAAACCAGGGCTCTCAGGCAGGTCAGCCGGCCCTGAAAGTCCTCGATCCGCGCTCGGTGCCACCAGCTCTGCACACAGGGCAGATTTCGTTTCTCTTCCTTCTGTCTGAGTGGAGAAGAGAGGACGGTCAGCTGGGTCTGTGGGCGCAGAGGTGATTTAGAGGATCCAGTAGCGTTCTCTAGGCCCTCTGCCACCAAAGGGATACTCTTTCACTCAGGATTACATGCTTAACAGCTGAGAACACAGCCCAGGAGGCTGCCTTCTGGGGGCTCCCTGCCCCCACTGCGCCTGCTGCCTGCTCTCTGCTCTCTGCTCTGGAGGGTGGCAGTGTCCTTTCTGCCCCGAGAAACCTTACTCTGTAGGGTGACACACCATCTCCTCAGACACAGCACTCACACACACACACCACACAACACTCACACACGTACACACATACATATACATTCAGTCACACACATATACACATATATACACAGCTCACATACACATCCCCATACACACACTACTCTCTCACACACTCACACGTACACATTCACTCATCTCACACACACTCACACACATGATAAGGCCTGATCTTCATGCCCTTGGTAAGGTAAATAAACAGACACAAACCATAAAGGAAAAGCTCAACAAATTGGACATTAAAATTAGGAATTTCTGTTCATTGAGAGAATCAATTAGCAACAAAACAAGCTACAAAGTAGGAGAAAATATTTGCAATCCATGTAACAAAGGATTAATTTCTAAAACATTGAAAAACTCCTTAAACTGAGTAGAAAGACAACTCAATAGAAAATTGGCAAAAGGATTAGTTATATCTAAATGACCAATAATTATATGGAAATGTACAGAACCTATCTAGTTATTAGAGAAATTAGAACCACAATAGGCGGGACCCATGTTGTGGTGCAGCATGTTAAGCCCCCACCTGCAATCCTGGCATTTCACATCAGAGCACCAGTTTGAGTCCAGGTTGCTCCACTTCCAACCCAGCTATGTGCTGAAGCACCTGGGAAGGCACTGAAAGATGGCCCAGTCCTTAGGTCCCTGCCATCCAAGTAGGAGACCCACATGGAGTTCCCGGCTCCTGGCTTCAGGCAGCCCTGACTGTTGCAGTCATTTGGATGCTGAACTGCACATAGAAGATCTCTATCTTTCTCTCTACTCTGCTACTCTGTGTTTCAAATAAGTAAATAAATAAATAGTTGTTTTTTTTTTTTTTTTAAAAAAAACAACCCACAGGCTGGCGCTGTGGCTCACTTGGTTAATCCTCTGCCTGCGGGGCCGGCATCCCATATGGGTGCTGGGTTCTACTCCCGGTTGCTCCTCTTCCAGTCCAGCTCTCTGCTGTGGCCGGGAAGGCAGTGGAAGATGGCCCAACTGCTTGGGCCCCTGCGCCCACATGGGAGACCAGGAAGAATCACCTGGCTCCTGGCTTCGGATCAGCACAGCACTGGCCATAGCAGCCATTTGGGGAGTGAACCAATGGAAGGAAGACCTTTCTCTCTGTCTCTCTCTTTCTCACTGTCTATAACTCTACCTGTCAAATAAAAAAAAAAACCCACAATAGAATAGAATATCATTGCATAGTCACCATAATGGCTAAAAGGAAAAAAGCAGATAATATCAAGTGTCGACAAAGATGTGGTACAATCAGAATTCTCAAACACTACTTGTGTGTGAGTGTAAATTAACATAGTCACTCTGGAAAATGGTTTGATAGTATCTGCTAAATCTAAACATATGAATACACATGATACAGTTATTCCACTTGTGTGTACATATCCAATTAAAATGGGTAAATGAAATATTATACAGACATGAAAGTTAACAAAGTATTGCTACATACAGCCATGTGGATGATTTCATAAGCATTTTGTTGAATGAAAGAAGTAATACACAAAAGAGTATATCCCATATGATTCCACTGGAGGAAGCTCCTGCTTCAAGTTCAAAAAACAAGCAAAATCCTTTGGAAGTAGTAGGTACTGGGAGGGAATAGGGGGATGCTTCTAAGCATGGGAAAATTTCTAGGTGTTATTTAGGTACTGGTTACATAACTATGCTCATTTTGTAATAATTCTTCAAGCTGGGCACTTATGAAATGGGTACTTTTCTATATGCATCTTGTATGAAAGGACTTTAAAAGGCTCATGAAAAATGGAATTAAAAATAAATTTATTTTGATGCCAAAAATCTGAAACCTATGCATACAAGGGATTTTCAAAACATTCATAAACTGCATATTATTAAAACAACTATATATGGATTTCAAAAATTTTTGGCACCAAAAAAAGTTAACTCTTAATTTGAATTTCCACAAACTTTTTGAAATATCCCAGTACTTTTAAATGTCTCCTTTATTTTTATTTTATTTGACAGAAATAGAGAAAAGATTGATCTTCCATCCACTGGCTCACCCCACTTTAAAAGGCTACAACAGCTGGGGCTGGGCCAGGCCAAAGCCAGGAGCATAGGACTCAGTCCAGGTCTCCCCTGTGGGTAGAGACCTAACCACCTGAGCCATCACTGCTGCTTCCTGGAGTGCACATTAGCAGGAAGTCAGAACTGGAAGTGGAGCCAGGACTCAAACCCAAGCACTCCTGCCATGGGATACGGGCATCCCAAGTGGCATCTTATCTGCTGCATGAAACACCCACTCCCAGTACACTTGTAATGTGATCTTAAAAACTTCATTAATAAAAGACAAATCATGTGGAAAACAGGCAGTTCTTCAAAAAGTTAAACAAAGAGTTACTATATGACCCAGAAATTCTACTGTTAGGTAAATGCCCAAGAGAACCAAAAACATATGTTCAATAAAATGTGTGTAAGGATGTTCATAGCAACACTATTCTTTTTAAAAAAGATTTATTTTATTTAATGGAAAGGTAGAATTACAGAGAGAGAGAGAGAGAGAGATATCTCCCACTTACTGGTTCACTCTCCAAATGGCCACCAGGAGCAAGAAGCTTCTTGTGGGTCTCCCACATGGGTGCAGGGACCCAAGCACTTGGGCCATCTTTTGCTGCTTTTCTAAGCATATTAGCAGGGAGCTGGATTGGAAGTAGAAAACTGGGACTCAAATTGGTGCCTATATGGGATGCTGGTGCTGCAGGCGGCAGCTTAACCCACTACACCACAACACTGGCTCCAGCAACATTATTCTGAACAGCTAAAAAGTAAAAACAACCCCAGTGTCCATTGATAGATGAATGGCTAAACAAAAAGTGGGATAGCCATATAATGGCATCTTGTTCTGCTATAAAAAGGAACCACATACTAATACTCGCTTCGATAAATGAAACTTTTTTTTTTTTTTTTGACAGGCAGAGTGGACAATGAGAGGTAAAGAGACAGAAAGAAAGGTCTTCCTTTTGCCGTTGGTTCACCCTCCAATGGCCGCCGCGGCACACCACGCTGATCCGAAGCCAGGAGCCATAAATGAAACTTAAAAACATGCTGACCTGGCCGGTGCCGCGGCTCACTAGGCTAATCCTCTGCCTTGTGGCGCCGGCACACCGGGTTCTAGTCCCAGTCGGGCTCTGGATTCTGTCCCGGTTGCCCCTCTTCCAGGCCAGCTCTTTGCTGTGGCCAGGGAGTGCAGTGGAGGATGGCCCAAGTCCTTGGGCCCTGCATCCCATGGGAGACCAGGAGAAGTACCTGGCTCCTGCCATCGGATCAGTGCGGTGCGCTGCAGTGGCTGCAGCGGCCATTGGAGGGTGAATCAACGGCAAAAGGCCTTTCTCTCTGTCTCTCTTTCTCTCACTGTCCACTCTGCCTGTCAAAAATAAATAAATAAATAATAAAAAATATATAAATAAATAAAAAATAAACACATGCTGGCCGGCGCCGCGGCTCACTAGGCTAATCTTCCACCTGCGGCGTTGGCACCCCGGGTTCTAGTCCCGGTCGGGGTGCTGGATTCTGTCCCGGTTGGTCTTCTTCCAGGCCAGCTCTCTGCTGTGGCCTGGGAGTGCAGTGGAAGATGGCCCAAGTGCTTGGGCCCTGCACCTGCATGGGAGACCTAGAGGAAGCACCTGGCACCTGGCTTCGGGTCGGTGCAGTGTGCCGGCCGTAGCGGCCATTTGGGGAGTGAACCAACGAAAGGAAGACCTTTCTCTCTGTTTCTCTCTCTCTAACTTTGCCTATCAAAAAAAAAAAAAAAAATTATGCTTATGCTAAGTGAAAGAGGCCAGGCACAAGACCACAAATTGTACGATTCCATTCATAGAGACAGAAAATAGATCAGTGATTTCCAAGGGCTGGGGGCAAGGGGTAGATGGAGAATGATTGCAAATGAGTACAATGTTTCTTTATGGGGTGATGAAACTGTTCTGGAATTAGATAGTGGTTATGGTTGCACAACCTGAGAATATATGAAGACCGCTGAATTGTATACTTTTAAAAAAGATTTTATTTGTATTTACTTGAAAGACACAGTGACACAGAGAAAGGGAGAGACACGGAGAAAGAGATCTCCCATCTGTTGGGTCACTGACCAAATGGTGATCGGGGCTAGACCAGGCTGAGGCTAGGAGCCATGAATTCCACCCAGGTCTCCCACATGGGTTGCAGGGGTTGAACTATTTGGGCTATCTTCATCTACTTTCCCAGGTGCAGTAGCAGGGAGCAGGACTGGAAGCAGGGCAGCCAGGGCTCAAACCTATGCTCTGGTATGGAACCTGGTGTCACAGGCAGCAGCTTAACTCTCAGTGACACAATACCAGCCCTAAACTATAGACTTTTGGTATACATTTCTCAGTAACAGTTTATGCCATGTAGATTATTGCTCAGTTTTTTTAAAGGAAAAAAAAAGATAAAATCTCTACTACTCATTCTGGTATGCCTATCCTCGACTCTGCTCCCTCTTTCAGGAATAGACTTTCAAGATCCCACAAGGCCTGGGTGATTTTAAAAGGCTGTTAACACCATCAGTGGGGGAGATGCCTGGTCAGTGGCAGAGTGACTGTAGTTACCAAGGGATGTTTAAAGAGCACAGAACCTAGAGCCAGACAGCTGGATTTGAAGATAAGTCCACTACTTCACACTGGTTTTATGATCTTGCCAAGTGACTTAATCTCTCTAAGCTTCAATTTCCTCACTATTTAAAACAAATAAAATAATTCCTACCAATGAGGGTTGTCACAAGGATTGTTAAATGAGATAATATATGTAATATACTAATTCTGTTCCCTTGAGAGTCCCAAGTAATCTCAGCTACTTGACAACAGGGAAAAGCACTTACTGCTTACACTGGAATCCCGGGGCCATACTTCATCTTTCTGAGCCTTAGTTTCTCCAACTGTATAATGGGAATAATAATGCCAGCTGTATTATAGTTGTTGTGAGGATTAAATGAGATAAGGCTCATGTATAGTGCTCACTATACTGTCTGGCACATAGAAGTGTTCGACAAATGTTAACTGTTTTTATTCACCCAATCATTATACAAAACTTCCCGGTATGCCAGGTAGTGTGCTGTGTGCTAAAGGTAGGGATGGGTCACTGCCCTCAAGGAGCTCATAGTCTGTGGAGTCAGACACATAAACAAACAATTGTTCTCCACACACTGGAGCCTTTGATTCCCAGTCAACAGTGTCAGGTTGGAGGCGTTGTGAAACAAAGCTGGACGTGTAGGGAACAGACTAACCCTGGTTCAACAGTAGACCCTTCTCTTTCCACAAACAGCCTACAGAAATCTCAATGAGTAGGCATGAGGATGTCTACCTGGGCAATACACTAACCAGCCAGCACCTTAAGGGCATCTCCTACATTTCTGCCTCCCCTTCTCAAATGGCTGACCCCTCTCCTCTTTCAGGTCTCACTTTTTTTTTTTTTTTTTTTTTTTTTTATTTTTGACAGGCAGAGTGGACAGTGAGAGAGAGAGACAGAGAGAAAGGTCTTCCTTTGCCGTTGGTTCACCCTCCAATGGCCGCCGCGGCCGGCGCGCTGCGGCCGGCGCACTGCGCTGATCCGATGGCAGGAGCCAGGAGCCAGGTGCTTTTCCTGGTCTCCCATGGGGTGCAGGGCCCAAGCACCTGGGCCATCCTCCACTGCACTCCCTAGCCACAGCAGAGGGCTGGCCTGGAAGAGGGGCAACCGGGACAGAATCCGGCGCCCCGACCGGGACTAGAACCCGGTGTGCCGGCGCCGCTAGGCGGAGGATTAGCCTAGTGAGCCGCGGCGCCGGCCTCAGGTCTCACTTTTAATCTTGGTCCTTCCAGCCTCCAATCATATCACCTAAAACATTTGCTCTTATGACACTCTATCCTTTATCTTCAAAACAATCATCATAATTTTCAATTATTTGTTTGTTTACTTGGTTCCTATCTCCCACACCAGGCTGTGAGCTCCTCCAGTCCAGTACCATTCACCAGCAAATATGTACTGAGTATCTACTACCTGCAGGCCCCGAAGTGTGTGCTAGGAATTCAGTCTGGTCACTGCCCTCACACAGCCTGTGGTCTGTATTTGGGGAAAAGCTTTGAGATGGAGTTTACCCAATCCTGGCTAAGGACTTTCTTTTGACAGAAATAAGCCCTTGGCTGCCAATCTCTCATGAGCACAAATGGAAGCTGGAATTCTAGGGACTTCTCAGTTCTTCCTGCTATAGTCCTGACTCTCCATGCTCACAGACAGTGGAGTTTAAGCTGGGACAAACAACACAACCTCATAGGGTGTGTGTGTGTGTGTGTGTGTGTGTGTAAAATTAATAGATTCTTGCTTAACAGCAGGAGATAATGCTCTAAAAGTAGAAGCAAGGACAAAGTCTCAAGCCACAAAACCAAATACATTTATTCACTCAAGAACCACTTACTTGGTACCTTCAATGAGCCAGACTGTTCTGGGTCAAAAGAAATAAATGAATGAGTGCAAATTCAATCAAATATGTTTGGTTCTACGATGCAGGTCTATGTGCAATCTGCTCTAAGGAAAGAGCAGAAGGCAGGCAGAATCTTTCATTCTGGCTCCGTCCTCTAACTCTGCATTCTTAACCTGTACTAAAAGCAAAGGGAAGCAACGCCTTTGGGCTGGCCCTGAAGGGTGAGGCTGGGGCAAAGGTATGTCCATAAAATCAGAACAGCACATGGAGCTGAAAATAGGAGGGGAAAACGCAGGCTCCAGCCAACCAGTTACCCTGGTCCAAATCATTGCTGCCAAGGCGCTCTCAGAATTAATGAAGCAACTGACAGAAAAGCTGGCAAAGCATCACGTGGGGAATGATGTTTTGCAGCTAAAGCTGTATGGGGTTGTCCTAGGGAAATGAGATTCTCTGTAAATCCCTGCACTCAAATTCCTAACTCAACCCCAGGTTAGAAGAATGCATGCTGTAAGCATTAGTGCCCCTTCGCCCTTCTTTGAGCAGAAGGTAAGGATCGTGTTGTTTATCTTGTGTAAGGACTTTGTACATTCCAGATAAATACACTGAACCCATCCATGACAGGTTTATCATGGAACAACTTGTAATTTGGAAAAAATGGGTATAGAAGAATAGTAGCTCTCCCAGGACCCAGTGATTTTTTTGCTTTTATTTTTGTTTTATTCAATGACAAAATTTTGCTATTCTGATTCCTAACTGTTTTTTTTCTTACCATACTAATATGGGCTTATTCTGGATTCATTTAGATCCAACCATACTTTATTGCCTGGTTCCTGTCATGACCAATAGCATGTATTTTCTATATGGATGGTCAAATATGAGTACAAAGGAAAACTGTTCTTTACATCAAATACAAGTTAACTGCAAAGTCAACTAAAGTGGCCAGCTCAGTTATATCCACTTCTTTGGAATTATGTCATAGTCACCCAAAGTCCCCTTGAAAGGGCGAGATGAAGGACAGTCAATGAGTAGCATGTGACACCAATTCTTTGGTTCCAAATAACTGGATCAAGGGTAGACACCTGACCCAAAAGAACTAAGGCCCTTTATCAATAAGCTTTTCTCAAATAGGATGTATCCCAAAAGTCTTAGATTAGGGATGTTTAGCCCTTTTAATGCTGGGCCTATTATGGAAGTCTTGGGAAGGCTAGGGGCCCTTTGAAAATGCATGTAACAAAATACAGAAGATTACAAAAGAAAACAATTAATTGTAATGCTGTTTTCAAAAACAAACTTGTAATATTATGAATATTATGTGTGCTTTTTTACTGACACATTAGATTACTAGCAGTGACTCTAATAAACTACCATCATTTCAAGTTGTAAGTGGTGTACATCTCACAAGTATAAAGTGATATGAAAATGTCTGTGATGTCACTGGTGACAAAGTCCTAAATATTGCTAATACAACAGCAGCTTTTTGTTTACATTTGTAATAGAAGGAAATGCTGTTTCAGTCCATGTTAATGAAAACAAAGATGTAATCTCCCCTCTCCACTCCATTCGGCTCATGAAACCCTGAACTTGAATCACAAATACCCAAGGGATCCATGGATCCAGGGTAAAATCCCCTGTTATGAAGACTCACTAAGAAACAGTGGGTGCTTAGCTAGAAAGATCACGTAGAACAGCTCAGAGTGAGTAAGAAGGCAAGCCAAAGCCCCTCTGCTGATAACGGTTTGTAGGAATAGAAACAAATTGGCTGTGAGGGGCAGCATTAAGAGATGATGACTCGGCTGAAGCAAGGGTAGAAGTCCTGAAACAGGTAGGCGGGTGGGTCTTCCTGTGCCTCTTCTGTAAACCTTCCTTTTCCTCCAGCTAATTAAGGGGGTTTTCTTGCTTGAATTAATTGCTGAGAGAACACTTTCAACAAATGTGCTCACTGAGACCTGTTTATATCTATTTGCCTATATCGGCATCCTACCAGAATAGAAATTCCTTAATACTAGAGAGTATGTTTACTCTCAGTTCTGTAAAGCTCAAAGTGGCTGATGTCCATGACCCACTGTAGAAGATACTAATATGGATCAAGTACCCCTAATCTGAAAACCTGAAACTTTTTGAACACTAACATAAAACCAAGGGACAATTCCATACTTGACCTCATATGACAAGTCACAGCCAAAAGACAAATGCACAAAAAATATTGTATAAAATTACTTTCAATGGAGCTGGTGCTGTGGCATAGCAGGTAAAGCCACTGTCTATGGCACTGGCATCCCATATGGGTTCTGGTTAGAGACCCAGCTGCTTCACTTCCAATCCAGCTCCCTGCTAATGAGCCTAGGAAAGCAGTAGAAGATGGCCCAAGTCCTTGGAACCCTATACCAACATGGGAGACTCAGAAAAGCTGCTGGATCCTGGCTCCTGACTTTGGATTGGCCCAGCTCTGGCCATTTCAGCCATTTGGGGAGTGAACCAGTAGGTGGACAATCTCTCTCTCTGTGTCTCCCCTGCTCTGTAACTCTGCCATTCAAATAAATGAAATAAAAATTTAAAAAATAATTTTTTGACAAGGCAGAGTTAGACAGTGATAGAGAGAGAGATAGAGAGAAAGGTCTTCCTTTTTCCGTTGGTTCACCCCCAAGTGGCCGCTATGGCCGGCACGTTGCGGCCGGCACGCTGCGCTGATCCAAAGCCAGGAGCCAGGTGCTTCCTCCTGGTCTCCCATGTGGGTGCAGGGCCCAAGCACTTGGGCCATCCTCCACTGCCTTCCCGGGATACAGCAGAGAGCTGGACTCCAAGAGGACCAACCAGGACAGAATCCGGTGCCCCAATAGGGACTAGAACCCGGGGTGCTGGCGCTGCAGGCGGAGGATTAGCCTATTGAGCCGCAGCGCCAGCCTAAAAAATAAATTTTAAAAATCATTTTCAGTATATGTTTTTAACATACATGAATTTTGTGTTTAGACTTGGGTTCTATTCTCCAAGATATTTCGTTATGCATATGCAAATATTCCAAAATCCAAAACACTTCTAGTCCCAAGCATTTCAGGTAAGGGATACTCAACCTCTAATGTCAAATACCTTATCTGCCTTTCCGCTACCTCTGTGGCTACACCTGGCAAGTAGGGCAGTTTATCTAGATAGCTATGGAGTTCACAGAAGTCAAACAGAACAAAGCAGGGTGAACAACCAATGTAGAAGTAATGGAGCCATCTGAATCCCTGTAGACTTAAGGTTTAGGGAAGGCAAAGGCAAGCGGAAGACCTAAGTGACCAGGAAAAGAAACCAAAGATGTCAGGGGCTCTCTTGGAAAATAAGTCTTAAACAGATTTTGTTTTATTGATGGGGGAAAAACTGAGGAGAATAAACTGTGCCCTGAACAGCTTTTTTGTTACAAAAGAAAAACAGGTAGAAAGTAGGCATTGTGGCACAGTGGGTTAAGCCACTTGGACATCTGCATCCTATATCAGAGTCCCTAATTCAAATCCTGGCTACTTTGCTTTTGATCAAGCTTCCTGCTATTGAGCCTGAGAGGCACTAGATGATGGCTCAAGTGTTTGGATTCCTGCCACCCATGTTGGAGACCCACATGGAGTTCCAGGCTCCTGGTTAGCTTGGCTTAACCCTGGCTATTGCAGGCATTTGGGGAGTGAACAAGAGGATGAAAGGTCTTGGCCGGCGCCGCGGCTCACTAGGCTAATCCTCTGCCTTGCAGCGTCGGCACACCGGGTTCTAGTCCTGGTCGGGGCACTGGATTCTGTCCCGGTTGTCCCTCTTCCAGGCCAGCTCTCTGCTGTGGCCAGGGAGTGCAGTGGAGGATGGCGCAAGTGCTTGGGCCCTGCACCCCATGGGAGACCAGGAGAAGTACCTGGCTCCTGCCATCGGATCAACGCGGTGCACCGGCCGCAGCGTGCCGGCTGCAGCGGCCATTGGAGGGTGAACCAACGGCAAAGGAGGACCTTTCTCTCTGTCTCTCTCTCTCACTGTCCACTCTGCCTGTCAAAAAAAAAAAGAAAGGTCTCTCTCTCTCTGTCTCTCCTTCTCTGTCTCTCTCTCTCTCTCCCTCTCCCTCTCTCTGCTTTTCAAATGAATAAATAAATCTTAAAAAAATAAAATAAAGTAACACAAGTGGCCAAAGCATAAACTCCACTAAGCAGGTGCTAACTTCAGGCCACTTTTGCAGAGAAGGGAGTAGAACGACCCTTAATGCTTCTATAGATGGACTTTCTACTGTTTCTAACCCCACTAAGGGCAAACAGGAAAGGAGAAGAGAAGGAATAAGCCATGAATATAACTGTTAAAATTACATGTTTTAAAATGCAGTCAGTGGTGGGTATATGGTATTTGTTTTATCATTCTTTACACATTATGTATGTCATACATGCCCTTTTACATGTAGTAAATATCTTACAGTAAAAATACTTCATAAGACATGGCAAAGACCAATGCAAGTCAAATAGCCAACTGGAAGAGTGTATGTCCCATAACACAACGTGGGCAGTGACTTCCAAGGTCCAAGTTTGGAAAGTCTGCAGAGGAACACACTCCCAAGACTGGTACTAGTGTCTGGTTCCAGCAGGCACCAAGTGTAAAGCTGAGTGAGGATTCCAAGGAGTCTGAGGTTTTAGGAAAAAAAATTCTGGATACAAATTCACTTTCCAGAAAATCAAGACGACTGGCAGGCTGTGAGGCAGGAAGGTGAAGTGACAGAAAGGCAATTGCAAGGCCTGAGTTATCTGCTACCAGTTGAAATCAAAATACTCATTCTCAACAGGGGACCTGCTAACCCAGTGCTGGGGGTTATGCTGGGACTGGCCTGACATTATTCAGTGTCTAACTAGGCATTAAAGAGATTGAAGAAATGGAGTGTGGGAGGAAAAGAAGGTACAATAATATATTGTTTAGTGACAGGGATACAATATAAGAAATGCATTTGTTAGGTGGTTTCATTGTGCAAACATCAGAGAGTATACTCAAACTACAGCTATGACTAGGCAATGTAATTGCACTTGTTATCTGTCATGGACTGAAACACCGTTATGCAGTACAGGATTGTACTTCAGTTCCGACGTCGACTCACAACAGGAATATGGTGGTACTACCAGGGAGTTGGGAGTGGGTCCTGGGGATAAGGCTACTGGAGAGAGAGAGAAGTTTGAATTTTTGGAGGAATCAAGACAAGTCTGATTAGGAGGAAATTCTTCCAAATGGATATGATGAGGCTTGAAGCTAAGAGCTACTTCCTGAGATTTCCAGTTCTTCAGTTTAGAACTTCTGCATCCCTTTTCCTCACCTCTGGCCACAGCCCAGGAACTCTAAAATGCCCAGACCATTTTGAGGTATAGCACATCTTACATTCTTTTGGCTCTAGGTTTCACTGAGGAAGAGAGAATGCTCTGGTTACTTAATTTAGCATTTCCTAACCAATAAACTCTTTGCTTCCTTGCAGGAAGCCAATGCTTGTGGGTGTAGCATTCCCACTAAGTTTGCTAACCTCCATCTCAAGGCTCACTTAGGAGGCAAGAGCAAGCATCCCTGACACGAGGCTGACCCTAGGCAACAGAGCAGCTCTTCCAGGGGTCATCTCCAGGTGAGGGGATGAAGGAAGGACCGAATTTAGTCTCTGGTTACAGGGCATCTTGGACACCTGCTGATAATAAAACATCATCTGTCAAGGCCTTGGCCTTCAATCCGTGCACATAGAGGAAGAGAGTGGGGGAGGAATTTTTTCCTTCTGATTTCCACCCCAGGGAACAACCACCCCGCACTGTGCCCCATGCCCCAAAGGCCACTAGCCAGAGCAGAAGAGCACCCAAGGAAGGGCCTACAGGAAAAGCTGACTAAGGATGTAAAAGACCGCGTCAGCCCTTCCTAGAATGGAAAGGTGGCGGTGCATATGGGAGAAAGGCTGAGGAAACACGGAGCCAGATCAGCTCTCCCCCTTTCTACTTTCATTCAGCCTAACTACCAACACAGCATCTGCAAGCTCTGTGGGAGAAAGAAGCAGGGAAGAGAGTGGAAACAAAAGCCTACCATGATAAAAAGAGACCAATACAGTGAGCAGAGCTCCAGCCCACGATGCCAGGTGTCCAGTTTCCCAGCATATATCACTAGGTCTTCCTAAGCCTGGTTGTTGCAGGCATCTGGGGAGTGAACCAGCAGACAGAAGCTCTCTCTGTTTCTCTACCTTTCAATTAGGTAAAAAAAATTTTTTTAAACTGGCAAAAAGTTCAAAACTTAGATTGGAGGAGAGAGATGAAGACTCCCTTATTAAGGAAAGATTGGGAATAAAACATTTGGCTTCATTCAGAAACGTTTCCTAAAACTGAACACAAAAGCCCAAAAATAAAGGAATCAAAGTTAGAAAAGACCACCTGAGAAAGAAGGGAACATGGATTGCTAAGTCTTCCTTCTTTCTAAATAATTCAGGGCAGGAAGAAAGTGAGAGAACCTACTTCTTGCTATTTATGTCTTTCGAAACTCTGAATATTTTATTCTATAAAGTTGATAGAACTTTCTAAGACTAATCCTCCAAGAGGAATCTTGATGAAGCCAGAGAGCTGGTAGTGACCTGGGAAGAGTCTGCAAACACAAGGTGAGGTAAATCCACATGAAATTACTACTCATCGAACTCAAGCTTCCGGTTACCCGGGCTCTGTAATCGTGTCTAAAGCTAGCTGAGTATTAATTGAACATATATTTATTGAGGGTCAACTATGTTCCAAGTACTGTTCTTAGATACTGAGACACAAAAGTGAACAAAATATATAAAATCCCTTTCCCCCAGGTACTGGCATTGTGGTGCAGCTGGTTAAGCCCTTCCTGTAACACAAGCATCCTGGTTTGAATCCCAGCAGTCCCACTTCTTTTTTATTTTTTTATTTTTTTTTTTAACAAGCAGAGTGGACAGTGAGAGAGAGAGACAGAGAGAAAGGTCTTCCTTTGCCGTTGGTTCACCCTCCAATGGCCGCCGCGGCCGGCGCGCTGCGGCCGGCGCACCGCGCTGATCCGATGGCAGGAGCCAGGAGCCAGGTGCTTTTCCTGGTCTCCCATGGGGTGCAGGGCCCAAGCACCTGGGCCATCCTCCACTGCACTCCCTGGCCACAGCAGAGGGCTGGCCTGGAAGAGGGGCAACCGGGACAGAATCTGGTGCCTCGACTGGGACTAGAACCCGGTGTGCCAGCGCCGCTAAGCGGAGGATTAGCCTAGTGAGCTGCGGCGCTTGCCGAGCAGTCCCACTTCTAATCCAGCTCCTTGCTCATGCACCTTGGAAATAGCAGAATGGCCAAAGAGCCTGGGTCCCTGCCACTCACATGGGAAATCCAGATGGAGTTCCAGGCTCCTGACTGCAACCTAGCACACCCCAGGCTGTTAGGGCCATTTGGGAAGTGAAACAGCAAATGGAAGATCTCTTTTTCTCTGTCTCTCCCTCTCTGTCGCTATGCCTTTCAAATAAATAAAACAAATCTCAAAACAAACAAACGGACAAACAAAAAAACCCCTTCCCTCAACAAGCTTACATTTTGGTGGTGGAATATCATTAATATTAAATAGCATGGAAGGAAATGCTATTTAATATTATGGAAAGAAGAAAAATAGAGTGAGGAGTTGAGAATGTAGGGACAGAGGATGGATAGTAATTGTAAATAAGGTGGTCAGGGTAGGCTTCAGGGTACACATGTTACCAGCCAACACAAGTGATGATTTAAGTCTGTAAAAAAGTTCATTTCTGACTGGTTCTTATTTTTTACCCCTTAGCAAAACATGAGGTAAGACCATGGTGATGGGGTCTTTTTTTTTTTTTTTTTTTTTGGACAGGCAGAGTTAGACAGTGAGAGAGAGAGAAAGGTCTTCCTTTTCTGTTGGTTCACCCTCCAATGGCCACTGTGGCCGGCGCACTGTGCTGATCCGAAGCCAGGAGCCAGGTACTTCTCCTGGTCTCCCATGCGGGTACAGGGCCCAAGGAGTTGGGCCATCCTCCACTGCACTCCCAGGCCACAGCAGAGAGCTGGACTGGAAGAGGAGCAACCGGGACAGAATCCAGCACCCCGAATGGGACTAGAACCTGGGGTGCCGGCGCCGCAGGCAGAGGATTAGCCTATTGAGCCACAGCACCAGCCGATGGGGTCTTAAGTAAAGAAAAATAGGTAGGATACAGTCATTTAGAATGATGAATTAGATAAATACAAAATGACTGCTTGGTACAGGATGCTTTGAGAGGTACATTCAAGACTTTAAATTGAAACTAGTCAGTATGGTTTCATGTTCTATTTTTTTACTTTTTAAAGATTTATTTATTTATTTGAAAGGCACAGTTACAGAAAGAGAGAAGGATCTTCCATCTGTTGGTTCACTCCCCAAATGGCCACAATGGTTAGAGCTGGGCCAGGCCAAAGCCAGAAACCTGGAATTCCATCTATGTCTCCCACATGGGTGGCAGGGGCCCAAGTAATTGGGCCATCTTCTGCTGTTTTCCCAGGCACATTATCAGGGAACTGGATCAGAAGTAGAGCAGCTGGGACACGAACCAGCACCCATATAGGATGCCAGTATTGCAGGTGAGGGCTTAACCCACTGTGCTACATTGCCTCCCCAACCCCTTTTTTTCTGACTACATTTGGCTGCATACACAGGGATGGAGGAGGTAAACAGTAGGGTTTAACTGCATACAACAAGAGAGGGCAGTAATAGACTCAAGAGCATATGCAAGAGAGTGACCAGGATGGCTGACCATGGATGCTGGGTCAGGAACGGAGGCAAGACATCAAAGGAGTTGGAACAATGAAAAGGAAAGTCAGGGCCAGCACTGTGGTGTAGCAGGTAAAGCTGCTGCCTGCAGTGCCTGCATCCCATATGGGCACTGGTTTGAGTCCCAGCTACTCTACTTTCAATCCAGCTCTCTGCTATGGCCTGGGAAAGCAGTAGAAGATGGCCCAAGCCCTTGGGGTCCTGTACCCACATGAGAGACCTGGAAGAAACTCCTGGATTCAGATTGGTGCAGCTCTGGCCATTGTGGCCATCTGGGGAGTAAACCAATGGATGAAGACTTCTCTCTCTCTCTGTCTCTCTCTCTCTGCCTCTCCTTCTCTCTCTGTGTAAGTCTGACTTTCAAATAACTAAAAAAATAAATCTTTAAAAAAGAAAAGGAAGATAAATCAACAGACTGGAGTTCTTGGTGAGATTAAAGGAATGTAAGTCAAGGTAGAGAGAAGGAGCTGAAAATATGGGAGAAAGTGATCAGAGAAGGCTGGATAAAATTGAGATTATGGAGGAATTGCAATTATTGGTGATGGCAAGGTCTAGAGAAGGATCTAGAGCAGGGTTGCTTAACAGTGGCACTACTGACATTTGGGGTTGGACACTTTCTTGCTCTGGGGGGCTGTTCTTTGTATTCTAGGACATTGAGCAGTGTCCCTGGACTCAAGCCACCATGTGAAATGCCAGCCTCTCTCAAGTTATGACAACCCAAAATGTCTTCAGACATTGCCAACGTTCCCTGAGTACAAAATCCCCCCTTGTTGGAAACCACTGCTCTAGAGCATGTGCAGAGAGGTTAGTGAAAGAGAACAGAGCAGTCATAAAGACAGAGAAGTATTGGAGAAAGTGGCAGTGAGTCAGGAGCCGAAGAGCTCCTGGAATGAGAGGCAATGACTCAGAGACAGTGCATTGCAGCAACAGCAAAGAGTGCTGGGTGATATAATCTGATGACACGAGATTCCAAGCTGAGTTTTTTTTTTTCCCTTGTGGGGCAGGGGGGAAATGGTCAGAAAGCAGCAATGAAATACAAGGACCTGTATCTCACCTCCATCTCAGTGGTAAGAGGACCATGAGAGAAGAAAGAATGTGAGAGGCAGTAGGTGTCTCTAGGGAAAAGCCAGGTTTCTGAACAAGGAGAAAAGAATGCTTAGAGAAGAAACTTCAGATAAAGACTTTACTGGACTATTAATTCCAAAAGGCATAGTGGAAGGGCTCAGGAATTGGGAAAGGGTTGGAAAAGAGGACAGAATAGGGAAGTGTGAGACATAGCCCTCACTGGAAGCTGGGAGCCAGTGGGAGCTTCCTTGAGGGAAGGGTGGGTTGGGAAGGTAAATCTTTAAAACAAGAGAAGAGGGGGGCTGGTGTTGTTGCGTAGCAGGTTAAGCCACTGCCTGTGATGTCGGCACACCATATAGGCACCACTTCCGATCTAGCTCCCTGCTAACGTACCTGGAAAAGCAGTGGAAGATGGTCCAGTCCTTAGGTCCCTGCACCCACGTGGGAGACCCAGATGAAATCCTGGATCCTGACTTCAGCCTAGCCCAGCCCTGGCCATTGTGGCTACTTGGGGGGTGAACCAACCAGTAGATGGAAAATTCTCTCTAACTCTGCCTTTGAAATAAATTAATTAATCTTGAAAAAAAATTATGAGAGCACAATTCCTTAAAAAAAAAAGTGAGAAGGAAGCCTTCTGTTATTTAGTTAAGAAGGGGGACGTAATATAAGAATCTGCCAGAGATATAGCACATATCACTAGGAATCTTATTCTAATTTCCAAGCCTAGGCTAGAACCAGGCTAGAACAAGTGGATAATTTTCTAAGTTCCACCAGTTTTTTTTTTTTAATTATTATTTGACAGGTAGAGTTATAGACAATGAGAGAGACAGAGAGAAAGGTCTTGCTTCCGCTGGTTCACTCTCCAAATGGCCGCTATGGCTTATGGATGGCTGTACCGATCCGAAGCCAGGAGCCAGGTGCTTCCTCCTGGTCTCCCATGTGGGTGCAGGCGCCCAAGCACTTGGGCCATCCTCCACTGCCCTCCCGGGCCACAGCAGAGAGCTGGACTGGAAGAGAAGCAGCTGAGACTAGAACCCGGTGCCCACATGGGATGCCGGCGCCGCAGGCGGAGGATTAACCAAGTGAGCCATGGCACCGGCCCCCACCAGTTTTAATATTAGAAAGTCAGCTAAGGCCGGCGCCGCGGCTCAATAGGCTAATCCTCTGCCTTGCGGCACTGGCACACCGGGTTCTAGTCCCATTGGGGGCGCCGGATTCTGTCCCGGTTGCCCCTCTTCCAGGCCAGCTCTCTGCTGTGGCCCGAGAGTGCAGTGGAGGATGGCCCAAGTCCTTGGGCCCTGCACCCCATGGGAGACCAGGAGAAGTACCTGGCTCCTGCCATCGGATCAGTGCAGTGCGCCGGCCACAGCACGCCAGCCGCGGCGGCCATTGGAGGGTGAACCAACGGCAAAGGAAGACCTTTCTCTCTGTCTCTCTCTCTCTCAGTGTCCACTCTGCCTGTCAAAAACAAACAAATAAATAAATAAATAAATAAAAGAAAGTCAGCTAAACAGACACAGATCTACCAGGAGGTGAAAAAGTGTTTTCAAGGGTCTAGGAGCTAAGGAAAGCTTCAAGAAGGGTGAGGCTTGTGTGAAGTTAGTACAGATAGGCCTAAAGTACCAAGTAGAATTCATTTGTTAAAGTTTTATTTATTTATTTGAAAGGCAGGGCAAGATCGATCGATCGATCTATCTATCTATCTATCTATCTATCTATCTATCTAGAGAGATGGGAGACAGAGGAGAAAGAGTAGTAGTGTGTTTCATCTGCTGGTTCACTCCCCCAAATGCCAGGAATAGCCAGGAGTGGGCCAGGCTGAAACTAGGAAACCTGGAAGTCCACCTGGTCTCTCACAAGGGTGGCAAGGACTCAAGTACTCCAGCCATTATTGGCTGTCTCCCAGGGTGTTCATTAGCAGAAAGCTAAATTAGAAGTAGAGCAGGGACTCAAACCCAGGCACTTTGACACAGGATGTGGGCATCCCAAACAGCACCTTTTATGTTTTAAGATTTATTTTTTATTTATTTGAAAGTCAGAGTTACACAGAGAGAGAAGGAGAGGGAGAGAGAAAGAGGTCTTCCATCTGCTGGTTCACTCCTCAATTGGCCACAACTGCCAGAGCTGTGCTGATCTGAAGCCAGGAGCCAGGAGCTTCCTCTGGGTTTTCTCATGTGGGTACAGGGGCCCAAGGACTTGGGCCATCTTCTACTGCTTTCCCAGGCACATTATCAAGGAGCTGGATTGGAGGTGGAGCAGCCAGGACTCGAACTGGCGCCCATATGGGATGCCAGCACTGCAGGTGGTGGCTTTACCCGCTACACCACAGCACTGGCCCCCCCAAACAGCATCTTAACTGCTGCAATAAATGTCCACCTACCTCAGAATTTGGGGGACCAGTTAGGAAAGTGTCTTCCTCATTAGGCTGATCTAAGAGGGGCAGCATAGCTCTACAGAAGCCATGAAATATGGCCAAGTACATGGAGAAACTTATCAAGTGCTTACACACTCTGGAAGAGAATTAGCATAAAGACCCCAGAGGAACTGAGAATCTCACCAAGCCAGACAGGGTTGAGGAAAGGAGCCTGGATTAGTGAGCCCAAGAAGCTAAGAAAAATCGAGCTAAGCTGGATAAATTCATCCATTTATATTTCTTCCTTTATGGGTATTTTAAAAAAAATTTTTTAAAATACCAACTTCAATCTAAATATGATATGAGTATGTAAGTAAAAGTAAAAGACCTCTTCTTTTTACTTCCAATCTATTCTTCAGAGGAAGCCACTAGGAACAACTTGAAGTATATATTCCTAGGCCGGTACTGTGGCTCAATAGGCTAATCCTCTGCCTGCGGCGCCAGCACACCAGGTTCTAGTCCTGGTCGGGGCGGCAGATTCTGTCCCGGTTGCCCCTTTTCCAGGCCAGTTCTCTGCTGTGGCCCGGGAGTGCAGGGAGGATGGCCCAAGTCCTTGGGCCCTGCACCTGCATGGCAGACCAGGAGGCAGCACCTGGCTCCTGCCATCGGATCAGCGCGGTGCACCGGCCACAGCGTGCTCGCCGCAGCGGCCATTGGAGGATGAACCAATGGTAAAGGAAGACCTTTCTCTCTCTCTCTCTCACTGTCCACTCTGCCTGTCAAAAATAAATAAATAAAAAATGAAGTATATACTCCTAGATTTTTTTCTATTCATTTTTCACCTACATGGGATCACATTATATAAATTCCTGTACATCTTCCTTTTTTAAATTAACAACGTATCATGGTCATCTTTTTAAGGTATGTCGCTCCCCATCTTCGTGGGGGAACGACACAGGACCCTGCGCTGTTCTTTTGTCTGCTCGGCCCTTCCCGGGTTTGCTGCTGGTTCTTCCCGGGTTGGCTACCGACCCTTCCACCTCCAATCAGGAGTAGGTCCTATAGTTTATTGGTTGAACTGGAGGCAGCTGTGTAGAAGCTGTTTCTCCCTTCTCAGCGCCATATTGTGGGAGAGCAGATGCATAGAATAAGTCTTAATTCCAGTAACTCAGTCTAGTCCGAGTTGCTCCCCACAGCATAGGTTTTGACAAGATGAAGTTAATTCCAGTAACTTAGTCTAGTCCGAGTTGCTCCCAGTTGCTCCCCACAAGGTACATGTAGGTCTATCTTATTCTTCGTAATGGATTTGTGTGTCTTACATTGTATGAATAAACTATAATTCATTCCTATTTCCATAATGATGGCTATTTCAACTGTTTCCAGCTTTCCCTCTTATAAACAATGCTGCTCTGAACATGCTCGTGCCAATGTCCTTGCATGTTAATAATTCTATAGATTACAGTGCTACACAATGGTTAAGGGATGTGTCTGATACTGCCAAAACACTGCCCTCCAAAAATGTACCAATTTACTTTCTCACCAAAATTACAGAGTGCCCAATTCCCCATTCTGTTGTCAAAGCTATAATATTATTTGCCAATTTGTGAGAAGAGAATTTCATTCTTGTTTTAGTGTGAACTCTTTTTTTGATTTTGTTTGTTTGGAAGGTCAGATACGTAAGTTTAAGAGTAATGAAAATTATTGTCAAATTTGTTTATATGTATAAACACTGAACCAAGAAGATACGATTTTCATCATATAGATTGATTGCTAAATTGCAAGAAACCTGAAAACAGCAGTGTCACACATTAAATGATCATAATGTGTTAGACAACATGAAAAGTGCTGAAGTACATTCTTTCACTGAGTCCTCTCCAACTCCACGGAGTAGACAGCATTTTGCTCATTTCACGCTAAAAGAAACTAAAGCCAGACAGGTTAAGTAACTTTCTCCAAGTCACACAGCTGGTAACTGAATTGAGCAGGGTTTTGGACTCAGACCACTTGACTCTCGAGGCCCCGTTTAGACAAGTTAAGTAGCCTGTTCAACCAAAGTAGAATAGCTGAGAAGAGGCACAGTCGGCATCCAAACCCAGGCTGTCTAACTCTAGAGCACACATATGTAAGGATAATAGAATTTATATTATCTGTATGAATAATGTAATGATAGCGTTTATTCCTATCCAAACTTTTTTTTCTTTTGGGTCTGGTCTTGGTATTTTTGGTTTTGTTTTGCCAAAGGTTTTTTTTTTTTTTTTTTTTTTTTTTTTTTTTTTTAAATGACTGTTGTTGCCTTGGTTGAACCAGCAGCAGGCCACTGCACTGCATCACTCCAGAAGCATCCAAGTTTGTGTGACTGGGGTTCACTGGAGTCATGAGGTACGCGACCTGCAGAGTCCAGAGCTGAGGCTCCAGGACCCACAACCAGGCCAAGACAACTAAGGAAAACAGAGCGTCCCCCAGTGGTTGAGCACGGTATTGACAACTGTAAAAGTCCATAGAGATCTCCAGAACTGAAGGATGGAAGGAAGGCAGCTGTTGAAGAGAGGCCAGAAAACCTGAAATTTTTAGTTGCTGCAATCTCTATGCATTGTGTTCCTTTGCAAGGAAGTGCAGGATTGACCAATATTACTCTTTGGATAATCAATGGTTCCATAGGAAACAGGGGACAGAGATAAGGATCACCCACAACCCCAGTCTCAAGAATAAGATGCCTACATAGTAAATGAAGAGAGGACAGGAAAATGATTTTTGTTAAGTGGGAGAAGGTGGTGCAGAGGGATATAACAGAAAGACTCAAGACTGGGTAATCAGTCCTGGAAACTTCTTAGTGATCTTCCAAAAGGCACCCCTCCTCCACACCCCCCCAAAAAAAACACTAGAAAATTAGGAGAACCTTGAAAATGTTCTCAAGGGAGAAAATGATGCTAAAAGAAACCCAGATGTGGCGAATATAAAATGAATGGAATTTTGGATTCATTCCTACTGTCAGCCTCTCTTAGAATTGAGGCAAAGGCAATTGCAGACTTGGGAAGAAAGGCTTAACTTGACCAAATTAAAATGGCCGAAAGCCATGAAGAGACCATGGGTAAAACAGAAACACACATCAGCTGGGACAGAAGATAGGCACTGGGAATCACAGCAGTAACTGAGGGAAGGAGAGGGAGAAGATTCAGCCAAGGTAAACATGATTATAGCTGAATGCTGGTCGCTGCTTGATTGAGAAAGGGATATTCTGGTTAATCACATTTTCTAGTTTAATATTTACCATTTGTTCCTTATAAAGATTACCAGTTTACAAAGAATTGGAAAGTATGTTATAAAATAAAAATAACACTATAAGTATCAATCATCACTATTGTCTAAGGTTTGTACAGAATTTGGTCTGTTATTGACTTGTCAAAGGTCTGGCTAAGAAAAAATATCTAGAAAGATGTAGATGGCACCAAGTAAGGGGATGACGATGCCCAGACAGGGAAGAGACATTGTTTTAGTGCAAAAGATTTCGTCCAGTAAGAAGTCTGGTAAACAACAGAGGGAACACAATGCAATATCCATTTTGACAACTCACGAGACTGCAAGCTGTATGACAGGAAGGACTTTGTTTAGGCCACTGCTATATCACTGCTTTAGAACACTGACGGGCACACAGTGAGCCCTCAAAATATTTATCCAAAGAAGGAATAAGTGTTGTTTTATTTAATATGTCTTTTCCCCAGTCTCACAAAAAATATTTCTTGAAATAAAAAGTGAGCACTCTTCACTCTGAGATCCCCTTCTCCTATTCTCTAACTAGGGAAATTCTTATCCTTCAAGGTTCAAGTTTCTTTTCTTCTTCAAAGTCTTTCCTCATCTCTTCCTGCTGCCCACCCACTTCCTCCTTCAAGAAGCTGTAATGAATCCTTCTTTATTCTTTTCTTCATAGCACATTGCTTGAACCCATATCTGCTCTCATTTCATTCTATACACATGGTAATTCAGCATTTACATGTCTGGGTTATAAGCTTCTGGAGGGCAGGGTTCCAGTTTCAGTGCCCCTTAAACTTCATCTTTGAACAAAATGCCTCACAAGCAGTGATTGCTTAAAAGTCTACTAGGTTGAAGAAAATAGAATTAATATTCTTGGTGTCTAGTAAGATGCCAGCATATACTAGGTACTCAACAAATGCTGATTACATGAACAAACAAGAAGATAATACCAACACAACTAAGTTGCCTCAAATCCCAGGGCTTGGAGGCCTCATTCCTGTAAGATAGACCTTGCCAGGTTCCTGTGTCAGGAGTTGGGCATTTTGGCACCAAAACTGTAGAGATAAGTTTGCGGGAGTCCCAGCAAGAGTAACATAACTGACTGGGCTTGGGGGAGGAATGGGTGAAAGACGAACAATTAGGGGGCTCAAGTTAGGCAGATGGCCTAAGTGACGTCCAAGACTAGACACGATAACCTTCTGTAACACTGGCAGAGCATAAACACCCAAGAGGGGAGGCATTGTTTAGCCTGGTCCAGCAAGCTCCAAGTGGGAGAAGGGAGGAGACCAGGGCCAGGAGATCAAAGCCCCAAGACAGGAAAGCCAACCAAGAGAGACACTGCTCTCCTTGGACTCAGAGAAAACAATGCCACATACATTTTCACAGATATCAACAAGGGTTATTATCCTCATCTTCAGACAGAAAGGAAGTCTACAAACAGATGGATTATTGAAACTAGAAAAAGTGAACCCTAATACAAAGAGGCTACACTTGGAACAGCAAGTCCTTTTAACTTTATGCAAAACATAGCCCCATAGCCAGCATTAATAAGTGGTATCCAAAGGCCCACTGACTCAGACTACACCATGAGCGAAAGTCCTCCAAGAGAAGAAGTAGAAAGAGAATTGGCAAAGTCATGAAACTGGCATCCCATGGTTCAGTAAATTGCATGAAATCTCCCATCTATGTTCTCATTTGCTGTTTTCCATTTCACTCTAACAAAGACATTTCCCTTTAAAAACTTTTTCATTTAACAAAGACACTTGTCAAACAAGAGTTAGCTAAAAATGGATTCACTCCTTTCCACTTCCCACTCCACTCCATGTATGCAAGTCTGCCTTCCAGTAAGTGTTAGTGGACTCCAGTGGTGCCTAGAACATTGATACTAAGTGCTGTGAGAGACAGACACATGGAAGATACGGTGCTTCAAAGAACTTGTAATCTACTTGATGAGACAAAACATGTGAAAACAGCAAGAAAAAAAAACTGCAAAGAAACATCTGACATATGCAGAGAAGGTAGGAGGAACTATTTCCGTAGCTGCTCACGGTTTGTGAAATAAGAGGAAGGTAAGAGTGAACTGCTGGTTTAGGGAGGGCTTCCTGGCAAGGGCAAATTTTCTTCCTGAAGACAAAACAATAGAAATTGATTGGTTGAAATCAATTTATGATTTACAAAGGCTAGAAGGAACCTTAGGCTGTATTATATTAAAATTGCTCATTTGACAAATTAAACAGAAGCCCAGAGAGCTTAAATAATATGTCCAATTGACAAATCAAACACATGGAAGAAGTGGAATTCAAATCAAAGTATTCTGACTCCCAATCCAGGGCAGATCATGGGAACAAGTGCAGAGAAGTAAGAAGGCCAGTTTACTCACAAATAATCTCGTGGGCTCCACTTCTCTCCCTCTCTTCAGGAGCACCTATTCTACCCCAAATTAGTGACAAGGGCCCTGTAGGACTTGTGAGCTCCCCATTCACAAGCTGGGACCTGCTCCTGTCTGGGGTCTACGACTCTCACTGCCAGGTGCCTGGCTGGTCCTAGAGCCCTAGAAACGCCAAGATGCACATATGGCAAAACCAACCCAGAAGTTACTTCACATAGGAACTTCTGATTCTGCTCACAACCCCACCCTCCTCCTGTGCCCCCACCAGCACGGAGGAAACCAGATGTACAAATGGTTAACAGAGAAAAGAATCCCACCCAGACCACTTGAAACGCGGCTAGGCTGGCTGTGCTGCCAGTCCTCTCGGAGACTGCTCCATGACTGCTATTTATAGCCTCTGGGTGCCCAGCCCAGCTTCCAGGTCACTAATTGTGGCCCAGCCCTGAGCCAACCCCCACACCTCCTCCCCCGCCCTGCAACACAGGGCACAAGGAGCAAATCCAACTTTGTCCAGTCCAGGAAGAGCAGGAAGACATGAGACCTGAATCCAAGACCCTGTGTGTGTGCCTTGTAGGAAACTGTCCAGGAGGGTCTACTGGGCATCCTGGAGAACTGAGCTGGCCCCGCCTTCTACACAGGATCCTTCCCTGAATTCTCTAAGTTCATCCTAAGTTGGGTCCTGAGTTCACTCTAACCTGCTCACATACCAGACAGGGGAGATGTGGGGTTTGCCATCAAGGACACCTGCTTAGGGTTCAGGAAAGAGCACATCTCTTCGAGTGTCTAAGCATCCATGGCTTTGACATTTTTTGTTTGCCTCTCCTTGGGGCTTGGTTTTTAGAGTATCTGTCCATTTATTCTCCAGTCATGTGGGTGACTCCATTCAACCACAGTAAGAGTACCAGGGAAGGGGCATGCTCAGAATTAAACTACTAACAATTCTTTTCCAGCGCCCAATGAATACAGTTTACATATCCCACACTCTTAGTTTCAGATACAAGCCCTGAATATGACAGTTTTATACCAGTGTTACAAATAATCCCTTCTGATTCTGATTCCCATTTGCTAGTGTTTGACTAATATTCTAGAATATTCTTTCCTCAGATTCTACAGATTACTGAGCTGGGCAATGATCATTTCTTGGTATACGAGGCTTTATGAAGTTACCCTGACTGGAGAAAAAAAATGTATAAGGCACAAGAGTTAATCACAAAAAGACATAGCAAGACGACTTCTGTGAGGCTTTCTGTTAGTTTTGTACCCGTGCTAGACTGGAGCAACCACCAACAGGGCCACATTCTCCACAGTAAATTCTCTATCTGAACTTTTTGTTTCCATCCCAATTAGACTTTACATTCTCAATGATGTTCATATTCCAAACAAAGGACTGGGACTAGAGATACAGGAAAAGTTAAACAGACTGAGAAGTCTCCTTCCTTTTCTAGTGCCCCAGCACCCAAACTTTGGTTAGCATCTTCTCAGATGGCCCAACAGGCTCCCAGCCCTCTATGTCCTGGACTGATGTGGGCCAAGACTGTATACACATCCCAGTGCCACTCTTCTCCTTCTCATTTTGGGGTTCATTTGGGCCGCTGGATAATATGCCAAGGGTTTCGGTTATTGGAGCCAGAACCAGAATGCTGCTGGGTTATCTCATCATCACCCACAAATACCAATTCCCGGCCCCAAATGGTCCCAAATCTTTCCTCCCAAGACCACAAGGGGAAAAAAGTTTCCAAATTAAAAAACTAAAACTGGCAACAAAGGTGCCCCATGGCAGTAACCTTTAAAACTGGCCATTAAAGTTTATAAGTCAGACGGGCACCAACGTGAGTGATCAGGAAGAGAAAAACAGCCCCCTCCCTTGGGGACCCAGAGCCACAGCCTTCCCCCTAAAGCCACAGAGCTGATGTCACAAGAAGCGCGTGCTGCCGTCAAGGGTTCTCTGTGTCCCAACAGCAGCCACTCCCAGTGTAGGCAGCCTGTCTGTGTCTGGCTGAGAATAAGGGAAAGGGAAGGAAAATGAGGCTTGGGTTGGGGTAGACATGGGGACAGGAGGGAAGGGAGTGGAGGGGACAACAAAGTTCCCAGCCATGAGGGGCTGTGTTGCAGGTGAGGAGGGAACAGGCTCTGACAAACTGCTAAGGACAGTGGTTCTTAACCTTTTTTTCCCCCTACACAACTCACACGAGGCATACTGCAGATTTTCATCAGCAACTGTGGTTCATTATGCAATGATTCTTAACTATCCTGGGGTAGAGGGGGCACACATCAGAATTTTTTGGGTAAGGGTATGAAGTTTTTGAAAAGGCCTCCAGATCGCTGTGCCTCCCCTGAGGAGTATGTACCCCCTATGAAGAATCATGAGTTAAGGGAGCTTACTTTTCCTTCCCTCCCTTCCTTCCTTCCATGTATTCAACAAATACATTTTGAGAGCTTGCATGTGCCAGCCATTGTTCTAGGGGCACTGGGGAGACAGCGATGAACACTCGGAGAGAAAGCCCAGCTGTCATGGAGAATCCACGCCATCACGGGGGAAACAACAAGCTGGAAAAGCAGACTCCGTGGTGTATGGGTCACAGTCAATGCTGAGGAGCAACACGGGGGAGGTTATGGAGAAGGCTGGGGGGGTGGGACAAGGAGGCTGACATTTTCAGATAGGAAGGGCAGGAAGTCCTCAATCAGAAGGTAATACGTGGGCCGGCACCGCAGCTCAATAGGCTAATCCTCCGCCTGTGGCACCGGCACACTGGGTTCTAGTCCCGGTTGCCCTTCTTCCAGGCCAGCTCTCTGCTATGGCCTGGGAGTGCAGTGGAGGATGGCCCAAGTACTTGGGCCCTGCACCCACATGGGAGACCAGGAGAAGCACCTGGCACCTGGCTTCGGATCAGCGCTATGTGCCGGCCGCAGCGCACCAGCCGCGGTGGCCATTGGAGGGTGAACCAACGGCAAAGGAAGACCTTTCTCTCTGTCTCTCTCTCTCTCTCACTGTGCACTCTGCCTGTCAAAAAAAAAAAAAAAAAAAACACCTAGAAGGTAATACATGGGCCAGTGCCATGGCTCACTAGGCTAATCCTCCGCCTGTGGCGCCGGCACCCCGGGTTCTAGTCCCGGTTGGGGCACCAGATTCTGTCCCGGTTGCTCCTCTTCCAGTCCAGCTCTTTGCTGTGGCCCGGGAGTGCAGTGGAGGATAGCCCAGGTGCTTGAGCCCTGCACCCGCATGGGAGACCAGAAGGAAGCACCTGGCTTCGGATCGGCGCAGCACGCCAGCCACAATGCGCCAGCCGTAGCAGCCACTTTGGGGGTGAATCAATGGAAAAAGGAAGACTTTTCTCTTTTCTCTCTGTCTCTTTCTCACTGTCTAATTCTGCCTGTAAAAAAAAAAAAAAAAAAAAAAAAAAAAAAAGATAATACGTGAAAAAGCCTCACAGATATCTGGGCAGACAGTATTCTTGGCAGAGGGAACAGCCACGTGCGCTGTCCCAAGGTGGCTCAGACATGTAGACTGCCCAAGGATCAGCAAGGAAGCAGCCACTGCCACTGGAGCCCATATGCCATTGGTCACCACGGAGCTGCTCCCCTCTGAGATCGGATGGCTCTGAGGAGTCAGGGCTGAGTGCCAAGCGGGGGACTGAATAGTCCAGGCCAGGACATGTTCCCAAGCAGAAAGAACTTCATAGTGGGGCCAGCGCTGTGGTGTAGTGGGTAAAGCCACCACCTGCAGTGCCGGCATCCCATTTGGGCACTGATTCGAGACCTGGCTGCTCTACTTCTGATCCAGCTTTCTGCTACGGCCTGGGAAAGCAGTAGAAGATGCCCCAAGTCCTTGGGGCCCTACACCCATGTGGGAAGACCCAGAGGAAGCTCCTGGCTTCGGATCGGCTCAGCTCCAGCCATTGTAGCCATATGGGGAGTGAATCAGTGGATGGAAGACTTCCATCTCTCTCTCTCTCTCTCTCTCTCTCTCTCTCTCTCTCTCTCTCTCTCTCTCCTCTGCCTCTCTTCTCTCTGTGTTAACTGTGACTTTCAAATAAATAAATAAATCTTAAAAAAAAAAAAAGAACTGCAATAGCTTGGTGAAGGGGGGCATGGCTAAGAGGAGTTTGGTATTAAAGTATTTCTCCTTATAAACAGTTCAAAGTTCCCTTCAATAAAATATCATCCATCCTCACAAACTTATAAGGAACGGAAGCCACATCCCTTAACTAAGGCCCAAAGGACAGGGAGGGGGCAAACATCATTATAAAATATGATTTTAAAGCTAGAACTAGAACAGAATCTACTATCAAATTCCATTCCAAGGTTCTCTTATTTTTAAAATCATAGAGTATTAAAAATGGGAAGACAGATTACCTTGTACATTCCTCTCATCTTAAGAAGAAGCTAACAAAAGCAGAACCAAGGTTTCTTGGATAAGGGGTTAAAACTCCTTATAGGGGCCAGGTTAAGCCACTGTCTGCAGTGCTGGGATCCCATGTGGGTACCATTCAAGTCTTGGTCACTCCATTTCTGATCCAGCTCCCTGCTAATGTGCCTGGGAATGCAGTACATGGTGGTCCAAGTACTTGGGTCCCTGCACTCATGCGGCAGACCTGAAGAAGCTCCCGGCCCCTAGCTTCAGATCGGCCCAGCTCTGGCCATTGCAGCCATTTGGGGAGTGAACCAGCAGACAGAGAGCTTTCTCTCTCCCTCTGTCTCTCCTTTTCTCTCTGTAACTCTGCCTTTCAAATAAATGGAATAAATCTTTAAAAAAAAAAAAAAACTCCTTAGAAAGCAAAATAGGGGGATGGTACAGCTTTTAAAAGGGGAGCCAGCTCTTTCAATTCCTGCATTCTAGAAAGTCTCCTGCAAAGGGAAGATATGGTGATGATATTAGGATTGCAGAAGACCAAACTGTGCTCCCTGTCCCTGACCCCCAGAGAAAGTCTGGTTATCTCCACACACTAGGCCCACTGCCGTTTACCTATCTCTCTTCCCTCTGTCCTCCGTGAGACAGTCCGGCCAAGCCAGTGGGCTGCACGTTCTGAAGACCAGAGCTAAGTCTGCAGTGTGAATACACACACACACATACACACACACACACGGGAGGAAGGGGAAGGGAAAGCACACACAACACAACACACCAGGGCAGCTGCAGAAAACAACTGCTTGTTAAGTTAAAATTAAACTCTGCACAAATATTGACCTTTGGAGGGGACAGAAACTGGTCCCATATTTACCAGCTTTATAAATGGGACTGACCACAGCTGCCCCACGCGCTTGGCCAGCATGATGGCAGGATGGGGCGAGGCCACGCTTTGGGGGTGGGGGATGAATGAGAGGGGCAGGAGACATTTTAAACACCCTCTAAAATGTAGTTACTACTGGTAGGTCAAAGTTCCCAAAAGCCTTAAAAGAGGAATTTCTAGGAAAGCAAATAAGGCAGTCTCTGGAAAGGGGGGGGGGGGGGTGGTCAGAGAAATAGGAAAGGAGAGGAAAAAGAAAGCATCAAAAGGGGAAAAATGCTGAAAAGAATGAGAACTATAACAGAGATTGAAACTGAACAGAGAAAACACTGGGAAGTTTTATCCTTTTGAACCCTGGCCCTTGGTCAAACCAAGAGTCATAAGGTAGAAGACCAGGTGACCAACTTAAGTAGTAACCTAATGGAACAATCTAAACTGACCTGGACTGAATCTTGGCTCTGCTGCTCACTTGCTGGAAAAACTCAGGAACCCCCAGTTTCCTCAACTATAAACTGGGGATGTTAATACAAAAACATTACCTTAATTTACAACGACCAGAACTAAAAGAAGACAATATAAGTGAAAGCACTTTGTCAGCCTCAAAGACCACAAGCTATAAATCAGTAATAATATTGTTATTACTTCTATCCCAGCTAACCATGCACCTTTATGCTCCAAACTGGCCAACAAATGGCTGTCTCCCAAGCAGCACAGTCAAGGGCTAGAAGGGGAGCTTCAGCTTGCCCTGAACTCATTAAAAGCATCCTACAGGAGCTGGCACTGTGGCATACTAGGTTAAAGCTCCGCTGCAGCACTGGCATCCCATATGGACACTGGTTCGACTCCTGGAAGCTCCACTTTTGATCCAGCTCCCTGCTGATGGCCTGGGAAAACAGTAGAGGATGGTCCAAGTGCTTGGGGCCCTGCACCCACGTGGAAGACCCAGAAGAAGCTCCTGGCTCCCAGCTTCAGATATGCCCAGTTCTGGCCATTGTGGCCATTTGGAGAGTAAACCAGAAGATGGAATATCTCTCTGTTTCTCCTTCTCTCTGTAACTCTGCCTCTCAAATAAATAAATATTTAAGAATTTCACTTTATTTAAAAAGAAAAAAAAAGCACCCTACAGAGGCAGGCATTTAGCTTAGTGGTTAGGGAGCCCAGAAAGACATGTGTGTCTCACATCAGAGTGCCTGAGTTCAAGTCCCAGCTCTGGCTCCTAACTCTAGCTTCCTGCTAAAGCAGACCCTAGGAGGAAGTGGTAATGGCTCAAGTTGTTGGATTCTTGCTACCATGGGAGATCTAGATTGAGTTTCCTGGGTTACCCAGCTTCAGCCCCCTGCCCCTTGCAGGCAATTGGGGTGTGAACCAGCTAATGAGGGTGCCATCTCTCTCTGTCTCTCTCTCCCTCTCTCCCTCCCTCCCTCCTTCCCTCCCTCTCTGCCTTCCAAATCAATCAATAATTTCTTTCTTTCTTTTTAAGATTTATTTTATTTATTTGAAAGACAGAGTTACAGAGAGAGAGGTCTTCCATTCACTGGTTCACTCCCCAAATGACCATAACAGCCAGAGCTGAGCTGATTTGAAGCCAGGAGCCAGGAGCTTCTTCCAGTTTCCCAAGTGGGTGCAAGGGCCCAAGGACTAGAGCCATCTTGTACTGCTTTCCCAGGCCATAGCAGATAGCTAGATTGGAAGTGGAGCAGCCAGGATTCAAACTGGCACCCACATTGGATGCTGGCACTGCAGGCCGTGGTTTAAACTTGCTGTGCCACAGGGCTGGCCCCCAATAATTTCTTTTTTTAAAAGATTTTATTTATTTATTTATTTATTTGAGAGATAGAGTTACAGAGAGAGAGAGAGGGAGGGAGGGGGAGAGAGAGAGAGAGAGAAAGAAAGAAAGAGAGGAATTCCTTCCATTGGTTCACTCCCCAAATGGCCGCAACAGCCAGAGCTGTGCTGATCTGAAGCCAGGAGCTAGGTGCTTCTTCCTGGTCTCCCATGTGGGTACAGGGGCCCAAGGACTTGGGCCGTCTTCTGCTTTCCCAGGCCACAGAAAAGAGCTGGATTGAAAGAGGAGCAGCCAGGACTAGAACTGGCACCCATGTGGGATGCCTGCGCTGAAAGCAGAAGATTAACCTACTGCACCACGGTGCCAGCCCCCCAATAATTTCTTAAGTAAGGGCTACTATAGGCACACAGCTAAGTACCTCCCTAGCTTCAGGATAACAGGAAGGTCAGCCTGCTGAAATAGGCCTCAAAAGCCATGCTCAAGTCTGCAGAAGATCCAGATACAAAGGAGGAGAAAGGTCTCATCAACACCATTTCCCTGAAACCTAATCTCTAGAAATCGAGGTTTTTCAGGAACAAACATCACAGATGCTGAGCCACTTAGTTCTATCCCAAACCTCTGAAGCTTCTTTGATGTTCTCCTTACACTACGACTTTAACAATCAATAATGGTAAGTATGGGGTAGATATTTGGTATAGCAGTTAAGACACAACTTGGGACACCCCTGGGTTCAAGTTTCAGCTCTGCTCCGATTCCAACTTCCTACTCATGCACACTCCAACAGGTGACAGGCGATGGCTCAGGTACCTGGATCACCCACATGGGAGACATGGATTGAGTTCCAGGCTCCTAATTTTGGCCTTGCCCAGTCCTGGTTGTTATGGGCATTTGGGGAGTGAACCAGCAGATGGGAGATAGAGGAGATTTCTCTCTTTATCAGTCTGTCTCTCTTTCTTAATCACTTTGTCTATCTCTCAAGTAAATAAAAGGAAAAAATAAAAAAATTTAAAAATAATTAAAGCGTAAGTAGTCTAGGTCCATTTCCACAGGGTGGGCATGACACACACCTCCCCCTCCATTGTGCCACCAAGACTCACAATCCTGAAAGCATTTCAATAAGACAATAAAAGCACGTGGAGGGATCTTGCCGAAAGTGGCTGCCAGTTTTACAACAAGTTCCTGTGCCTTCATGTGGTGCGCTGTGTATTTTGCACATCTTAAAATCATGGGGCAGACAAGCACCTACCACTCACGGTGGAGGAAAAAGGCAGTAACTTAGGTCCAGTCCTCTACTTCCTCGGTGCTAATCCAGCACAGGTCACAGTATCTTTTGACTCTGCTCACTTGTTCAATGTTTTACCTTAATATATCACAGTTTATATTGTTAAACGTGTGTCATAAAACATAAACAATGTACAGCAGAACCGTGTCAGCAATTCAGGAAGAATTCCCAACGCTGCAGTCTCTGTGGTCACAAGGCAAGAAAACATTTTGCATTTGTTGCATCAAATAGGTGCTGAAGCACAAACCCAACACAAAATGGGGAGAGGGAGATGGACAGGAACAGAAAATAGGGGAAGGAAAGGGGAAACTATTCCAGGTGGGGGACCAGCTTTCTTGAATTCTGACCCAAGAACCTACCTTGCCGTGCAATCATTATTCATGCCCAGACGCTTCTTTCTATGGCTTTACCCTTCTTCAGGGGCTCCAGGTATGGCTAAGCCTCCAGGTCAGCCACATGGAGCCCCCAAAGTCTATTATTCTACTCAGAAAGGAGTCCTTTTCCTCACTCCTTCCCACTCTCAGGAGTAAATGATGCCCCTCCACAGGCGTTACTTCCATGGTCTATAAACTACAGAGAAGCACAGCTTGCTGAGTGTCCTGTGTGGGCCTAGGATTCCTCAGCAGGTCGTTACACTACAGCAAGAACTGATGTGCTCAAGGTATTCCATACTTCCAGAAAAAGGAGAATGAGGGTCCCCATAATTAAGATTGGCACCCACTTAAAAATTCCAAGAAAGTTCATTCCTCTCATTCTCAGCACCAAGGCTCATGGGAGAAGCCCTGAATAGAACTCAGGTGTTACACTTCAGGGTCCTCTTCCCACAGAATTCTTGTCCAAAAAAAATCAGTGACACAGAAGGGGAGGTTTCAGGGGCTGGTATTGTGCCACAACAGGTTAAGCTACTGCTTGCCATGCCTGTATCCCAAATTGGAGTGCTGGTTCACGTCCCGGCTGCTCTACTTTCAATCCAGCTCCTTGCTAATGCACCCAAGAAGGCAGAGAATGATGGCCCAAGTGCTTGGGCCCTCGCCACCCATGTGAGAGACCAAGATGGAGTTCCTGCCTCCTGGCTTCAGCCTGTCCTAGACCTAGCTGTTGCGATCATTTGGGGAGTAAATGAGTAGACAGAAGATATCTCTCCTTCTCTGTCACTCTTTCTTTCAAATAACTGAATAAATAGAAAGAGGGGGAGGGGAGGGAGGGAGGGAGGGAGGGAAATAAGGTGGGGGCTGAAAACAAGCACCTTCAAAAGCAAAATATTCTTAAGGAGTCAAGGCTTTGTGCAAACGAAGTAAATCGCTGAACAAAGGAAAAAGGCTCACAAGACAAGTGATTACTACCCAGCTGTGAGAGGTGACATGTCTCAGGACACTTGGCCTAACAGATGTCTCATGACTCCACCCACAGCTCCATCAGTGAGCCCCTGCTGACCCCCCCTCTCAGACCTGAACACAACACAATTCAGCAAAATGGAACCCCACACAAGACTTCCAGCTGAATGTTATTTGTGTCAGTGATTTCCTGTTCTCTCCTAGTCAGACTGGTAGATGGGTCTCTGAAAGACGTCCCTAAGCAGATCGCGTGCTGATTCCTGCTTAGCAGGTCTCAGCCAAAGCAAGCAAAGTGTCATTCTTGGGGGCGTCACAAGGGCACTTTAACATCAAAGGTGACAGCAACACAAATACTCCATGGGCCCACAAGAGGTGATGCTTGCACAGGCCTGAGAAATGGCAAATGGGAGCCAGGGTCCCAGGATAATATTCTGATGCAGCCCCACAACATAAGACAAGAAGGGGGGTTCTTACACGGAGAGTGGATGAAGCTGGGAGAGAGCGAAATCACAGAGAAGAGACCCTCTTGGACCCGGAGGACATCACTGCACATCAGGGCCAGTCTGTCTCACACTGGCGGCCCCAACACTGCAGGAGTTTCTCACTGCAAACGAACGAATTCCACAACCCAGAAGCAGGGCGATGCAGGCACACTAGGAAGCATCCTTCCACTGTAATCCTGCAGCCCCTGGAGAAGCAAGGAGGAAACACTGCTACCGGGTACCAGTGAGTGCTGCCGGCTCCCAGCCCTCGGAAACGTCTGAACAGAGTCTTATTCAAGCCAAGGGAAAACGCTGTTAAAACACACAAAACTCCTTTGACTAATGTGAGAGGGGGAAAGAGCCTCTATAATTAACAGAAACTGTCACAGGCATTGGGGGCCTCCGACGTGTTCAACGCAAACCACTTGAAAAGGCCCGGTCTTCTCAGAGAAGGCTGGGGTTTGTGAGCGGGGCTCCGACAGGCTGGGGACAGCTTTTCCAAAAGAATCCCACCATATTTAAAAAAAAAAAAAAAAAAAAAAAAAAAAAAAAAAAAGCAGAAAGCGGGGCGGAGCGGGGGGCAAAAGGAAAAACCCAAACCTCAGCTTAATGTTTTTCCACCACTGGAACTAAAAAGCAAAAAAGAAGAAGAAAAGTCCAAATGCAACCAGTTTTCAATTAGGGCCTAATTAGAAAGAAAAGTGGCAGTGCTATTACAGAGCTGGGGAGGAAGAAATGCAGTCAATGACTTTCTTTGGGCTGAGCCATCCACTTGAAAGTTGTGATGATTAGAGGGACAATTTATGGTGAGAGATGGTGGAGGGGAAGAGAGGAATAGAAGACAGCCCAGTGGCTGGCTGATCATGCAACTCAAGGGCCAAAGCAGATTGTCAAAGGCACGATTGATCGGCCACCATTTGTAAAGCACTACACAAAGAGCAGTGAGAGGATGTAAGATCACACACAGACCTCACTCTGACCAGAAGAGGCTCAGAACACTGCCCCTGTGGGAAGCAGCTGCCTCTTAACACGCAGCCACTCTGTACGAATGCACAAGTCTTCCAAGAAAATGCCCCCTTTGACAAAGTCCACTGCAACATCACTGCTTGTGGCTCCTGTCTTCACCTCTCCCATATGTGTCACACATAGACCCCTTGAAAAAGATGCTATTATTAAATATAATTCCTGAATGAGGCGAACAGGGTTTGCCTTAAAAAGAAGTCAGTCAAGGCCCATCCCCTGGCTCAGGCAGGCTGAGACATAGCATCAGGATGGACTCCCAGGATACCTGGAAGGGCATTTTCTGCTTTCTTTATAATCCAAAGGATTCGGGTCCCTTTTTGTTGTAAATGCTATAAATATAAGGAGAAGCAGAAAAGAAGCAGGAATGGACACCCTCACTTACGACGACGGGAACGAAGGGGTCAGCTGCTTTAGTTCCATATTTGCAATAAAAAGCAGTGTGATCGATAGAGGAATGGAATACTTTCTTCCCCAAGCTCTGGGGTACCCTCTCCCTTGTTGATTTAGTTGAGGCAATTTGGAGGAGGGACAGGAAGGGCTGGAGCAAACATGTCACAGCCTGCAGTGAATAGGGCCAACAGAAAGGAGAGGGAAAGGACAGAGCTGAGAGGAGAGGAAAAGAGGAGAGGCCTCTCTTCCCATCCCACAACCTGGGCTCCATCCAACACAAAGTTAATTCCTAACCTCGGCTTCACCACCCTGCCCACTGCTTGCATGATTTATCCCCCTATCTGCCTGCATCGCCTCTACAAGCCTCCCAGCCCTGCACACCATTATAAAAGCTGTCTGTGCTGCTGGCTCGACCTGGCCTGGCCCGGGCTCCTGCCACGGTAACCCTTCCCCACCCCTTCATTTTACAAGCCTTCCGCCATCATGGAAATCTGAAATCCCACGAAAGAACAGTAAACATCGCCGGGGAAAGAAAATACTTCACCAGGCCATTCTGGACAGCAAAGTCACATACGGGCTGATGTCCCTCCGCCAGGGATGAAAGCCTCTAGGCAATAGGGCACTGCCTTCCTGCCCAGGCTCAGCTGGACAATAGCAAAGTGATGCACACAGGGATGTGTCAATCCTCTATGGGGCACTGCCAAGCATACTGGTGCCCCAGGAATCCCCAAGCTCAAAGAACCAGCCAGAATGTCAGGGGGACTCACAAGTCAACCCAGGTGTCAGGTTTAGAGAACCACGTGGAAATGTGAAATTTTTAAATAACGGAAAGAACACAAACTAAGAATCAGCTCTGTTACCTTCTTATGAGCCCCAGGGGGGAGGAAGACGGTGCAGTGGAGAGAGCATGGCTATGCAATTAGTTGACTGATTAGCTCTGAAACTGGCTTCACCACTTCTTTGCTAGCCATGTGACTTTGGATAACTTATATTTTCTGAATCTTGGGTTCACTTCCCCTACCCAGGGGAAAATGTCAACTCATAAAGAGGGTATGAAGATTAACAATAAGATTGACAGCCAGAGTGCCTGGCATTCAACAGGTACCAAGAAATAGGTAGCTGTTAGGATGATTTGAGACTGAGACGTTTGCCATGCTGAAATCGGGGAAAGGGTAGCGAGGTCCCATTCCTTCCTCATGCAAATGTATCCTTTTAAACAGGCTTTCCCTCTCTCCTATGCAAACGTCCCCTTTCTGTAGACCACATTCCACTGTCTGATCTGGGGGCCAGAGAGAGTCAAAGGGAGATCCCTAGGGGAGATCCTTTCTCACCCGCTCTCTCAAGTAACCTGTCCATCATTCTGAACTCATAAAACCCAGTTCCTCTCCTGACCCTCCTCACTATGTCCCCATTGGACCCTCCAGCCTCAGTTTATAAAGACTTTTCTTCCTCTCCCCATATCTCTAGAGAAACTGCCAGTGCCCACGGGTGCCAGGCCTGTCACAAAATGCTGGACTGCCCTGTTCCAGCAGAGTCTAAGCCAGAAGTCAGGGTTAACTTAGAGGGGAATGGACACTGAGGAATTCTCCATGAGTCTCTGGAGGTCCAGAATGCTCTCTTCCCAGGAGGCTGTGCACTCCCCAGAGCTGTGTGATTCACTTGGGGGTAGACAGCCGGGAGATGGAGGGGGAGGGACGCGGAGGGCAGGAAGAGAAGAGAGCCTTGATTCAAGGGGCCAGACTGAGTCCGCTGCAGGCCAGGCTCCGCTGAGGTTTCTCGGGTGAAACACGCCTCTGTGATGGCTGTGTCTGTAAAGCCCATAAAGCCATATCAAACCCTGAGCAGAGAAGGACAGGGATATATATAGAACCAGGAACCAAAGGGGCCACAGGGGATTCGGGCGGACAACTCCGCCCAGCCCTTAAACCCGCCCCAGGGAAGGGGGGAGGCCCAAGGAACAAGCTCAAGGAATGAAGGTTGGAGACAGCCCGGCGGGTTGACGAAGGGAGTGGGGAAATGAGGGGCGTCAGGGACAATGCTAGGGGAGAGCTGCCGGCTAGGCCAAGGGAACCGCGGAGGGCTGGGGGCACCTGGGCCGGCTCCAGCACAAAGGCGCTAAGAAGCCGGTAAGCAGCATTGTGCCTGATCCCGAGGTGGCTGCAACAGCCTGCCTCAGTGTCCCGGGCTTGACAATGCTCTGCCTCCTTCTCCTAACCAAGTACCTCCGATAAAGAGGCTTTCCCTGCCTTCCTCCACTCTCCCAAACAGCACCTCCGGTTTCAATTAGTTCAGGGTCGGCTAAACCCAGCCTCTCAGAGAACTTGGAGCTGGGGGCAGGTGACAAAAAGAAATCTATCCCTAAAGAAATGTCCCAAAACCAGAAAAGAATCCCAAGATGGAAATCTGGCAAGGACACAAAGAGATTCACAGAAAAGAAAAAGCAGCTCACAGAATGAGGCAAGAGCCTCAGAAAGCCCAGCATCTGGGGAAGCAGGTCCTAAAAGTCCATTCACGTTGGGAACAGAAAAGTGAACCAGCCCTGATTTGCTGGGATCCCATCTTACTGCCAAAGTATGATTGTTGGGGCCCAGATCCTGGGTGTTGGGGGACCAAAACACTTCTTACCTGAGCAACAGAAAGATAACCTATGCCCCCACTCTTCTATCCTTAACTTCAAAAGAGAATCAAGCCCGATGCTGTGCCCAGTTAGCACCTGTAGGACAATGTTTTGGCGCCACCTGCTGTCCTTTCCTGACAGCTGACGACTTGAATTGGGTGGACCTCAAGTTCACCTTCCCTAATTCATCACAAGCCTTAAAGGAATCCAATCCAGAAGAACAGAAACCATAACATCTACCAAAGGGAATATTCTTGTGTGTTGCACAAGAGAAATGCAGAGCTCCACTTTTCTCTTGTTTCCTGGGACAGAAGTCAGGAACATCAAGTAGCCAGAACCTTCTCACTGGCTTTCTAATTCCTGAGATGAAAGCCATTGGTCTGTGGCTGATTTGAGAAGGGTTACTATACAACAAGCCCTTTCTCTAGTTGTGGAGCCCATTTTTCATTATTTTAAAATTGGAGCCAGGTTAAGTCACTGGCTGTGGCACCAGCATCTCATGTGGGCACTGGTTAGAGTCCTAGCTACTCCACTTCTGATCCAGCCCCCTGCCAGTGCACCTGAGAAATCAGCAGAGGATGGCCCAACTGCTTGTTCCCCTGCACCCACATGGGAGACCCAGAAGAAGCTCCTGGCTCCTGGCTTTGGATTGGCTTAGCTCTGGCAGTTGTAGCCATTTGAGGAGTAAACCAGTAGATGGAAGACCTCTCTCTGTGACTCTGCCTTTCAAATAAATAAATAAATAAATCTTTTAAAAATATTTAAAAAGTATTTCTATATTATTTTTAGGTAGGAATCCAAATTTTGCTCCTAGATGACATGATATATTATTTGCCACTAAATCTTATAATGAAATCAGTGTCAACCGGTAAGCAATGACTTGGATGCTTTATGCTGTATCATTCCTATGCTCTTCATTGGGAAAATAATGTACTCAGCTTGCTAAGGAATTAGTTCATCTAAGACATCTACTCACTCATTTAACAAATATTTCTTTTAAAAAAAGATTTATTTACTTATTTATTTGAAAGGCAGAGTGACAGAGAGAAAGAGATGTCTTCCATCTGCTAGTTCACATTCCAAAGGGCTGCTAGTTCACATCCCAAATAGCTGGGGGTAGGCCACCTCAAAGCCAGGAGCCTGGAATTCCATCCAGGTCTCCCACATGAACGAATGGCAGGGACCCAAGCAGTTGGGCCATCTTTCACTGCCTTTCCAGGTGCATTAGTATGGAGCTGGATGGAAGTAGCTGGGACTTGAACTGGTGCTTTTTTTTTGTTAAGATTTATTTATTCATTTACTTGAAAACCAGAGTTACAGAGAGAGAGGAAAAGGAAAGACAGAGAGAGAGAGATCGTCCATTCATTGGTTCACTCCTCAAACAGCAACAATGGCTGGGGCTGGGCCAGGCTGAAGCCAGGAGCCAGGAGCTTTTTCCATGTCCCCCATATGGGGTCAGGGGTCCAAGCACTTGGACCACCCTCTACTGCTTTCCCAGGCAATTAGTAGGGTGCTGGATTGGCAGTGGAGTGAACAGGCACCCATATGGGATGCCAGCATCACAAGCAATGGCTTAACCTGCTACAGTACAACCAAACTGGTGCTCTTAACCCATGGTGCCACAACACCAGCCCTGTAACCAATATTCCTGTAGCATCTATCTACTGTGCAGTGGGCACAACCTGGAGGCACCATGAAGAAGAAGACATACAAGGTTCATTTTCTCATGGAGGCTACATTCTAGCATCATTTTATCTGGCTGAAAGAATAACCCCTGAGTGCACAGCAAAGATCAAGAGAAAAATATAAACAGATTTTGTAAAGAAACCAAATGAAAAAATAAAGGAGGAAGGACAGAGTGGCAGGCAGTGGATGGGCAAATTAAGGAATTGTTACTATTGTTTCCTCTAGCTAACTTCACTTCCTAAAGCCCATTCTTGGAGATAACTCTGGGAAGTGCATGCCAGCTTCCAACGTCAACTTCCTCAGACCTCAGGATTTACAGATATTTAGTAGAAAGAACAAAGGAAAGGTGGTATCTATCCAATATTTAGAAATGGTAACATAAATTATAGGCAACTGTTTTCCCATAGGAAGAATATGAGGCTCCATCAAATGTATCGTCACATTGTAGAAAAGAAAAGTTGTTGTTTTTTTTGTTTGTTTGTTTTGTTTTGACAGGCAGAGTGGACAGTGAGAGAGAGAGACATGTCTTCCTTTTTGCCGTTGGTTCACCCTCCAATGGCCGCTGCAGCCGGCGCGCTGAGGCCGGCACACCGCACTGATCTGAAGCCAGGAGCCAGTACTTTTCCTGGTCTCCCATGCGGGTGCAGGGCCCAAGCACTTGGGCCATCCTCCACTGCACTCCCGGGCCATAGCAGAGAGCTGGCCTGGAAGAGGGGCAACTGGGACAGAATCCGGCGCCCTGACTGGGACTAGAATCCAGTGTGCCGGCACCGCAAGGCGGAGGATTAGCCTATTGAGCCACGGCGCCAGCCAAGAAAAGTTTCTTGACAGGCCCTACTGTGGGCCTGTAACTTCAGGGGAATGGAGCCCACCACGGAGTCTTAGGGCAAGCCAGCCCCTCTCCAAATCCTGCTCCCGTGGTTCCCAAGAAAGATTATTCTACACCAGTCAGTACGGGAAGAATCTTCAAAGTTCTAGGAGAGGAGGGCCCAAAGCCTGCCTTGTAACATTTTACATAGGTAAAAAATTATTCTCTCTACTTCAACCACATCCTGTTGCTACAATCCAAGTTTATTGCTTCTTCACTATCTTGAATGAAACACAGAGAAGCTATTTCCCATACTATATGTGCCAATTTTCATATGTAAAAGAAGGAGCTACCAATCTACTCCCTGAGTTAAGCAATTCTATTGTCTTTGGATTTTTTTTTTTTAAAGAATTACTTTATTTATTTAAAAGAGTTATAGAGAGAGGTAGAGCCAGAAAGAGAGAGGTCTTCCATTCCACTGGTTCAATCCCCAAATGACCGCAATGGCAAGAGCTAAGCTCATCTGAAGCCAGGAGCCAGGAGTTTCTTCTGGGTCTTCCATACAAGTGCAGAGGCCCAAGAACTTGGGCCATCTTCTGTTTTCCCACGCCATAGCAGAGAGCTGGATCGGAAGAGGAGCAGCTGGGACTCAAACCAGCGCCCAGACAGGATGCTGGCACTGCAGGCTTGAGCTTTAACTTGCTGTGCCACAATGCTGTCCCCGGATTTTTTTCTTTTTTATGCAATGTCCATTTTTTAAATTATATTCCTGATTTTCTTTTTTTAAAGATATTTCTTCTTTTATTCTTAATTTTTATTGATTTTCTTTCTTTGAAGGATAGAGAGAGAGAGAGACAGGGAGAGATATTTTCCATCTTCTGGTTCACTCCCAAATGCCCACAGCAGCCAAGGCTGGGCCAGCCTGAAGCCAGGAGACAGAAATTCAATCCCGGTCTCCACAGGAGTGGCACAATCACAGCCAAATGAACCTTCACCTGCTGCCTCTCAGGATGTGCACTAGCAGGAAGCTGGAATGGAAACCAGGTCAGGACCAGAACCCAGGAATGGGCTGCCCCAAGCAGTACTTTAACCACTGCACCAAATGCCTGCCACCATCCTGGTGTTTTTTTTCCTTAAGTCCCCTCCCCTGCCCCCATGCAAGAGCTCTGTGAAAATCATTCACTCATTTTCCTACAGAGTCCTAGTTTAGCACTTTGCTTTTCTCCATTAGAGCACTCTTATCTCGGATTCCGAATGTATGCACACCTGTCCCCCTTTCTGAGACAGGTACTTCTTGGAATAGGAATTGTGTGTCATCTTCCTATCCCTAGAAAAATGCTAGTTTTCCACCCCTACTAGTGCTAGAACCCAAACTCAGTGGTATCAATAAACACTGGATAACAGCCATCCAGCACGACTCCACTAAGTTGTCAAACCAGTTTGGGATATTTTTCTCTTGGCCCAGACATTTACTCTTAAGGCTTGCCTCCTCCTTAAGAGACTCCAGGAAATAGGGTTAGTTTTAAGTTCTAGAAACTCTAATCACTCCTGTTTTCTCCAAGCTAAGGGCCTGAAGGAAGACGGCAGATACTTCATGAATATTGATGAGGCCCTGCGGTCACATGAATATTAACAACACCCTGTGGCTTTCGGGAATAGCAGCCCAGCCAGAAGGTCTAATATTACCCTTGGCTAGGCTCAAAAGGTGGAAAGAGCATATGCCCATGCATCGCCATGGGGAGTGAAGAGTGGACAGCAGAGTGCAGTGTGGGGATTGGCCCCTATGCAAACACCAGGCACGTGGGCAGTTGAGAAAAGACTCATCGTGGTGCCCCACATCGCTGGCACTGGGGGCTCTGTCAGCTGCTGCCCAGGCAGGAATCCCCAATTTCTAAGTTTTGCATAAGTTAGGATGTAGAAATTAAATGACACTCAATTTAGAAAAACACTGGTAGGGATGTAATGACCTAGTTCAACCGCTACAGCAGAGAGGGAGGGGAAGACTCAAAGTCACATCACATTGGACAAAAGCCAGAACCAAATCGTACAACTCAATTAAGCCGCAAAATACATATTTTGTAGGTCACACATTACCAGTAATGAGAGATCTCCAGACTGGAGTTTCCAGCCCCACACCCTCCATGAGACTAGTAGACCAGCAACTCAGGTTTACAAGAAACAATGTTCCAGGCTTGCAGCGCTGAGAAATGGAAGGGGTTGGGTTATTTTTCCCATCTATAGAATCTGAACCCAGGAGACAACAGGAAAAATGATGATCCTTACTGAATAAACAAGCAAACAACAACAAAACCCAGCACGAAGTACTGTGAATCAGTGTCAGCCAAAGAAAACCACATAGCCCAGCTCTGGGTATAAGATGAAACCTACTTCCATGCCACACGACAGTACTGTTAGAAGGAAAGGCAGATTACATGGTCTCCTGCAGTGGCTGGAATTAATACTAATAACAAGACCCTTGTTGTACTCACACAAGAGAACAGACTACACTTAAAACTAGAAAGAGTCCGCTTTACCCCTCTCACCTGATTGTACTCAAAGGTCTTGACCCCTTAGCTGTGCTCAACAAACTGACCCAACCCCCTTCACCCACACTTAGGGGAACAGAGAGGCCTGTGGGCCTGGCCCATGCTGAGGTGGTGAGAGGCCACACCTAGGAAGAGGGTGGGGGCTGCTCACGGGAGCTGTGTTCTGTCGCACAATTACCATATTATGTAGCTCTAATAAAAAGAAATACTTGAAGTTTTACTAGTGCCATATAATAAAGTATTTATAGAATCCAGGAGGGGGGCAGGCAGAGGTAGAGAGAAGGGGAGGGAACAGGAAGAATCAGAATTGTCAGCAACAAACTCCCAGGAGTCACTGCGGCAGGCAGACTCCAGAGTGTTGTGCCTGGGACGTCGTGCTGTGCTCTCTAACCTAGATCCACATGGCTTACTGTCCACTCCCCCTCTGTCATCGTCTACCTTTGACTGATAAAGAAAGAGATGAGGAACTGGGAGGAACAGGCTAGAGGAACAGGGATGCCAGCAGCTTGGTGGAGCCTCAGAGCAAAGGGGCATCCTCAGAAGAATGAATGGAATGCGAGCTTGCAGAAGTTCCATCCTGGAGCTAACACTAGCTCTCACTCTCCTACACACTGGACAGGTTGGAAATTTGCCGAAACAGGGTTTTCCATCATTGCTCTGGCCTTTTTCTGCACACCTCTCACGCTCCCCCTAAGAACCACACTCTCCACTGCCAGCCCCCCACAGACCAGCGTGCCCCACACCTACTGCAGCCACACAGCACACACCCCCAGTTTCCCCCGTGCCACCCCTCCGCCCGCGGCCCTCACCGCCACAGCGCGCGCGCACACAACACGCTCGCCACAACACACTCTTTCCTAAAGCATGGGCTGCTGTATTTCCTGGGCATCTTCCCAACTGAAGACGCAGCCAAGATAAAAACATTTTCTGCGTCTACAACCCTCTTTAGCATTTCAAAATTTTCTATTACCCAGAAAGTCTCCCCAAAGAGAGAGAGGAGTGAGGGCTGTGGCATTATTACAGAGGAGACTATAAACAGAACAAATATAGAGCGGCTTTATTACAAGGCAGTGTGGGGTTGGTGGCTGGCTGATTACAGGGACACTCCCGAGAGCTCTCTGCAGTCCCAGACCTCAATAAAGGCCAGACTTGAACTGCCTGCAACTCAGGGCCCCCGAGACTCCCTTCAGATTCCAGTCCAGGATGTGATACCTGCCTCAGTTGAAGATAAAGAGGAAAGCAAACACAACCTAAGAATGACCAGGCCTGGCAGAGCGCCACCAGGCCATCCTCTCAAAGGCAAACACAATTAGTAAGGTTTGGGTTTCTTGAAATCGATGGATTCCAAACTTCAGGAAGAGGAAGCAAAACTAGAAAAATCAAGAACAAAATCAATAGATGTAAAGCACATACACATTGGGGCTAGTGCAGAGGAAGGAACAGAATGGATTGGAGGACAGAGAGAAGCAGCACAGCTTGAGTGACTAAAGCCACCCATATCACGCATGAACTCATAGAAGGAAAGAGTGGGCAATCCACAAGTGCTCTCTGCTGGGCTCCGGGCACACAGCGTCCCTTCCCGGGTGACTCATGGTGGGATCACCTTCACCCCCTGCTTCATGTGGCGAGGGCCACTGTATAAGGAGACACAGCACCAGCCTTCTCCTCCTCCATGCCTGTAAGCCAGGGCAACTGCGTCACTGACCTCCACACACACTCCCTCTCGCCTCTTTCCAGCCGGCCACCACACAAGGGATCTTGTCTTGTGGTCCCTGCGATCCTTTCATCTGGGCTCCAAACCCACTGTCACCTTGGCCCTGAATCACTCCCCAGGAGACACTGGGAAAACACAGCTGGACAAAGGGTGTCTGGGTCCTAGACGGCCAGAAGTGACTGATCCGTGCTGGTGAGAGAACCTGGGCCATGCTCTTTTCTGCCCAAAGGCAGGGCACAGCAATAATTCTGAACCTGACCTTGTGGCCAGCCCAGCCTATAGACTAGGCTTCTGCTGATTTGGGCATCACCAGTTCACTTCAACTCCTAGGAACTGAGGGATAAAGCAGCCTGAGAGAGAGCCCTGCAGGTTCTAGCTCTTCCACCTTACTTGCTCAGTGGCAGAGAAGTTGCTAGAGGTGGACGAGGGCCAGCAAGTACCACCCCCACCCCAGGTCAGTTCCATGCCTTGGCTATTCTGTTCTTAGGATAGCCCCAAGGAAAACACTTGTGGCAGCTGAAAATGTCAGTGTTTCTCAGATCCTTCTTCAAGATAGAATCAGCTCCTTTCCATGCCTCTTGGTCCCCAGATTTTCCCTTGACCTTCTGTGTGATGATACTCCACTGTGGTACTTGGCCATATCTCTGTTTGTAGAGCCTGTGTTTCAGTGGGAAGATTTTAGATGAGTTAGAGGAATGCTTTTTTACGCTCTGAGTTTTCTTCCTCTCAAACACATTTCATGAGGACATAGCCTCTGAGACAGTGTGGGACAGTGGAAAAAAGCTCTGTACTAGAAAGTCAAAGGTTCCACCACAATTACTTGTGGGACTTGGGGTCATTCAATTTCTCTGAGCTAACCTATCACATCTCTTTATCCTTAAGTGGCCCCAGTGGGCTTTAAAAAACACACACACACACATACACACACACACACACAAACAAACAGGGGCCAGCGTTGTGGCATAGTGGGTAAAGCTGCTGCCTGCAACGCTGCCATCCCATATAGGTGCCTGTTTGTGTCCTCAATGTCCCACTTTCAATCCAGCTCCCTGCTGATGGCCTAAGAAAGCAGTGGAAGATGGCCCAAGTGTTTAGGCCCTGCTACCCACATGGGAGATCCATAAGAAGCTCCTGGCTCTTGGCTTTGGCCTGGCCCAGCCCTGCCCATTGTAGCCTTCTAGAGAATGAACCAGTGGATAGAAGATCTCTCTTCTCTCTCTTTCTCTCTCTCCCTCTCTGTGTAACGCTTTCAAATAAATCTTCTTTTCTGACTTTCAAATAAATAAAAAATTTATTTTATTTATTTGAAAGTCAGAGTTAGAGAGAGAGAAGGAGAAATTAGAGAGAGAGAGAGAGAGAGATCTTCTATCTGCTTGTTCACTCACCAAATGGCTGCAACAGCAAGAGCTGGGCCAGGCCGAAGCCAGGAGCCAGGAGCTTCATCTGGGTCTCCCACTTAGGTGCAGGGGCTCAAGCACTTGGGCCATCCTCTGCTGTTTTCCCAGGCACATAAGCAGGGAGCTGGACTGGAAGTAGAGGAGCTGGGACTCAAAACAGTGTCCACATGGAACGCTACAGCTTAACCAGCTGTGCCACAGCACGTGCCCCATAAAAAAATCTTTAAAAAAAAAATAAAATAATAGCAACTATGCAAATCTGTTCTTTATTTTTATTTTTATTCTTCTTTTTAACTGAGTGGTGATCAATATATTTGCATTGAATTTTACTCAAGGAAGCCTGCTCATTTCACCAGATAGCTAGGAGACTCATTACCAAAGCAAAAGTTCTCTGCAGAATACAGAAAAATACAAAAATGTACCGAGTACTTACAACGGATCAGACCAAGGCACAATATGCCTGCCCTTGGGGAACTTCCCATCTAGTGGGAGGAAAAGCAGCAATTACAGCGAAGTGTTGTTATGGCCAGGTGTTGGTCTACCCTCTGTTTGAATGAGCAAATCCAGCAGCACAGAAGGGCAAGTCAACTGGACTCAGAGGGCCAGGGAAATCCTCTGCCAGGGAACCCTAATGAGGAACGGGTGAAATCCAAGAGGAAGGGTTTGCTGGTGGTAGCAGAGGGTTTCTGGAGGGAACAGCGTGTGCCAAAGACTAGAGAGAAGAGAATGATGGGCTGGCTCCAGGAACCATAGCAGCTCGCAGTGACTGAAGTGTAGATTTGGGACAGATGATGGGGGGCTGGGGTGCTAGAGTGGGGCCACCAGAAAGTTGTAGGTGAAGTGTGAGAGGTAAGTAGAGGTCAGATCACAATGGTTTTATTAAAGAGTTTGGACTTTATGCCAGGATCAATAGGAAGCCATCAGTTTTAAGTAGGGACACTTGACCAGACTTACTTTGATCAGAAGCTTCTATCTGGTTTCTTTTCCTGATTGCAGATCCCTGAGCTTAGTGGAATATTTCAAAAAAGAAGAGAAGCAGAGGTTCAGACTGGGCCCATTTCTTTTCTTTGCATTCTGCAGCAAGGGTAGAACTCAGCCCACTCCCTTCCTCAGAGACTCTCCAGTCCTGTAAATTCTCGGATCACTTTCCAGTCTTCCCTCCCAGTGTCCTTACTCCTCTCCCCTTCTTTTCTTTTCTCTCTCTCTCCCTCCACTCCACTCCCCCACCTTTGGCTGTATAGCCAGTCCTCTCCAATCAGGGCTTTTTCCTCCTTTCTTGAATATTCCCCATCACTATTATCACCCTCCAAACAGGGCTATCAAGGAACCCTGCCAGTAATCCACATTTCTAATCCAAAACCCATTTCTTATCTCTTACTTGAATTCCACCAACTTTGCCAATATTTACTTTTCTCCTCAATCCTAGATCGCTCAACCTCTAGAAACAATTTGGTAGCCTCCTAACAGAAGGCTAAGATACTGCTGACCAAACATGTGATCAATCTGCGTAAGAAAGACCTCATATCAGACTAGTAACTGAACTCTGTGAAAACATCCACTCCTTTCCTTTCTTCCTTACCTCATTAAGTCACCTAAAGCTGCAGTGCAAGGTTTAAAATCAATAACCTAGAGGAAAATCTTTATATTCATTAACTTTATCTCTCGGCTTCATCACTTAACCTTAGAACCACAGAACCTTGGCACTGGGGAAGTCACCTTTAGTCCCACCTTCCACGTTAGTGTCAGAGTTCTTTGGCATGACTTGGCAGCCAGGATCAGGTTACTTCTCGCTGCCTGACATTTTCCTAAGAATTTCTTTTTTGTGAATCCTACTGAATGGATTTAGAGTAGGACCTCTATATCTAATAGAGACCCACAAACCTATCAACTCATTGGATCTTAAGGTTCTAGAATAATGCTATTCCAAGTAGGAGCAGCAAACTGCTGCTGGTCCTTGTACTCTCTATAACTAGCCCACTCAAGTACAGAACTTGAGTGCAGGCATTAAAAACTCTGACAGTGATCAGACATTGGCATGACATCCAAATACTTGTTCAGAGGATGCATCTCAAAGAATGGTAAGTCATATATGGGACATGCTGCATGTTAGTTAAGCACAGTGAGACCATATGTCAGATTACTTTAGAAAATACTGTTCTAAGGTTTCCATGGGAAGAGAAGCAGATGGGTCCTGAGGTAAGAGGGCTAGCTCTTCTCTTTTTCCCGCCTTCTGGGTTCAATAAAGAGTGAATCTGCTGCCTGGGATGAGGAACAGGAAGCTGCTCCCACTAAGCCACTGGCTGTATGGGGTGAAGAGGAGGGCAGGAGTTGGTGGCCAGGTTATCAGGCAATAACAAACTCAGCAACCAAGCACGCGACTTCCAGCAATGCAAGGAGCTTCCTTTGTTTTGGGAAAACAAGAGCTGCAAGAAGCTTCTCCTTGACACGTTCTTGCCTGGCCTTGGGAGGAGCCTACCACCCCTCCACCCCCCCCCCCCGACACACAAACAGGACAATCCTGGCCAGTGATGGACAAGCCAGTACCCTGCCCACAACCCCTGTTTGCTTTTCTTTTTCCACCACTTCCTCAGTTGGAGGGCCACCGTGGGGCCATAGGTAGCTGCCAGCCTAGGTCACCAGTCAAGAACTTCACTCACAACGACCCAGTATCTAGTCCACACAACTCTTCTAATGCTCTTTCAACAGCCTGTATGGTACTTTCCTCTCTCTAGGATGGTACTTTTGGTCCCTTCCCTAGAGCTGTCAGTAAAACAAAGCCTCTGGGTACCACTCTGATGGAGGCCAAGGTGCACTCTTGCCAAATACCCTCAACAAGATCTGCTTCTATCCAACTATCCCCAAAAGACTGATATTCGAGGCTTGAACAGCATATTCTGGAAAAGTATGTTAACCTGACCATTAGACCCTCATCTTTCAAGGACCCAGTTATCATCAAGATTAAAATAAATGCAGCACCTCTTCATGACGCAGAATGTCATCAAAAGTAAACTTCCAAAGAGTTAGCCAGGGAGCTTAGGACCAAAGACTGAAAAATCCAACACCACCAGGGCCCAGGGTGCCTAGCTCTTGGGAGCATTGATAGAGTAGGAGGCTCAACCTCTCAGACTCACGTGACAGTGCCATCTAGGATCTTTTCTCCAAGAGCTCTGAGAAGCAGGGCAGGCAAGTCCCACTTAGCAACCTGACTTTGATAAATCCAGAGCCTTGGGGACCAGCAAACTTTCCTCCCTGTCTGATTCATCAAGGGAGATTTACTCTTTACCCTGATGGCCCACAAGCCCAAGTTTCTATGAAGACTCATTTGTCCAGTAAGGGGAGGGATGTGGGGGCGGGACTCCCCCCACTCCAGGCCTCCTTCATGCCAAAGAAGGAGGAAACAGAATAAGCAAAATAAAATTCATAAAGCGAAGCAGTAATTATGGTGTGGTCAACAAGAGGCTGCTCCTCAGGCCCATCATTATGTGGCTAAATTTAACGCCCTGCACGGCCAGGAGAGCCGTGCGCCCGGGGCACCGTGTGTCCACACAGACGCCAGCTCCGCCACCTTCACCCGCTCGCCAGCCGCCAGGGCTGCCAGAAAGCAGGTCACAATTTTTTTATAGTCTGTTTACCAAGATGCTGTTTTTACTGCCGAGGTTTCTCTCATTTTATCTCTTTTTCCCTTTTCCCCAAACAGACTGGCCTGTATTTTCTGTCCTGTTTTTTTTTTTCTTTCTCCCTCTCTCAGTACTATTTTCAGAACTCTAATTTTATATGGTATGTCCCTTTTTTTTTTTTTTTTTGGTAAATATTTGCCATAACTAAGCCAGGCACATCCAGTTTAAAAGGCTCCATCCCACAAAACATCAGGTCTTTAATGATATGCATCTCATTAGTTTGCCCCATGAAAGGAGGTATAGAAAAAAAAAGCAACTTACAGACTCACTCACTTTTTATATCTAGAGAGACCTATATTTATATATGAGCACAAGCTGAAAACTGACATAGTGAGCCCCAATACAAGGCCAGTACAATGGTCATTTGATTCGCGCTTTGAGCGCTCACAAGCAGTTTCAGGAAGGAGAGGCCACTGATCTGTATATCACTGGGGACCATCCAGGGGGTTCTGACCAGGTCAGTCCAGCTAGAACCAGTCAATAGGCTCCTAGGGGTCGGTGCTGGCCTGTTGAGGGGAGCAAAACTCAGGGAAGTCCTCTGACACTAAATTTCCTAAAATGGCTAGAAGAAAACAAAGAGAGGCAAAGAGGCAAAGAGAGGCAAAGGCTCTGAGTTAAGAGAATGCTTAGAGAGATCCCTTCCACGTTAGAACTTCTGCGTCACGCACTCACCATCTGAAGGACTACTCCAGCCAGACAAGTCCCCAAATTAAAGGATTTCTTATTGTGCGTGTTAGATTCCATGAGTGGGGATTATATGGTTAAGTGTGCTGGTGGCAAAAAGGCCCAGCATCCAATAAGTAGTCTCCAGACACTTGTCTGTGGTGCTTATAAGCCCAGTTTGCTCCTCTAAGAGTATTAGAGGAGCCCCAGCACTCAGTGTTTTCACAGAGAAGTGTGCGGGAGGGCACGTGGACAGGAAGACCCTGTGGGGCTGCTTGGGCAGCACCTCATGAGTCGTCGCTACTTTGCAGAGGGCACTGGTCCAGATTCTCACACTCGGTTTTCATTAGCTCATTTAGGGATGATCAGGCTCTAGAGGATTGACAGACACTAAATACAAGTCATAATAGGCTAATTTAGAAATTAAAATACTAGATCACCCCGGTCACTGAAATATCTTTAGCTGCTTTTTCCTGGGAATAAACACTGAACAGAGTGCTACATGTTAAACACAGGAAAAAAGGCCAAAAACAGCCAATGGCTCTATGAGAGAATCCACATATAATGTGCAAGCCAGACATTCATCTCATCCTACTCTACCATTGTTTTGATGCTGGGCCAGATAAACTGATAAACTCCTTGGTTTTCTTTTTGTTGGAGTCTACATACTCTGTTGCTCTGTTAGTATATTTCCTCAGAAGTCACATAACCATTTTTCTTAAATTGCAAATAAAGGTCTAGAGGTATACAAGACGACGAGACATGAAGAGAGAGAGAAGGCAGTACATAGAGCAGGGTTCTCTAACCTTAGATCACTTTTCTGTCTTTTAATAAAGTTAGGTCTCTAGTACTCCTCCCAGATTTTTCCTACTCTTTTCTACTGCGCACAAAAAGTTCCAAGGATGGCTGTGTAACACGTGGCAAGGCAATGGAGAACACTACACTGGCCATTCAGAGCCCTGGGTCTTGGTACCAAATTCTATAACTGTCTATATGAGTTCTTTTTCCTTTTAAATAAAGCCTTATTTTTCTCATAAGTAAAACAAAGTGGCTTGGCAAACCTTTAGATTGATAAAGTCCCTTCAAGATCATGAAATTCTATGGCTCTAATCGTCTCTGCTAGATACTTTTTAAAAGATCTATTTATTTATTTTGAAAGTGTGATTTACAGAGAGAGGGAGAGACGGAGAGAGATGAGAGATTTTCCATCTGTTGGATCACTACCCAGATGGTGGCAAAGTCCAGTGCTGGGCCAGACTGAAACCAGGAGCCAGGAGCTTCTTCTGAGTCTCCCATGCGGGAGGCAAGGGCCTGAACACTTGGGCCATTTCTGCTGCTTTTCCCAGGCCATTAGCAGGGAGCCAGTTCAGAACTGGAGCATCTGGGGCTTGAATCGGTGCCCATATGAGATGCCAGTGTCACAGGCAGTAGCTTTGGCTGCTATGCTACAACACTGGCCTCTATGCAAGATATTTGAGATGTCACAACTTCCTTCACTGAGGTATCAGCCCAGGAGTTTGGGATTTAAAACCCAGCCTCATACACTATATATTTAGAAAGCATGGGCTAGGTTACTTCTGTAGATGGTCTCATCCATTTTATTTTGATCCTCATTTACCTCAGTCAACATGAGAGGGTACCCCAAACTGGAGGGTGCTGGGAGAGACTGGCATCTCCTTCGGAACTCATGACATTTGGCACTTTCACTCTGCTTGTCCCCAGTTTCTGGAGGCTGCAGCAAATGGCATGTAGTTCCCATCAACGACTCCTATAAATCAGACAACACCATCATCCTGTCTCCAAGCGCTGCCTCGTTCCCAGCTTTCTCCGCAACAAACTGCAAGGAGTTCTTTGGAGTAAACGATGCTCAGAGGAGGATGAACAGCATTAGAATTGCTCAGGCTTCCAGCCTAAGATTAACAGAAGCCAAAGAGCTTTTGAAGGATTCCCTCAAACCACCACGCGGAGGGAGAGCCCCTGAGACTGTGTAACTGAATAAAATACTTAGTGTGTCTTCTCCCTCGGCAGCCGTTCACCACACAAAATCCCTCTGAATGCTGAGGGATCCCTTATCCCAGCTAGCCTGGTGTGAACCCCAAGCCCCATCCAGATGGATCTGTATCCTCTCTCTCTGTTAACATACTAGACTACTTCAAAGAGGTCACAGAGAAATAGAATCAAAAGATGTTTATTCTGATGCAAAAAATTTAGACCCACACAAAGACTTTTAAATAATATATTTCCTATAAACTTTTAAAATTACTCTTTTATTTTATGTATTTTAATACTTTTGTAGACATGTAGATTCTAGAGGTCTAACCTCCTTTAAAAGTTCATCTTTCAAGGGCAGAAAACGTGTTTTAACTTTTCAGTATGATTCCACCATGTTTAATATTTTCAGTGGTACCTAATAGCACCATCCACATAGAGTTTAAACCTCTAAATAGAAGGGCTGGCACCATAGCGCTGACATACCATATGGACGCCGGTTCTGGTCCTGGCTGCTCTTCTTCCAATATGGGGCTCTCTGCTGTGGCCTGGGAAAGCAGTAGAAGATGGCCCACGTGCTTGGGCCCTTGCACCCGCATGGGAGACCCGGAAGAGGCACCTGACTCCTGGCTTCAGACTGGCACAGCTCCAGCCATTGCGGCTATTTGGGGATTGAACCAACGGAAGGAAGACCTTTCTCTCTGTCTCTCCCTCTCACTGGCTGTAACTCTACCTCTCAAATAAATAAATAAATTAAAAAAAAAACATTCTAAATAGAAAAACAAATAGAACAAAGATCTCCCACGTGAAATTGACTTCTGGCAATTTCTCCCTTGACTATTCCCTTATGAGAGATAACTACGATGCCCATAAATCATTCCCCAAACATGGAACAGATAACCTACCAACCTGCAGGAGTCATCTCTACAGGACTCACTTTCCAATGTGGGTTGCTATCCAAAACAAGTATTATCTACAAGTGAAGGGTATAGGAGATTTTAACACAGTCTAATTACTTACTCAGACATAGATGTGAAAATTTTAGGCAACCTTCCAAATCTTTTTCACCATAGATGAAAACTATGGTGTAAACAGAATAATACTTAGGAGGATTAATTGGAAATCAGAGAGTTTGAAATAAAACTTGGACCACTTTGCATACACTCTTCACTTGACATTTTAGCTACATAACATGTACTTTGAGTATAATATCAAGTTTTAACAAATATTTAAAGACAAAGTCACATCAATAAGATACTAAAAGGCTCATTTTTATATTTGTTTTAGATGTTTTAAATAGTTGCAATGGCTTAAAAATGGTGATATAAAATGTTGCTTGTAATACAGGTTTGCCTGCAAAACTCTCCACATTTTGCAACCTGTTTTATTTCTTTGGGTGCAAAGTGTTTTTGCTTAGTATTGTGATATTGTATATGTTTTGTCCTAGTTGTGTAGTAATGTTTCAGTCCACCATCCAGCTTTGGCCACTGAAACTGTACAGTTGTGAAGACCTCTCCCTTGTTTCTGTTAGACTGCTTTTCAGTTTTGTATTAAGTATCTTAAGTCCTGTAGAAAAAACGTCACTCCTTCCTTTAAGGCTGTTTTGTAATACATATAAGGACTGGAATTGTGTCTGTAAAGAAAAATATTCAAATATGACAATACACTATCTGTGTTTTCACCCTTCAAAGTGCTGTTTAGTAGTTGAATTTAAAACTACTTAATGTCATTTAGTAAAGTGACCAAAATGTGTAAAAAAAAAAAAAAGAGAGAAAATATTTTAGGTATAAGGCTATGTTTATGAAGCCAACAGACCAGGTAAAGCTTAAAGGTAAGTTACTTGATACTTTTGTTTTCTCTCTTAATTTTTATAACCAGAGACAGGTACCAGTATTAGAAAAACCTCCAATGCCAAGAGCTCTAATCTACAACCACTCACTGTGTGCCTCTATCTATAAGGCACCACAGTAGGTTCAGAAGAAACAAAATGAGCAAGACTACCCTGCCCTTTAGGACTGGATAAGCTCACAGGGGACATAAGTACAGAAATTCTCATAATACAAAGTAAAAATGGTGACATAGGAAAGACACAAAGCACTATTTGGAAGAGAAGAGGAAAAGAATGTAGCTTATATTTGTTTCAGTATTTCTGTCATAGCAGAAAAGCTTTGTAATCATCTAACTCTATTTTTAAAAAATTTATTTATTTAAGTATTTATTCATTTGAAAGGGAGAAAGAGAGAGAGAGAGAATCTCCCATCAGCTGGTTCACTTCCCAAATGCCAGCAACTACTTCGGCCATCACTTGCTGTCTCCCGGAGTACATGTAAGCAGGAAGCTGGAGTCAAGAGTAGAGCTGGGACTTGAAAGCAGGGACTCAGTCATGAGACGCAGGTATCTCAAGTAGTGACTTCACCACAGTGCCAACAGGTCCTTGCACTCACACCGCCCTCTTGCTTCCACCAACATAAATTTCTTTTCCACTGGCTTCCCTCTGCCTTCAAACACACAAGTATGAGTCTTCCCATCTTGTTTTTGCCTGAGCCACTTCTGGCTCCCCAGCTCTCTCTCATTTCCTCTTCCTTGTCACACTTTTCTGATGACAGTCCAATACTCATTGTCTCCATTGCCTTATCAACTGATCCTTCTTTAACTGTCTGATATTTAACCTTCTGATACTGCCCAAGATTACTAATTGCCTAATGATCTTTCCTTTGTCCGTCACCCATTCTCCTGGGTCTCTCCTGCATGTGCTACCAGTGGATCACCCTCCTCAGGTCGGAAAGAGCACAGGATTTGAGACAAGACAAACATGGGTCAATCAGCTGAGTGACTTTAAGAAAATTACTTCACCTCTGATTGTTTTTTTTTTTTTTAATCTTTGAAATGGAGATACTGTTACCTAGCTCCTAGGTGAGTTGTAAGGATTGAGTTATAACAGAGATAAAGCATTACTGTGTCTGGCACACAACGTGCGTTTTACGTCTGTTAGATCCCCTTTCTTGGCTAATCCATGGTATCTGGCTCTCTTCCTGTCTGCATTTCCTTCACTGCTTCACTGGTTCCTACTACTCCTTCCAATGATTGGTTCCCAAACCTCAATCACTGGGCCTTTGTCCTTTTCTCCGTTTTTCTCAGCAAAAGGTGCATCCATTCTCATGGCTTCCAATATTGCTCCTTTGCAGGAGGTTCCCAAATCCGTTTCTCTAGGTCCCTTTTTTCAACCTAAGCTTCATTCAGCCCAATGTTTTCAACTTTGGCCTTAGTGTTCTCACCTGTATGTCCTCTAATTAACTTAAAGTAAACATGCTTGTGAAAAATATCGTATGGTTTTTAATGAACTCTAATTATAAATAAGCCAGATTTTCCTTTGAATGGACTAAGACATTGTTAAATGGCCATTATGTAATGAGTGCATATTTATGAAACCCTTCCTCTACAAAGGGAAAGAGGAAGGAGACTCTATTGTGTGTCATCACAAAGTGCTCCAGACATACATGATGTTTAGAGGTTAGGCCTGAAAGAGTTAAATATCTGCCCGAAATAAGACATCAATAATCACTGCCTCAAAAATTAACTCTGGGGGGAGGGGCAGTGTTATGGTATAGTGAGTAAAGTTACTGCCTGCAGCACTACCATCCCATATGGTACCAGTTCACGCTTGGCTGTTCCACTTCCAATTCAGCTCCCTGTTGATGCACCTAGGAAAGTGGCAGAGGATGGCCCAAGTGTCTGGGCCCCTGCCACCCATGTAGGAGTTCCAGATGGAGCACCTTGCTTCAGCCTGGCCCAGCACTAGCTGTTGAGGCCATTTAAGGGGTGAACCAGCAGATGGTAGATCTCTCTCTCTCTCTCTCTCTCCCCTCTCTGTTTCTCTCTTTCTGACGTTCACATATATCAATCTTTTTTTAAAAAATAAAATTTGGACTAAATAGATTTCTTTTTAAAATATTTTATTTATTTTTTTGAAAGTCAGTTACAGAGAGGCAGAGGCAGAGAGAGAGAGAGACAGAGAAAGTCTTCCATCTGCTGGTTCACTCCCCAGATGGCTGCAACGGCCGGAGCTGAGTCAATCTGAAACCAGGAGCCAGAAGCTTCTTCCCAGTCTCCCATGCAAGTGCAGGTGCCCAATGATTTGGGCCATCTTCTACTGCTTTCCCAAGCCATTATCAGGGAGCGGGATGGGAAGTGAAGCAGCTGAGACTCGAACCGGCACCCATATGGGATGCCGGCACTACAGGCAGCACCAGCCTCTGCACAAAATAAATTTCTTTTTTTTCTTTTAAGATTTATTTATTTGAAAGGCAGAGTTACAGAGAAGTGGAGGCAGAGAGAGAGAGAGAGAGAGGTCTTCCATCTGCTGGTTCACTCCCCAGATAGTGGCAATGGCTAGAGCTGTGCCAATCCAAAGCCAGAAGCCAGGAGCCTCCTCCAGGTCTCCTATGCGGGTGCAGGGACCCAAGGACTTGGGCCATCTTCCACTGCTTTCCTAGGCCATAGCAGAGAGCTGAATCAGAAGTAGAGTAGCCAGGACTCAAACCAGTGCCCATTTGGATGCTGGCACTGCAGGTGGTGGCTTTACCTGCTATGCCACAGTGCCAGCCCTCTAAATAGATTTTTAAAATTGGAGATTTAAACCAAACATGAGGGGCTGGCACTGTGTTCCCAACTCCCAGTTTTGGCCTGGTTAAGTCCTGGAATTGCAGGCATTTGGGAAGCTTGCTTGCTCTCTCTCTGCCTCTCAAACAAAATTAATTAACTAATTCTTAAAAGTAAAAAGCAACAGGAGAATTTAATTTTCATAATACATTTCAAAAAGCATAAGCCTTGGGGCAGGTGTTGTGGCATAGAGGGTAAAGCCACTACCTGCAACAATGGCACCCCATACAGGTGCCGGTTGAAGTTCTGGCTGCTCCACTTCCAATCCAACTCCCTACTAATGGCCGGGGAAAAGCAGCAAAAGATGGCTCAAGTACTTGGGCCCCTGCCATTCATGTGAGAGACCCAGATGAAGTGCCCAGCTCCTGGCTTTTGCCTAGCCCAATGCTGGCCATTGAAGCCATCTGGAGAGTGAACCGGCAGATGGAAGATCTCTGTCTCTATTTCTCCCTCTCTCTCTGTAACTCTGCTTTCAAAATAAATAAAAAGACTTCTTTAAAAAAAAAAAAGTATAAGTCTTTATAAAGCTTTGTAAAAGAAAAGTTAAGAATGGGGCTCTTTGGGGCTGGCACAGCAGGTTAGGCTGCCACCTGCAAAGTCATCATCCGGTGCCAGCTCCCATCATGGCTGGTCCACTTCCAGTCCAGCTCTCTGTTGATACACCTATGAAAGTGCAGAGGACAGCCTGAGTGTTTGGAACATCTTCCATGTGGGAGACCTGGATGGAGCACCTGGTTTCAGCCTTGGCTGGCCCCAAGTTGTTGCAGCCCTCTGGGGACTGAGCCAAGGGATGGAAGAGCTCTTTTTCTCTCTGTCTCTCCCTCTCTCTCTGTAACTCTGCCTTTCAAAATAAATAAATAAATCTTGAGAGAGAGAGAGAGAGAGCAAGAAAGAAGTAACAACAAAAGAATGAGACCTTTTATCCATTCTTGCACCAAGATGAAAAGACATGGTGACCCCTGGTAGCAGGGCTCACTGGTTACTGCAGTAATCACAGTGAGAAAACCCCAAGAGAAGGCAAAAGTTAGGAGCCAGTGTTGTGATGCCCAACATCCCATGAGTGCCTCCCAGCTGCTACCCTTCTGATCCAGCTCCCTGCTAATACACTTGGGAAAGCAGTGGAAGATGGCCCAAGTCCCTGGGCCCCTGAACCCATGTGGGAGACACAGATGAAGCTCCTGGCTCCTGGCTTTAGCCTGGCCCATTCCTGGTGGTTACAGACATTTGGGAAGTGAGCAAGAGGATGGAAGATCTCTCCCTTATCTCTCATTCTTTCTCTCTGTAACTATGCCTTTTAAATAAATACAATAAATCTTTAAAAAATAAAATTAAAAGGCAAGTTAGAAAAAAGGTCATATATTGAAAAACCTGTGGCCATCCTCTCTCTCTGAAGACAGCAAATACTGGTGGGTTTGTGTTTTAAGCAAGGAAGGCCACTTCCTTACATGCCCAAGATTAGATTTAATGAGCCCAGCCATGATTTTCTCAGTCTGTCAATGGCACCGTGGTTCTCCAGATTCCACAGCTATACCACCAACAGCCTGACCCTCCTAAAGACCACCTCCATATGTCAATTCTCCAGCCAAAACTTTGAATGGCTTCCCATGAAACACAACACTAAGTAATAACTGAAAGGAGGAAGTGCTCTATCTTCTCCCTATGAGATGTGCTCCCACTTGAGAATCACTGCACATAATGGTAGATGTCAATAACTGGACTGAGATGGGTATTTCCTCCCATGTGTTACAGGAAGGAAAAAACTAGAAGCACCTTCAACAACACACTGATCCTCCAGCCCAGAATTTTTAATGCCCTCACCCGTTAGCCTCAAGTTATTACTTGGCTATTCTTACTTTATACTAATCCTCACCAACTCTTACTTTTATTTTGTCTCCTTTGTCCGTGTGCTTCCCACACAAAATGCCTTCCACCTAGCTCACTGTGGAAACCAGAACTAACCACCCAAGTGTAATTCAAGTCCTGCCTTTTACAGGAAGCTTCTGTGGGTAACTCCCCTACCTGCCCCCTATTATATCACTCGTTAAGCAATGTGAGAGCTTTGATGACGATATTATCAAACTTTGTATGCTCACAGAACCTGGTACAGCACATGTGCATTATATGGAATACTCAAAGGACAAACTAACTGCAAGTTTCTCCAGGCCAGGGAACTGACACACACAACAGTAAGAAGCATATTCTTATGCACCCAAATTGCATGCAGAGGATATTGAAAAAACATCCTCTGGAACTTATGCCTTTCCCAACATACTGAACAACAGGTATATGATAAAGGGGCAGCCCATCTAACAGTAAACTAGAGCGCTTGTTTCTTTCCAGGATTTTGTTAACTTCTTATTCCTTACCCTTCTGTGCTATTAAACACTTAACTGGCTATAAGGAGAGAGGCTCTTGGATTTCTCAGTAATAGAAGATTCAAGGTTTATACCAAAATTGAGACTACCTCCCAGAAAACATAAGCGTCAAAGAAATGAGGCAGGTAACTGAATGGCAACGTAACAGTGAGTTTCTCCCTTGGGTGTTCCTCTAGTTACATGTACATCTGTCTAGGTCTGAGGCTACCAACAGGTCATCAATTCATGGCTTAGTCCTAAGATGGGGAAAAATAAAGGACAATGGGGAGATAGGATTCCTTCACCCATACAATAAATATTTATTGAGTCCCTATTATGTGCAGAGGCACTAATCTAGACATTTGGGATAAACAAATGCATAAAAAAACATTCTTGTACTTGTTGAGCTTACATTCTAGCAGAGAGAGACACACAATAAGCATAATAAAATGAGTAAAATTTCTGGTAATATTTGGAGAGATAAGTGTTATGGAAAAAAAAGTAATTTTTTTTAAAAAAGAAAATATCTTGAGGAGAATGGATTGACAAGTACTATAATGGAAAATCCTGAGTAAGAAAGGATCAGCCAACTTAATTATCTCTACCTCCCTCCTCTTCCTTTTCCTGTCAGCATCCTCCATCCTTATGACACATGCTACAGTACAGGTATGGACAGGGGGCTGTGGGAATAGTGGGGAGGTACACCTGTGCCTGGAAGAAGAGCAGAGACAGAAGAAAAATTGTCATGGAAGATTCACAAAAGTGATGATGCTCATGTAGGTTGAAATGTTGGATAGGAGTTTGCGATGAGGACAAGAGAGAAACACACACCGGGCACATGGATCAAGCAGGAAAATATCAACACTGCAGTAGGAGAAGAGAGAAGAGTGCTAGGGTGGAGAAACCAACAAAGCCAGCAGGACCAAATGATGCATGACCTTGTGTGGCATGCAAGGAGTTTGAATTTCACCCCATAGGCCACTGCAGGCAACTGAGAACCACTGGAAGACTTTCAGCAAGAAAATGAAAAATCAAGTTCCTGTTTCAGAGAGACTGCTTTGACATAACTGCAAATTCAGTTGGAGAAGAATAAGGATTGTCTAGAAGGCATGTTAGGAAGCTACAACATGGACAAGTCAAAACAGGGGAGTGGCAATGGCTAACTGAAGGCAATGGAAGCTGGAAAACAGAGAGCAGATCCAAAAGACAGTTGATCAATTAGTGTTTGGAAGTAAGTGTTGGGAAACTCCCATGTTTCCAGCTTAGAAAACTGAATGGATGATAATACCATTCCCAAGATAAGGGATACAAGAAGAAAAATAGGTTTGGAGGAGTAGACTGTTTTGGACATGTATAGGTGTGGTATATGTGGGAATACAGTGGAAATGACATAGTGAAGATCTTAGAGTGGTATAACCATGTTAGAATGGCTGACAGGGGGTCTGAATGAGACAACCCAGAGAGGAGAGCAAAGGGTGAGAAGATCAAGGACATAATCCCAGGAAACACTAAAGGGATGGAGAGCCGCCCAAGGAAACAAAATAGAGCATTCTATGAACGAACTTTACAGAACTTTATAGAACAGCAGTTTTCATGTTAAAGGTCTCCCCATCCTCCCCGTGTGTCTTTGGTATAACCTCTAGCTTCATTAGAACAGCAATGAATGTCTTCAGAGCTTGAAGTATCTGCTCTAGCATCAAGCTACAACCAGACAGGGGATGAAGATAGTAACTAAAACTAGACAGGATACAAAAACCATGGCTACATTTAGGATGTTGAGTCAAATCATTGTTAACTATAGCCCCCAAATTCCTTGGTTAAGGTATTATACTGAGCAGATTGCTTAAGTCTTGCAAGGCATTTAGAACACAGCAATGGGACCGATGGCTACGCTGAACACCTTCCTGTGCAGATGGAGGAGAGAATTACAAAACCTCCATCTCTGCTAAGGGCCTCCTCCCAAAGGAAGACAACTTCACACAACTGCCCAGGTTTTGGTGTCAATGGCTGATTCCTACTCAGGAGTTGCCAGCTGTGGAGGGCGGGGCTCTATTTTGGGCTGCCTGCTATCCCTGAGCCTGGCCACATCTGGTTTGAGCAGCATGCAGCCCCAGTGACTCACACACCCATGCAAACCGCCTGTGGCTCAGTGGCATGCCCTCAGAATGCCAGCCTTAGCCCAGCTCCCTCCTCACCCCATTACACTGGGATAAATAAATAAAAAGTCCGCCAGCAGCCACACAGCCTGATAGCAACCAGATGGAGAGAGAGAGAGAGGCATGGCTACAGCCAGGAGAAGGAACTCCTTCCAGTGGACTAGACCGAGACTGGGCTATGCCGGCCATGCATCCTAAACTTTCTCTTTAATGCGTTCCTATGGCCATGCAACTACAGTTCCCAATTCTCTGATCTTCTACTCTGAATGGTGCCTCACAGTCCCTAGTCCTAGGAAGTGCCCTCCATGGGGACTGCACCCTGTAAGAGGATCATGGCAACAGATACCCCACCCAGCCCTGACTTGACCAGAGATTGCCAGCACTCTCCCAATAGTTAGCTCTCTACCAGCTGGCCCCTTTGGATTTTCTATAGATGAAACATCAGAGGCTGTTAGGGGAGAGGAAAAACAGACTGAATATGAGAAAATAATCTCTGTTCAGTCCTTAATTGTTTTTCTAATATTAGGACTCCAGAAGCCTCCCTGCGCTACTGCCCTGTGTGCTCTGTGTCTATGGCCTCTTGCTCAGCAATATTCCCAGGGAGCACAGCCGCTGACCCCAAGCACTGACCGCATGGCCCTCTGACATTGGCCCTGGCCCCCCTGCATCTTCATCCCAAGCTCTCTCCCTGGTTTATTTATCTTCCTATTCCATGTTGCTTATTTTGATGGCACATCCTTTCAGTTCAGTCTTGGGTGACCCCATGACCCTTCTGTGTCCTGTTTGTAAGACCTCGGGCAAGCAGAGTAACTGAAAAGATGCAGTAGCCTTGAGGAGTTCTACAGCCCCAGGAGGAAACACTTCAGTTCCAGCAGCTACACAGGACATGCTGAGGACAGAGCAATGACCCCAGAGGTCACAACAATTCCATCTTACCTGAGTCCAAATGTCTCCCCCAGCTGGCATGGACAAACAGCTAAAGCAGAAAAAAAAATGGGGATCAGCCTAGACTGAGTCAAGAAATAGAGATTCAAGGCAGGCATTTGGCACAGCAGTTAAGACACTGCTTAGGATGCCCACATACTCTTTCAGAAGCCTGGGTTTGAGTCCTGGTTCCATTTTCTATTCTGATAAATCTATACCCTGGGAGGCAATAGATGATAGTTCAAGCATTTAGGTCTCTGACACTCATGTGGGAGACCTGCACTAAGTGCCTGGCTCCTGGCTTCTGGATGGTTCTGCCCTGGCAATTGCAGGCATTTAAGCAGTAAACCAGTAGACAGAAGATCTCTCTCTCTCTCTCTCTCTTTCAAATAAAAATAGATAAATATTTTTAAAAATCAAATGCATGGCAGGCGCCATGGCTCAATAGGCTAATCCTTTGCCTGCAGTGCCGGCACACCGGGTTCTAGTCCCGGTCAGGGCACCAGATTGTGTCCCGGTTGCCCCTCTTCCAGGCCAGCTCTCTGCTGTGGCCCGGGAGTGCAGTGGAAGATGGCCCAAGTGCTTGGGTCCTGCACCTGCATGGGAGACCAGGAGAAACATCTGGCTCCTGGCTTCGGAGAAGCACAGTGCGCCGGCCACAGCGCACCAGCCGCAGCGGCCATTGGAGGGTGAACCAATGGTAATGAAAGACTTTTCTCTCTGTCTCTCTCTCACTGTCCACTCTGCCTGTCAAAAAATAAAAATAAAAAATAAAAATAAATCAAAAGCATGTTATTATAAAATCATGCCTGGGGCCAATGTTGTGGTACAGTACATTAAGCCATCACTTGGGATGCCCATAACCCATACCTGAGTGCCTGGATATGTGCTTCTCACCCAACTTCCACTAATAGGCAGCAGATAATGGCTCAAGTGCTAAGTCCTTGCCACCCACATGGGAGACTTGGATAGAGTTCCAGGCTCTTTGGCCTTGCCTAGCCCTGGCTGTTATGGGCAATTAGAGTGTGAACTAGCAGATGGAAGATCTCTTATGCCTGCCTCTCAATCTCTCAATCTCTCTCTCTCTCGCTCTCTCCCCCTTTCAAATAAAAAATGAATAAATAAACTTAAAATCATGCATGGATTTTAAAATTAAAAATAAATAAAAAGAAATGGAGCAGTCCTAGGTGTATGATTTTGGGCCAGTTACTTAACCTCTTTGGGGCTCAATTTCTTCATCTATAAAATGGAATGTAGGGTCAGACATGTGGCCTAGCTGTTAAGCTACCTATTAACAATGACACCCACAACCTATATCAAGTTCAGTACCCACCTCCAATTTCCTGCTAATGCAGATCCTCAGAGGCAGCATTAATGGCCCAAGTGACCAGGCTCCTGCCACCCCCGTTGGAGGTCTATATTGAAGTCCCAGATCCCAGCTTTGGCCTGGCTCAGTCCTGGCCATTGCAGACATTTGGGGAATAAACTAGCACATGAGAGCTCTTCCCTCTCTTTGCCTCTCAAATAAATTAATAAATACACAAATAAATAAATTGAAGGAATGCTACATCTCTCAAATCCTTTCCACATATAATAAAATGCCATATATTTATGAGGCTTGGCTGTGTTCCATCTAGAACCTATAGGATCAATACATTTTATTTTATTTTATTTTATTTTATTTTGACAGGCAGAGTGGACAATGAGAGAGAGAAAGACAGAGAGAAAGGTCTTCCTTTTACCATTGGTTCACCCCCTAATGGCTGCTGTGGCCGGCATGCTGTGGCCGGCGCACCGTGCTGATCCGAAGCCAGGTGCCAGGTACTTCTCCTGGTCTCCCATGCGGGTGCAGGGCCCAAGGACCTGGGCCATCCTCCACTGCACTCCCAGGCCACAGCAGAGAGCTGGACTGGAAGAGGAGCAACTGGGACAGAATCCGGTGCCCTGACCAGGACTAGAACCCGGTGTGCCGGCGCTGCAGGCGGAGGAGTAGCCACGGCGCCGGCCAGGATCAATACTCTTTTTTTTTTTTTTTTTTTTTGACAGGCAGAGTGGACAGTGAGAGAGAGAGAGACAGAGAGAAAGGTCTTCCTTTGCCGTTGGTTCACCCTCCAATGGCCGCCGCGGCTGACGCGCTGCGGCCGGCGCACCGCGCTGATCCGATGGCAGGAGCCAGGAGCCAGGTGCTTTTCCTGGTCTCCCATGGGGTGCAGGGCCCAAGGACCTGGGCCATCCTCCACTGCACTCCCTGGCCACAGCAGAGGGCTGGCCTGGAAGAGGGGCAACCGGGACAGAATCCGGCGCCCCAACCGGGACTAGAACCCGGTGTGCCGGCGCCGCTAGGCGGAGGATTAGCCTAGTGAGCCGCGGCGCCGGCCCTCAATACTCTTTTAAAAATATATTTATTTTATTTGGAAGGCAGAGTTACAGAGAGACAGAAGGAGAGAGGGAGAGAGAGAGATCTTCCATCTGTTGGTTCACTCCCCAAATGACTACAAAGACAGGAGCTGGGCCAAACCAAAAACAGGAACCAGGAGCTTCTTCCAGGTCTCCCACATGGGTGCAGGGGCCCAACTACTTGAGCTACCTTCCGCTGCTTTCCTAGGCACATTAGCAGGAAGTTGGATCAGAAGTGGAGCAGCCGGGCATTGAACCGATGCCCATATAGGATGTCGGCGTTGCAGGAGGTGGTTTAACTCACTATACTACAGCACTGGTCCCTGATCAATACTCTTGAAAGTATTGCAGCTCAATTCACAATAGCTAAGATATGAAATCAACCCAGATGTCCATCAACTGAAAACTGGATAAAGAAATTATGGGATATGTATATCATGCAATACTATAGTGGAAAAAAAATCCTGTCATTTGCAACAAAACAGGTACAACTGGAAACCATTATACTTAGTGAAATTATCCAGTCCCCAAAAGACAAATATATATTCTCCCTTATCTGTAGTAACTAATAGAGTACCTAAAAGGTACTCTATAGAAGTGATATTGACACTTTGAGATGCAATGATTTTGAACAGCCCTTGTCTTGACTGTTGAGGAATAGTTCTTTTTTTCCCCCATACTATTTGTTGAACTCTTTACTTAGTGTGGGATTACTGTTATGAGTATAAAGTTAATTGAAATTAGCTTTTTGAAAAAAAATAAGAATGAGAATAGGAGATGGAGGAGGAAGAAGGGTGGGAAGAATCAGTATGTTCCTAAATGTGTATATATGAGATGCATGAAGCTTGTATATCTTTAATAAAAGATCTCTAGGTAAAACAGAAAAAAAAAAGTAGTTGTTTCCAAAACCAGTATTCTTCCTAGGCTAGCACCTGGATTCTATGTTTTCTCACTCAGTTTTACTGGGTTCCCCTCTTTCCAACAGTATGAAAGAGATGAGCCTCCAACCTTACAAATGAGATAACAGCACTCTGAGAGAAGTTGTTGATCCAAAGTTGCAAATGAACCATGAGAATAAATGAAGACATCAAATAGAGCTCTCTAACAAGCAACACTGTAACCACAGGCTGTCACATCACCACAGTTCTTAAAATCCTCTGGCACAAATTTGTCAAAATATTCACCCAAGGGGCCAGCGCTGTGGCGAAGAGGGTAAAGCCGTGCCTGTGATGCCAGCATCCCACATGGGTACTGGTTCAGGACCCAGATACCACACTTCCAATATAGCTCTCTGCTAATGTGCCTGGGAAAGCAGTGGAAAAACGGTTCAAGGGCTTGGGACCCTGCACCCACGTGGGAGATGGGGAAGAAGCTCTGGGCTTCTGCCTGGTCCAGCCGCAGCCATCACAGCCATTTGGAGAGTGAACCAGCAGATGGAAGATCTCTCTGTCTCTCTCTCTGTATGTAATGCTGCCTTTCAAATAAGTGAATAAATCTTTAAAAAAATATTCATCCAAAAATTTATCAAGAATCCACTACTTCCAGGCACTACAGTCAGAGCTGGGGATACAGGAATGCATTCAACAAGGTCTTTGCCTTCAAAGAGTTCACTGATCAGTGTAAGAGAATGCTATACTCTTGCAGACATATCAACATGTTGATATTGCCATGCTATACATTATAAAATAGAGGCATATGTAACAAAGAAATATTGTCTTTATAAGGAGAGGCCAAAACATATCTCTGAAAGAAGCTGAAGCTGACATATAAAAAGATGAATAGAAGGGGCTGGAGCTATGGAGCAGCGAGTTAAACCACTGCCTGCCGTGCCAGCATTCCATTTGGGCACTGGTTTGAGACCTGGCTGCTCCGCATCTGATCCAGCTCTCTGCTAATGTGCCTGTAGAAGAGGGCCTGAGCCCCTGGGCCCCTGCACCCACATGGGAGGCCTGGAAGAAGCTCCTGGCTCCTGGCTTCAGACTGGCCCTGCTCCACCCATCGTGGCCATTTGGGGAGTGAACTAGTGGGTGGAAGACCAATCTCTCTCTCTCTCTCTATCTCTCTCTCTCTGTCTCTCTCTTTCCCTCTGCCTCTCCTCTCCCTCTCTGTAACTCCGCCTTTCAAGTAAAAAAAATAAATCTTTTTTTAAAAATTACTAGAAGTTTACAAGACAGTTATGACCAGGGCACTGGGCATTCTGAGATTAAAAAAAGGGGGGGGGCATTTGGGGAAATAAGAAGTCATTCCATATGGCTAAAGCATAAAGGATAGAGAGGAAAATGTCAGAAAGTCAAGCTGCATAGGTAGGCAGACCCTGGATCAGGAAGGGGCCTCCCTGCTGCTCTAAGAATAAGCGTTGCATTGTTTAACGACAGCACCGAAGCACGGAACTCTTATGTCATCCTCAGCCTATGTTAATCTCCCTTATACCCAAATGTATACAGATAGAGAGATCTGTATCTGAGAGACAGATGCCTAGGACATTCCCATCACAATGGCCTCTCTTTTCCCATACAGACTTGAAATCTATTCTGCCTCAAGACTTACAGCACATACCTTCCTTCCTCTACAGTTATAATCGCTGCAGTATAGGAATTAACCCCAAGGACTATGGGGCCATTCTCAGTCAAATGTAGAGAGACAGACCTGATGGTTCTAAGCCAAGAATGCCTGGTTTATGCCTAGCCCTATGAAAAATGCTAATTTGGGGTTCCAAAGAGGTGTGAGATACTGATCTTGTCCACAAAGAGCTTAAATATTAGCCTAGAAGACATGACAGGAATATGGATATCTCCACATAATACAAGTTGAGCATCCCTAATTTGAAAATCTGAAATGCTCCAAAACCCAAAACTATTTGCGCACCAACCATGTTACCACAAGTGGAAAATTCCACACCTGACCTCATGTGATGAGTCACAGTCAAAACGCAGGTGCACTAAAAATACTGTATAAAATTACCTACAGGCCATGTGTATAAGATATATGTGAAACGTAAATGAGCTTCATGTTTACACTTGAATCCCATCCCCAACACATCTCATTGCAACTATCCCCAAATCTGAAAAAAACCCAAAGTCTGCAACACTTCTGCTCCCAGGCTTTTTGGATAAAGGATACTCAATGTGTACTATAATAGCATGATTTACTTTCAAAACACAGTACCAACTTGGGTAACATGTATAATTAGAAAATGGGGCAATAATACTAAGGTGCCAACTATACAACCAACAAGTCCCAAAAGAGTTAGGGAAGCAGAAGAGCAATGTTGACTGTTATTATCAAAGGTCACTATTATTAATACTCCCCTGTCTGGCATTTAATAGATGTTTCTTTTGGCCAAGTTCAGTCCTTAGAAGGGAAATCTAGGCAGGAGCTTCTGACAGGCCACAATTATCTACTCCCCATTCATTCCTTTGCCAGTCCCCTTGTATAAACACTGTGATTTTCCAGAGCCTACTGTGCCCACAAGACAGTCCCCAAATGGTAGCCCTGAGCTTTTTACCTTCCTCTACTGCTGGAAGGGGCTTGGACAACTAATAACCACTACCCTTCACTCCACATCTAAACCTTGCGACCAGCTTTCAGCAACCAACAAGTTAACAACTTGTCAACCAATCTTTCCAAGGTTAGAGAATTCCAAGTGAGGTTCCTGGGTACTTTCACAGAGATGTGTTTTGTAAATGTTATTCATGGAGTGGCACTGTGGTACAGTGGGCTGTCACCAGAGATGCTGGCATCCCTTATGATTGTTCAAATCCTGGCTACTCCAATTCTAATCCTGCTCCCTGCTGTGCCTGGGAAAGCAGAGGAATACAACCCAAATACTTGGGCCCCTGCCACCCAGTTCCAGGCTCCTGGATTCAGCCTGGCCCAGGCCCAGAAGTTGTGGCCATTTGGGGAGTGAACCAGCGGATGGAAGAATGATTCTCTCTCTCTCTCTCTCTCTCTCTCTATCTCCCTGCCCCCCTCCCTCCCTCCCTCCCTCGTTTCTTCTCCTTCTCTCTCTGTAACTCTGCCTTTCAAATATATAAATCTTTAATATTTATTTATTTGAGAGGTAGAGACAGAGACAGAGAGATCTTCCATCTGCTGGTTCACTCTCCAAATGGCTGCAACAGCCAGGGCTGGGCCAATCAGAAGGCAGGAGCCAGGAGCTTCTTCTGGGTCTCCCATGTGGGTGCAGGGGCCCAAGGACTTGGGCCATTTTCCCCCTGCTTTCCCAGGCCATCTGCATGGAGCTGGATCACAAGTGGAGCAGCCGGGATTAGAACCAGCACCCATATGGGATGTCAGCACTATAGGTGGAGGCTTAGCCTACTACACCAGCCCCTCAAATCAATAAATCTTAAAGAAAAAAATCTAATCAGCCTGCTTTCATCCCCCCTTCTTCCCTGCATTTCCCTCTGAATCTCAAGCTTTATCAGACTTTCCACAAACAATTTTTTCGAAGAAAGGACTTTCCAACCATACAAGCTGCCCAAAATGCAAGTTGTCACTCAGGCACCTGGAAATGGGAAGTAAAGCAAAGTTGCACAAGTAAGAAGGAAATAATTACCCTACCTCTACCATAAATTGTTCTAAGAAGGAGTTTTCTTCAAATGGCTCTGTCTTCAGTCGACCTGTATCAGAAGGGATACAGAAAAGAAATTTGAGTCTTAGGACAAGTTTCCTATCTGTGAGATGGAAAGAAAACAGAGCACAAGACTCCTTAGGAAAAAACGAGAAAGATGCAGCATCCAGAGACATCCATCCCGAGGGAAAAGAAGGGTTGAGAGCATGTGAGCCAATAGGCGGAGAGGGGGTGATTAACAGCAAAGGGCAGGTTCAGCGGCAACATCTGCTCTAGGGGCTTTCCTGCCACGAAAACAAAGCTGAAACGGAATTTTTATTCTGAAGTGGGAGCCACGCAGCTTCCTAAACTCCCAAGTTCATGTTGCCCTAGTACAGTTTTGCATAGCTGTTGGCTTCCTTCCAAAGTCTTTCCTTGCCATTGCCTAGGACATGTCTGGACTTGGTTGTATTCATAGCTTCTATTAGCCACTTGAGTCCCAGTCAGGGACTCGAGGCAGAGGGATGTGTCACCTGGTATCAAGTCTCTAGTACCTGGTCAGTACCCAGCAGCACTAGGGAAAGCACTTCTCCAATGCAAATGGTTCTCCCCCTTTTCTATGACCTTAGCCTACCTGTACCATTCTCCACCTAACTCCTCCGAGAATGTCCTCTTACCTCGGCTCAGTGTGGCCCCACTCTCCCGGTACTCCTGGATCTCGAGATCTTTCATCCGAAGCAATGTTGCTAGCTCCCTCACTTGGTTCTGCAATGCCAGACTCATACCCATTAGAGGACGAATCAAATGTTGGGAGACCTTTAATGGAGAAGAGAGATCATCAATTAGTCAACAGATGTTTAACAAAGTGCTCCCTAAAACTGTATCAGGTGTAGGGGTATTCAGTACTGTACAACTGTATTCAGCACAGTGGGGTAAACTGCTGCCTGCAGCACCAGCATCCCATATAGACAACCGTCCCAGGGCTGGCTGCTCCACTTCCAATCCAGCTCCCTGCTGATGCACATGGGAAGAGCAACAGGAAGATGGCCCAAATTCCTGGGCCCCTGCACCCATGTGGGAGACCTGGATGAAGCTCCTGGCTCCTGGCTTTGGCCTGGCCCAGCCCAGCCATTGTGGCCATTTGGGGAGTGAACCAGCAGATAAAAGATTTCTTTCTGTCTCTTCCTCTCTTTCTCTCTATAACTCTGCCTTTCAAATAAAATAAATAAATCTTTTAAAAAAAGTATTAGATGCTAGAAAAATACTGAAAAATAAGTGTTTTTGTAGGCATTTACAGTTTCATAGGCAAGCCATCCATTTACATGAATATAAGCACATATGTATTAAATAAATGCGTTAAAGAGGTTCACAGATTTTCTACACCAAGACAGGAAAAAATAAAGGAGAACACATTACATAGCTAATCTAAAGTTGCAGGTTAAGTTGCCACTTGGGACACCTAGAGATACAAGTGCCTATTTAAGTTCCAGCTCCTCTGCTTCCAATCCAGCTTCCTATTAATGCATCCTGGGAGGCAGCAGACAATGGGCCAAGTGCTTGGGCCTCTGCCACCTGCATGAGAGACCTGGATGCAGTTCTGGGCTCCTGACTTCAGCCTGACCTGGCTCTGGTTGTTGCCAACATCGGAGGAGTAAACCAGCAGATGGAAGATCTTTCTTGCTCTATCTCACGCTCTCTCTTTCTCTCTCTGCCTCTGTGTGTGTGTGTCACTCTGCCTTTCAAATACATGAAAAATAAATAAATAAACACTTAAAAAAGAGTAGGATATGATAAAGTTGTTAAGAGGAAAGTGTTGGTCAATTCTCAACAGAGCCTGAGAGACAAAAGCAGAAATCCAAGCAACTCTCAAGAAAGTAAGTGTGGAAAAAAATGTGAGAGATGGAGCCGGTGTTATAGCACAGCAACTTAGGCTGCCACCTACAGCAGTTCCAGATCTGGCTGCTCCACCTCCAATCCAGCTCCTTCCTAATGTGCCTGGGAAAGTAGCAGAAGATGGGCTCTTCCACTCCTGACACCCATGGGGGAGACCTGAATGGAGTTTGGGGCTCCTGGTTTTGGACTAGCCCTGGTCGCTGTGGCCATGTGGGGAGTGAACCAGCAAATGAAAGATCTCTTTCTTTATGTCTCTCTCTTTCTGTATAACTTTTCCTTTGAGTTAAATAAATCTTAAAAAAAAAAAAAAAAGTGAAAGTGAAAGTGGACATGGCTAAAACAGAGCATGGTAGTTGGAGAATATGAGCAAACACAAATTAACAGAGAAACAGAGAGCTTTGAAGGTCAGATTAGATCAAGAAACAAATTAAGAGCCACATCAGGGCTGATGATAGCCCAAGATGAACCCAGAGTTTTCATCTGCTCCCACAAAACAGCAGACTCTAAAGCTACTGTAACAGAAGCAAGCCAGTCATCAAGAGCTTAGCCTAGGGGCTGAAGCTATGGTGCAGCGGGTTAAGCCTTGGCCTACAGTGCTGGCGTCTTATATGGGCGCTGGTTTATGTCTGGCTGCTCCACCTCAGATCCAGCTCTCTGCAAGGTGCCTGGGAAAGCAGTGGAGGATGGCCCAAGTGCTTGGGCCCCTGTGTCCACATGGGAAACCTGGATAAAGCTCCTGGCTCCTGGCTACGGCCTGGCCCGGCCCTGAACATTGTGGCCATTTGGGGAGTAAACCAGCAGATGGAGGACTTCTGTCCCTGCCTCTTCCCCTCTCTCTGTAACTCCACCTTTCAAATAAATAAATATTTAAGAGAGAGCAAGAGGCCGGCGCCGCGGCTCAATAGGCTAATCCTCCACCTGTGGCGCCAGCACACCGGGTTCTAGTCCCAGTCTGAGTGCTAGATTCTGTCCTGGTTGCTCCTCTTCCAGTCCAACTCTCTGCTGTGGCCTGGAAATGCAGTGGAGGATGGCCCAAGTCCTTGGGCCCTGCACCCCATGGGAGACCAGGAGAAGCACCTGGCTCCTGGCTTCGGATCAGCGCGGTGCGCCGGCCACAGCGGCCATTGGAGGGTGAACCAACGGTAAAAGGAAGACCTTTCTCCCTGTCTCTCTCTCTCACTGTCCACTCTGTCTGTCAAAAAAAAAAAAAAAAAAAAAAGAGAGAGAGAGAGAGAGAGAGAGACACTAGCCCTCTAGTCTCTCTAGAAGGAATAAATCAAGTCCCCTCCACACTTCTTTCTTTTCTTTTAAGATTTGTTTATTTGAAAGGCACAGTAACAGAGAGAGAGACAGATCTTCCATCTACTGATTCACTTCCTAAATGGCCATATCAGACAGATCTGGGTCAGGCCAAAGCCAGGAGCCCAGAACTCCATCGAGATCTCCCACGTGGTTGGCAGGGACTTAAGTACTTAGCCATCATCTGGTGCCTTCCAGGGTATGCAGTAGCAGGAACCTGGAACTGGAAGTGGAGCCAGCACTCAAATCCAGGCACTCCAATATGGGATGCGGGTGTCCTAAGCAGTGCTTTAATCTCGGTGCCAAATGCCTGGCCCCAAATCTTGCTTTTAACAAGAGGTAATAAGGACACAAGCACAGCCACACAGCAGTACGGCCTGGGTGATGCTCTCATATGATAATGTAGAGCTATGTAGAACAATCTTCAGTTCACCTACACAGGGTGTCCACTGGTCTGTCAAGGAAAATAATGAAAATCAATAATCTATTTGTGGCCGGGGAATGTCATCAGAATTCCTTTCACTTCTCTCAAGGTGAACTAAAGGAAGCACCAAGAAGAAATGGCCTAGATCAGAGGTCAGCAAAAGTTTTCGGGAAAGGGCCGGATGGTCAATATTTTCAGCTTTGTGGCCATGAAGTCCCTGTTGCAACTATTCAGCTTTGCTGTTGTAGCACGAAAGCAGCCTCAGACAACATGTAAATAAATGAGGTGGCTGTGTTCCAACTGAACTTTACAAAAGCGGCCAGCCAGCCAGATTTGGCCCACTGTGCCCCATGCCAACCCCTGCCCTAGACCTACAAAGGAACACTTTCAGACAAGATACCCACATGCTGGCTTGAAGGGAGGAACAGGTTCTGGGGGGTCCTGGAAGACATAAAGCCAGACCCAAGTCAATCAAGATCAGAAGTCTGCACTCTTCAGACTTTTGTGTTTTCATGTTCCATGAATTTTCCAGGTAAATTTACCACTAACAAAAAGTTCAACCATGTTACAGCTGGAATTAAGAGGAAAACACTTTTTTCCCACATTTTAAGGGCAGATTAGAAAAGATGGGATCTGGGGAAGACTTAGGGGGTCAGTGGCAGCAGCTTCTGTACTAGCCCCGGGCCCAGGAAATGCAGGGCACTGGCACACAGCAGAAGGCTGGACACTGCGTGGGTCTACAGATGCAGTCACTTCTTCCCATCAAATAGCACATCCCCACCTGGCACTGTCTCCTGGCTCAGGCCTTAGGATAAACCTAAGCCTCCAGGAAGTACTGGTCCAAACATGCACTTCTCTAGATCCAGCCCTAATTTGGTCTTATTCAAGGTGCCTTCCTTTGCAACTATTGAGGTCCCAACAAATTCTACTCCTGGACCCACCAATGAGACAACTTTTCCATTACTTACTAATCTCCCTCACCCAAAAAACCTACACCAGTGCATCAGTCTAACCTCGTCATTATCTCCTGACCCACTATCCCCCAACCCTTTTTTCAACTCCACTCTCTGTAATTCCATGACCCCTATAAAGCCGGGAAATTGCTTAACTTCCTCCTGTGTGGGAGCTCCCTATTCCACTCTCTACCGCCTAATGCAACTGATATCTGTATTCCTGTAATTGTCCTCCCAGAGGGCTCTGTGGTGCCCCAAAACCAGTCTCTCCCGATACCGGTGCTGCAAAATGCCCATGCTAAAAGGGACATAATTATCCTTCCCTTTCTAGCGGCACTAGGTGTTCTTACAGGAGAGGGGACAGGAGTAGCTAGCCTGGCATATGGTACTACCCAGATACAGCAACTGGCAAACACCTTAAATACGGAGCTACAAAATGTTGCAGCCTCCTTTATAAACCTGCAAGACCAGATTGACTCCCTGGCTGATGTGGCCCTTCAAAACAGAAGGGCACTAGACCTCTTACTAGCAGAAAAAGGGGGAACATGCGTATTTCTGGGGGAACAGTGCTGCTTTTTTACTAACAAATCTGGAGTAGTCAGAAACATGGCACAACAACTTAAGGAACGCATTGCCAAACAGCAACAGGAGTACCAGGGACAACAAGGATGGGATCTATTTTCCTCTTTTCTCCCTTGTTTCTCCCTTGGGTACTGCCAACCCTGGGACCCATAATAATTGTAAGGATAATTGTAATGATCGCTCCTTGTGCTCTCAGGCTCATAAAAGATCGAATCCAGGAAGCCTCCAGAGTAGCAGTCAACCAGATGCTTCTCCATACATACATGCCTGTCCCTGCGGAGCCCCAAGATACCCCAGTGGGCCCCTGTAAATGACATCCCCAATCAGCAGGAAGTAGTCAGAGAGATTCATCGTCGCTCCCTTTCCTATCATCAAAAGGTCGGGATGATAGCTTTGGGATCTGCAAGGAGGGAAGGCCTATACTTCCAGGAATGGAGAGTCCCTACCTGTACTTCCGGGCAAGAAAAGTCCTTGTCAAGGTCCCTGAGGGTGCCTAAAGGTCATCCAATGAGGATCAGACCCGCCTCAACCTTTAACCCCCATGACCTGAATCTATAAAAGGAGCACGCCCAATCTTTGACACTTGACTTCCCCAGCCCCTCACCCCCACCCCACCCCCCCACCCCCGCTCTGCTGCTCTGTTGGGACTGGTGAACCTCGCCCGCCCAGGAGCGGAATCCCAATAAAAGCTTGTGAATTAATTGATTCGTCTGCCTGGGAAGATTTGTTATGCACCGGACACCTTGCAGACTTGAACCCAGGTACTCTGATGTGGGATGCACACATCTTGATCACTAGGCCAGACAACTGTTCCTCGGAAAGCTGAATTTAAAAGTAATGAACTGGATATTTGGCAGAGGAAATAACTAAGCAACAAAACATTGACAGTGCCGCTTGGCTGCTTTTAACTGCACACAGTAGGACTCAGGAGCAGCAGCCCGGGCATGGGCACGACCTACATACAGGTGACATGCGCAATTAAAAGGGAATGAAGGCCGGCTCAATAGGCTAATCCTCCACCTAGCAGCGCTGTCACACTGGGTTCTAGTCCCAGTCGGGGCGCCGGATTCTTTCCCGGTTGCCCCTCTTCCAGGCCAGCTCTCTGCTGTGGCCCGGGAAGGCAGTGGAGGATGGCCCAAGTGCTTGGGCCCTCCACCCCATGGGAAACCAGGAGAAGTACCTGGCTCCTGCCTTCGAATCAGCGCGGTGCGCTGGCTGTGCAGCGTGCCAGCCGTGGCGGCCATTGGAGGGTGAACCAAAGGCAAAAGGAAGACCTTTCTCTCTGTCTCTCTCTGTCTCTCACTATCTACTCTGCCTGTCAAAAAAAAAGGGGGGGGGGGGATGAAAAGATTTTTTAAATTCACAGCCTAGACAGGGAGAGAGAAAGGAAAAGAGAAAAGTGCCTTCGGGGCAGAAGGATGAGGTGGAGAAACCACTTGCTAAAAAGATTATTGCAGATAAAAAGAAGCTTTGTGCTAATCAGCAAGACAATGGAGAAAAGACATGGAAGAGTATCTCAGTAATCTTTGAGCTGCCCCTCCCATCACAGGCCCAGAGCAAGGACACAACCGGCTCAGGGAACCACATGGCACTTTCCACAGGGTTGCCCGAGACCACCGTGGGATTGGCTTCTCAGCCAGCTAAGTGCTCCATGGTTCATGAGGACTCAGGTGTGGCCCATGCTGGCAGCTGACTTTGGTGTCGGCCTGGTTTTGCAGGCACATAAAAGACAAGAATTTCCACAGAGCTTTTGAAAGGAAAGCCTGGGGAGCCAGACAAAAGTTTGCTGGAGGGTCAGATCCTCTGCAGGGAACTCCTGATGGGGTGGTGTCTAGTGGAACTACAGGAATGAGCTAAAGTGGAGACACCAGAAAGGTAGAACAACCAGCGGTGAGCAATGCCTGCTCAGGAAATCCACAGATATCATGAGCAGCCCAGGAAAGCAGCAACGAGGACCAACAAACCACTACCACTGAGACCCCAGAAACAAAGCTACCAGCATGCAATGCCACCTGGGAGAGCTATAAACACAGGACTTCAACCTGTGAGAACTGAAGCATGGGCGAGCCCAGGAAAACCACAGGGGTAGGTCCCTAAGGTTCCCCTAGCCACTCCCCAGTGATGCCAGACATGGGGCTGTGGGATGTAAAATCTGCCCAGATAGGTTTTAGCCTTGCTTTGGCTGATTACTCCTTTCTAATTGCTCTGGTTTTGGGGGGAAAAATATACGTACTCTATGCTGTCCTGTCCTATCTTGGAAGTATGTAACTTGTGTTTTTTTGTTGTTGTTTCACAGGGGCTCACAGATAGAAGAGTTTGCCCCAAGTCTCAGATGAGACTTTGGATTTCTGAATTAATGCTAGACTGAGTTAAGACTAACACTGGGGCCAGTGTTGTGTCACAGTGCTGCCGACTGCCAACAATACCGGCGTCCCATACCACAGCACCATTTCTAGTCCTGGCTGTTCTGCTTTTGATCCAGCTCTGTGCAAATGTGCCTGGAAAAGCAGTGGAGGATGATCCAAGTGCTTGGGCCCCTGTCACCTATGTGGGAGACTTGGATGGAGTTCCAAGCTATTGGCTTTGGCCATAGCTGTTGTGATTATTTGGGGAGTGAACCAGGGATGGAGGATCTCTTTCTCTCTCTATCACTCTGCCTTTCAAATAATCAAATACTTAAAAAAAAAAAAAAAAAAAAGACTTTAAGGGACCAGCGCTGTGATGTAGCAGGTAAAGCTGCCACCTTCAATGCTGGCATCCCATATGGGTGCTGGTTCGAGTCCTGACTGCTTCACTTCCGATACAGCTCCCTGTTAATGGCCTGGGAAAGCAGCAGAAGATGGCCCAAGTGCTTGGGCCCCTGCACCCACGTGGGAGAACTAGAAGAATCCCCTGGTCCTGGCTTCAGATTATCCCAACTCCAGTCATTGAGCCATCTGGGGAGTGAACCAGTGAATGGAAGAGCTCTCTGTGTGTCTCTCCCTCGGTCTATAACTCTGCTTCTCAAATAAATAAATAAATACATAAATCTTTAAAAAAAAATCTTTACATTAAAAAAAAAAGAATGATTGCATGTTGTACATAAAAAGGACATGACAAGAGTTTTGGGTGACCAGAGGCAGATGCTGTGGCTTGAAGATCTGTTCACTTATGCAGGAGCTTGGTCCCCAGTGTCTGACAATAGAGGTACTGAAGGTGGAAACTTAATTCAGGATAGTGTTTAGAGATGGGGCTTTGGAAAGTGATTAGTTGGGATTTGTTTGTTAGGGTGGAACCCCCTAATTGAGTCCTGGTGGTTTTATAAGGAGAGAAAAACTATAAATGCATAGAGAGGTCCACACACCTCCACCACAACTCCACCACAATGTGACATGGCAAAGGAGGTCCCTCTCCTAACCCTGTGTCATGCTGTGCTGACCTGGTGCCTCCAAAATCATGACCCAAAGCACTTGTAAATCTCTTTTCTTTAAAAGCAATATCTTGAAAATATCTGTTCATATTACAAGAAAAAAAATACCTGTTCATATACAAGAAAGACAGATGAAAATGTGTAACTAGATTAAAAAAAAATCCAGACACTGCAAAAAAATGCCGAGGTGCTTTAGATCAGGACACTCCCTTGTGTTGACAGAGAGCAATGAATGAAGAGATGCCACTCAACAAGTCAACTCAATAAACACCTGCTGGGTGTCTGAGGCCTCACAAGGGTTAAGGATGTCAGGAAGTATGGTGGAGCCAGAAGCAGGAGATGCCAATCTTCTTCCTAGGGAAAAGCCTCCTTATAATTTCCCCTAAAGTCTTCAGATTTCCCATAGAAATGTCCACAAGTCATAGGCAGGAGAGAAAGAAAAGTGACTGGATGAATCCCATCAGGTGATACAGTGAAAGCGTAATAGACCCAGAACTAGGAGACCTTGATTTTCGTCTTGTTTTGATATCAACTAGATGTGAAAATGACTTAATCTCAACTTCTCTCTTGGTCTCTCTTTTCTAAAAAGAAAAGCTATGGAGCTGGAATATTTGCTCTCACGGGTCCATTCTAAAGCTAAAGTTAAGTCATATCACATACGTTCTATTCCTCCCACAGTGAGGTTGGAATTGGTATCTCTACTTTACAGCTAAAAAATAATGAAGCATAAAAATTCAGAACTCGGTGCAGGTGTTTAGCCCAGCGGTCAAGATGGAACTTGGGACACTGGCACTCCATTGTGAAGTGCCTGGGTTCAAGTCGCAGCTCTACTTCTGACCCAGCTTCCTGTTAATGTGCACCCTGGAAACCAGCAGGCGATGACTCAAGTTCTTGAGTCCCTGTCTCCCACATGGGAGACCCAGACTGAGTTCCAACTTTCTGGCTTCAGCTCGACACAGCCCAGTGGTTGTACGCATTTAGGGAGTAAACTAGTGGGTAGAAGCTCTCTTCCATCTGTCTCTCTGTCTTTCAAATAAAAATAAAGGTGTTTTGTTTTGTTTTAGAATTCAGAACTTATTCAAGGTCATGTAAGTAGTCTGAAAGTGATAGAGCTGAATGACAAATTCAAGTCTGCTGGTTCCAAAGCATGTACTTTTTCCTACCACTAAGAAACCTTTGGAGGTGATTCCTAGGAATCATAAAATGACCATAGAAATGGCAAATTTGAAAGTCAGAGTATGGAAGATCAGGAATTATTGGAGCTGGCATTGTAGCACCCAGTGGGTTAAATGGCCACCTGCAACACCAGCATCCCATACTAGAGTGCTGTTCGGAAGTCTGGATACTCTGCTTCAATTTCATTTCCCTGCTAATGCACCTGGGGAATCAGCAGGAGATAGCTCAAGTACTTGGGCCCCTGCCACCTTGTGGGAGACTGGATGGAGTATGGGCTCCTGGCTTGATCCACCCTGGCATTTGTGGCCATTTGGGGAATGAACCAGAGGATGAAAGGTTTCTCTCTCTCTCTCTTTTACTCTTTCTGTCTGTCCTTAGATCATTCTGTCACTCTGCCTTGAAAATAAATAAATCCTAAAAAAAAAAAAAAAAAAAAAAAAAGAATTACATTAGATTCTAGAAAGAATAGACAACAGGATAGAGGAAGCATGAAGTTTTCCACAAGCAGAGATGGGCTCAATGTCAGAAAGCAAAAACTCCAGGCCATATGTATTCCATAATGTCCTGCAGAAATTTAAGAACTACTGAATACTCATAAACCATATAAGTATATTATGTCGAAGAAGAAACAGGGAAACAGGTAGTCTCTTGTCTGTGGCTGGTAGGAATGAGACTATACAATGTCTCTGGGAGAAAAACCGGCATCATGTTGGCAAGACTAAAGATAAAAATATTCCTTGACCCAGCTATTCCACTTCTAGGAATTTACTCACACATTTGCACACAGAAGGAAACACAAGGATATTCGCTGTATGGAACAACAAAGGACTACAAATAACTAAGTGCCTACCAGTAGCAGCTCAATTCCACATCTATTAAATAAAGTGCTGTGTTGCCATTAAAAACACTAAGGAAGTTCTTCCAGATGCTTCCATGTGAACAATCTTGGAGTTCTATACTTAAGTGAAAAAAACAAGGTCTAAACAGTGAGGACAGCATGCTACCATCTGTGAACACACATGCATGTGCACAGGAATGTGTGGCATATCCATACAGTCTTGTATATATAGCTTTCTTTAAGAACTCTCAAGCAGCTGCTAACAGTGGTTGCTTTAGAGAACGAAAACCAGGGACTGCAGAAGGGGACAGAAAGGAGACCTATTTTTTCACTGTACACCCTTCAATGCTGCTTGAAATGTTTGCCTTTTGCATGAATTGCCCATTCAAAAACCTATCACAAGAATGAGCAACAAACAAAAATTAGAACTGTGTGACCTCACAGACTCACACACAGCCTGAAATAGCATCCACCTACATACTTGCCAGTGTCTGTTGGCTGTCACTTTTTCCCTATAAAGCTCCCTGAGGCTCAGGGGTTTCCCTGGGATGGCCTTCTTCTCCTTTTAATGGTAAGTATTTTATTTTAATTTAAAGCATAATTGTTAACCAATTCTTCAAATCTCACTTCTCCCCAGGGCCAACCAGAGCCACCCCCTTTTACACACTATTGCCTCTTAACTTAGTGTCTGTCCTCCATTCGAGGAATCTGCCTAGAATAGTGAGTTTTTGTTTACATTTTTTCAGCTATAGTATCATTATGCAAGAGTTCTATATGGCATTCTTTTGAGAGAAGAAAATACTCGAGCTCATCAGCTTCCCAGGAGAACTGCCTCCTCCTGTTATGTTATTCTGAATTTCTAGGGTTTGTAATGTAAAATGAGACTAGCTATTAACTTGGGATTCCCAAAAACTGCCGAAATGTTTGAGTCTCGGAAAAAGCATCACTGAGGGAACAGTGCCCCCTGGTGTCGATTAGAAAAAGCTAAAGGAGTTTTGAATGAACTAGGTATATTCTTGACCAAAAGCTGGATGGAAAATTACACAAGAAATTAAATTAAAATCAACAAATGTGGGGCTGGCACTGTGGCTTAATGGGTTAAGCCATGGCCTGCAGCACTGGCATCCCATATGGGGGCCAGTTCAAGTCCCAGCTGCTCCACTTCTGATCCAGCTCCCAGCTGATGTGCCTGGGAAAGTAGTGGAGGATGGCCCGAATGCTTGGGCCCCTGTACCCATGTGGGAAACCTGAAAGAAGTTCCTGGCTCCTAGCTTCAGCCTGGCACAGCCCAGGCTATTGTGGCCATTTGAGGAGTGAGCCAGCAGATGGAAGATCTTTATATCTCTCTCTCTGTCTCTCCTCTCTCTGTAATTCTACCCTTCAAATAAATAAATATTTAAATAAATCTTTGAAAAGCAGAGTTACAGAGAAAGAGAGATCCTCCATCTACTGATTCACTCCCCAAATGGCCACAACAGCCAAAGCTGGGCTGATCCAAGGCCAGGAGCCAGGAGCTTCTTCCAGGTCTCCCACATGGGTGCAGGGGCCCAAGCATTTGGGCCATCATCTGCTGCTTTTCCAGGCACATTAGCAGGGAGCTGGATTGGAAGTGGAGCAGTCGGGACTTGAACCAGTGCCCATATGGGATGCCAGCACTGCAGGCAGCTGCTTTACCCGCTACACCACAGCACTGGCCCCAATAAATAAGCCTTTTTAAAAAAATCAACAAATGTGAATGCCTACTATATGCTAAGCACTATTTATAGACCTTAGAAATTCAGAAATGAAGGAGAAATAGTTCTTCTAGCACACAAAGCTAGCTTTACTGGGTTCTGGATTTAAAATAAGTATCAGCAAGCAGTTTTTCAAAAAGTCCTTGCAGCCATCCAGTCATCTGTGGATGCCAGAGCATCACAACACCTATGGGAAGCTAAAGAAGGATGATAGAAAATGATGCTCACTTACCTTCAGATCCTCTGCTGGCTCTCACCTTCAAGTCTCCCCAAAAAGACTCTGTCCTCTAAGAGCTATTGACTGAAACAAGCCATTTGTTACTCTTGCAAACTAGTCCTCAATGTCCACCTTTAATTTGTCTGCTTTTTAATCTATTTATTTATTTGAAAGGCACTGACAGAGAGGGGGACATACACACACAGAGTGAGAGAAACAGAGAGATCTTCCATCCCCTGGTTCATTCCTAACCAAGGCTGGGCTAGACTGAAGCCAGGAGCCTGGAACTGCAACCAGGTGTCCCAGGTAGGTGGCAGGGACCCAAGTGCTTGGGACATCTGCTGCTTTTCTGCACAGGGAGAGGGATTGAAAGCAGAACACTGAATCTCAAACTAGTGCTCCAACATGGGATGCTGGTGTCACAGCAGCAGCTTAACTCTCTGTACCACAATGCCAGCCCAATGTCCACCTCTAATTTTTAATAGAAGCTCTTAGGGCAAATAAAGGCTACAAGTGAACAGAGAACAATATATTCCTCGTCTCTGAAAATGGGCTTTCAGATCAGACTAATCTGGGTTCAAATTTCAGCTCATTCATTCATTTTTAAGCTGACAGACTGGACAAGTTGCCTTCTATCTCAGTTCCCTAATCTGAAGAATGGGAATACTACACTTATCTCACAGGAAAATCATGAGGATTAAAAGAAAAGATAACATTTAGACAGCTACCTAGCTCTGCCTTGTTCTCAGAGCGATCTTGATAAATCACAAATTGGATCATGTTAAACCCTGCTTAAAGTTTTTCAGTGAATTCCTGTTGCCTTTGGGATACAAGCTAAACTCACTCGAATGTTTTATTTATTTTCCCCAGAAACCTTTTATTTAAAGACTATAAACTTCACTAGAATCTTTAAACTCTGGCCACTGCCTACTCAGTTTCTTAGGTCTTTGTGTCCACACTGCAGGCATGAAGTTCCTGACTCACCCCGTGTCTCCATGCCTCTTGCTTACAATGATATTTCTCTTTCTTTCCTCCCAACTAGTTCCTGCTCATCTTTAAACTCGGCTCAGAACCTCTCTCTTCAAAGATTCTTTTTCCTCTGATTCTCAAGCCATCATAGACCTTCATCAATCAGATATGATAAATTTCTGTCTGCCCATGTCCCCTCACTAGGTTATAAACTCTAGGAAGAGACTATATTGTTTCAAGTCTGGATATCCAATAATTAGCACATAGTAGGTGCTTCATGAAAGTTGAAAGAATTTATAAAGCTACCCAATAAAGCATGTAGATACAAAATCTGCTCCCTTTGCAAGGAAAGGATTCTTTTCACCTACAGGCTAGTCAAGAAAGGTCTTCTTTCATTGTTGTTGCTGTTGTTATTTATTGATGCAGATGCTGATAAACAGAGGAGGGAGAGGGAGCTTCCATCCACTGGGTCACTCATCAAATGCCCTTAATGCTCCCTGGCTGGGACCAAAGCCAGGAGTAGGGAACTCAAGCCAGGTCTCCCATGCAGGTGCAGGAATACAACTACTCGAGCCATCACCACTGCATCCCAGGGTCTGCATTAGCGGGAAGCTGGAGTCAAGGGTGGCGCATGGGATCAAACCCAGGCACTCAGACGTGGGACACAGGCATCTTAACCTACTGGCCAACATCCATCCCAAGAATGTTTTCTGAGTGGAGAAGTTCAAGAGGAGTTTGCGCAACAAGCAAAAACACCCAAAGCTTCAACTCAGTCAGCTGGCCCTCCCTGTCCCACACCTGAATCGTACTTACCAGGAAAGGACTAGCTGGGGTGCAGTGGAAATGCCAACAGAAGGGGAGACCAGAGAGCTCACTCCGCACCCGCAGAATCAGTGCCTCTGCCGCACGATCGCTGGAGAAGGTCGCTTCGCTAGGGTGAGCCGCGTCCTTCAACAACGGGTGAAGCAGATTTTCCAAATGACAGAGAAGAGCCGCAGGTGGGGCAGTCAGGCGCTTGTTCAACTCCTAGAGAGACAGAAGCCACACAGAGTGAAGGCGTTAAAAGGAAACTGACTCCCTCACAAGCAAAGGTGATGGAAAACTCTGGGTAACATGAAGACAATGCGTAGGAGAGGAAGAGGAGAGAGGATAAAAACTTCAGCATAGGAACATCATGCACACAGAACAGAAATTCTCCCCCACACCCCCCCCCCCCAACCACACACACACAGATCCCAGGCTTCTAGCAGAAGTATAAAACGTTAATTGAAATTGTCTCAGGGATGGCACTGTGGCATAGTAGGTAAAGCTGCTGCCTGCAGTGCCCGAATCCCATATGGGCGCCATTCTAGTCCCGGCTGCTCCTCTTCTGATCCAGCTCTCTGCTATGGTCTGGGAAAGCAGTAGAAGATGGCCCAAGTCCTTGGGCCCCTGGACCCATTGGGGAGACCAAGAAGAAGCTCCTGGCTTCAGATCGGCGCAGCTCCAGCCTTTGCAGCCATCTGGGGAGTGAACCAGCAGGTGAAAGGCCTATTTCTGTCTCTCTCTCTCTCTCTCGCTGGCTTTCTTTAACTCTGCCTTTCAAATAAATAAATCAATCAAGAAAGAAAGAAGAGAGAGAGAGAAAGAAAAGAGAGAGAGAAAAAAAGAGAGAGAGGAAGGAAGGAAGGAAGGAAGGAAGGAAGGAAGGAAGGAAGGAAGGAAGGAGGGAATTGTCTCAATTAACTCAACCTTCCCTGGCAACCTGCAGTAGGTAAGTTGGTTGATGTGAATGTCTCCTTCTCTTCACACTTACCTTGGCTCGCTGGATGACCACATTAGTGTCCACCTGTTCATGCCACACCTGCTGAAGATCCGAAACCAGCAAGGCATAGCCCTGCTTAGTGATATAGGCCTTGGCCATGAGGGAGTTCTCAGCAAGCTGTAGCCATGCCCATGGCTGCATCAACAGGCCTTGCTCCAATTCCTCCATCTGCAAGAAAGCCCAAATTTAGCAAAAGGCTTCTAGGGTAAGGTGAGGTCTAGGGAGGGCAGCACTCAAACAACTCTAAACTGACTTAGCAGCTGTGACAATCCTCCCAGCTAAAACAGAAGGCAAGGGGCCAGGGCAGGAGTGCAGTGGGTAAGCTGCAGCCTGCAGTGCCGCATCCCATGTGGGCACCAGTTTGAGTCCTAGCTGCTCCACTTCCAATCCAGCTCCCTGCTAATGCACCTGGGAAAGCAGCAGGAGATGGCCTGAGTCCTTGGGCCCTTGCACCCAGAAGCAGCTCCTGGCTCCTGGCTTCAGATTGGTGCAGCTCCAGCCATTGTAGCCATTTGGGGAGTGAACCAGCAGATGGAAGATATCTCTGTCTCTCCTTCTCTCTCTCTGTAAATCTACCTTTCAAATCGATAAATAAATTTCTTTATATAAAAAAAAGTAAGGCTTTACATTCTTCCCTGAATATAACCAGCAAAACACCAACCTTACTACCTCTTGGCCAATAAAAATCTATTTAAAATCTTGTGAAGTTTTTATTCATATTAAGTTCCCAGAAGATAAAAATATCTTTCTTTCTTGGTATTTAAGCTTCAGCATATTGATATTAGCATTTCTGCTTTCTAATAATGTAACAATGTGGAAACCACACCATGCTTATTGCATCTTTATCACATTCCTAATAAATACGTCAACATTGCTCTTCCCCAGGACATGTAGAAGAGAATGAATAGTTCCTGTCTTATGAAGCATCATCTATTATAAATGCCTGAGACAGGAAATTCAAATTATTTGATCATTATCTAAAAACAAAGCTTTTGGAGCAGGCGTTTGGTGCCATAACTAAGATGCCATCTGAGAGCCCCCCCCCACCAGAGTGCCTGGGTTGGAGTCCTAGTTCTGTGCCCAATTCCAGTTTCCTGCGAATGTGCACCCACGGAGGCAGCCGGTGGGGACTCAGGTGGGTGCCACGTGGAAAACACAGATCGGGGTTCGGGCTCCTCACTTCCATCTGGCCCATTCTCAGCTCTTGTGGGCACTTGGGGGAGTAAACCGGTAGAAAGGAGCTCTCTCCCTCTCTAACTTTCAAATAAATAATTTTTTAAAATAACAACAAACTCTGGAAGCTCTCAGGATTAAAACAAAAATTCCTGAGTGTTAGGCCTAGCAGCTAAGACATCACTTGGGCCACCCACATTCCATATTGGAGTACCTGGGTTCCATCTCAGCTCATCTCCGAATTCTAGCTTCTTGCTACTGCATACTCTGTGATGGCTCAAGCAGTGGGGTTCCTTCCACTCATGTGGGAAATCCGGATTCATTCCTGGCTCATGGCTTCAGCTTGCCTAGCCCTAGCAACTGCAGGTGCTTGGAGGGTGAACTGCTGGATGGGAGCTCTCACTCTCTTTTTTCTGACTCTCAAATAAATAAAATACATAAAAATGGTTTTTCAAATTTATTTCTATGTATTTGAGAGTCAGAGGCAGAGAGAGAGAGAAAGAGAAATCTTCCATCTGCTGGTTCACTCCGCAAATGGTTACAATAGCCAGGGCTAGGCCAGGCCAAAATCAGAAGCCTGAAACTCCATCCAGGTCTTCCACATGGGTGGCAGGGCCTGAGCACTTGAGCCATCATCTGCTGCCTTCCCAGGTGCATTAGCAGGAACCTGGGTGGGACGTGGAACAGCCAGAATTCAAACCAGCGCTACTACGGGATGCCTGCATTACAGGTGGGAGCTTAACCCACTGTGCCACAACACCAACCCCAATAAAATGTTTTTTAAAGTCTCTGATATGGAGGTTCATAATAGAATCTGTGCATGTGACTCCTCTGGGAGTAAATGAAAACTGTGTGCATACATTTCTGCCGACCAGAGAGGGCAGGATCCACAGCTAAGGCCCAATTCTTAAAGGGACAATGGCACATATGAAAAGAAGTAATAAGCTCTGTGTCCAAGAGCAACAGAGAAGATTAATATTCAACAAGAATCGAAATGACCTAGAAGTCATGAATATGAAGAACATCACAGGTGCAGACACTGAATTAAATTCCACATACGCCCACCAGGAGGCACTGCCATCAATGACATCCTGTCCTGCCACACTCCCTGGATCTCCTGGAAACTAAGTTTTCAACCTCAACAGCTAGAGCGGTAGCCTTAACTCAGTAACCTGGGCTGCTTGACAGAGAGTTTGATTATTTTTCCTGTGTTGGAAAAAAGGGTGATATAATTTCCTTCATTATTCCAGTATATGCATACAAAATAAAGAGAAGTGCTGGAAGTGGGACATGACTTTTAAATATAAAGAAAACAATGCAATTCCTTGTTCAGTATGATTCACAGAATTATTTCTATCTCAGCCTAAGCCATCATTTTTTCAACCATATCCTAGTTTTTGAAGCATGACCTTGTAACATAATTTGCACAGTAACTACACGGGTGAAACATATGCAAGTGCTCCAAAAAAGCTCATGGAAAATAAGCATTATGAAAAAACTATCTGAATTTCAAAAATGTTTTGAACCAAAATGCTAACTTGTTCTACTATTTCTGAATAGGGTCTAGTTTGAGGCACTAAGAAAGGTAAGACATCAATTTAAAATGAGTCTCTATCAGAGCAAAGTGAGATCTGCTAAAATTGAAGCAAAAACAAACATCAAATTGCTGGTAAAGCTTGGGTGAAATCACTAATGCTGTGCAAAATGTTTGTGGAGACAATGCCCCAAAGGAATCCACAATTCACAAAATGCCTGTTGTTTTAAGAAGCAATGACTCAATGTTGAAGATGATGAAGCCTACAGTAGTAGACTACCCATATCAATTTGCAAGGAAAAGGGCCAGTGCTGTGGCATAGTGGATAAAGCCACCGCCTGCAGTGCCGGCATTCCATATGGGTGCTGGTTTGAGTCCCGGCTGCTCCTCTTCCGATCCAGCTCTCTGCTATGGCCTGGGAAAGCAGTAGAAGATGGCCCAAGACCTCGGGCCCCAGCACCGATGGGGGAGCCCTGGAGGAAGCTCCAGGTTCCTGGCTTCAGATGGGCGCAGCTCCAGCCAATTTGGGGAGTGAACCTAACCTCTTCTCTCCCCACCTCTCCCCTCTTCTCTCTCTCTCCCTCCTTCTCTCTCTCCCTGCCTCTGCTTCTTCTGCCTCTCTGTAACTTGGCCTTTCAAATAGATAAATAAATCTTTTTTAAAAAAATTTGCAAGGAAAAAAAAATTGTGTGCTAATTGAAGAAGATCAACAATTAACAACAGACACAATAGCAAACACCACAGATTTCCCAACTGACTCAACTTAGACAGTCTGACTGAAAAATTAAAGTTGAGCAAACTTTCCACCCAAAAGGTGCCAAAACGTTTACCCATACTAGCTGCAGACAAGAGAAGGGCTTTCAATAGAAATTTTAAGCACATAGGATAAGCCTTTGAAGCACTTCTTCAAAGGACTGTAATGGGAGAGGAAATACGAGTTTACCGGTATGATCAGGAAAACAAAGTGCAATCAAAGCAATGGGCCACAAAGACATGGAAGTAGGCAGTCTAGAGCAAATGTCACAGCAATCGTTTTTGGGGATGTTCAGGGCACTTCGCTTGTTGATTTTCTGGAGGCCCAAAGTATGGGAACATCTGCTCACCATGAGATGTGACAAAGTTTGCAAAAACTTTAGCAGAAAAATGCCAGGGAAAGCTTTAGGAGAGAGTCCTTCTCCACCAGGGCAGTGTTCTTACTTGTTTCTCGCATCCAACGACAATTTTGTGAGTTTCAATGGGAAATCATTACCCATCACCTTAGTCTTGATTTGATTTCTTCTGACTTTGTTTTCTAATTAAAAAAAAAAATCTCTAAAGGGCACTGATTTTTCTTCAGTTGATAATGTGAAAGACCTTATTGCCATGGTTAGATTCTCAAGACCCTCGGTTCCTTAGGGACGCAGTAAACGGCTGATATCACCATTTACAACTGTGTCTTCAAGTTGATAAAGCTTATGTTGAGAAATGAAGTTTCTATATCTTTTAATTCCAGTTTTCTACCGGCTGGTGAAGCCCCCTTGTATGCGGTGACTAATTTGGAGCAGGCTCAACACCTCAAGTTTGGAGGCCATGAGGACATGTGTGTCACGTTTCCCACAAGCTCTTCCTAGAGGCAGAGGTAATGACTCAGCTGGTCTCTGGACAAGAGTTCCATGGTGCCAAAGGTCGCAAACGCAAATGAGGTCACCAAATTCTTTTATCTCCTTTATAGGCACTCCCCCATGAGCGAAGAGTCATCAAGATGGTTTTTATTATTCTAGCCCGGCCCTTCGGAACGCCCAGCAGCTCAGAACCCTCATATTGACAGATTTTGTTCCCTGTTGCAGAGGTGGGGCGGTGTTAAAATGTGGCTCTATAAACACGTCTGACACACCCTGTACCCGACCTCGCTAGCTATTGCCGCCATTAGTCTCCTGAAGCTGCGGTCTCTAAACTTCACCTTGTTCTTTTTTCCTTCAAGGAAGCCTAACTCGGGAACGCAGAGGGAACGGTGCTGCAGGGAATCAGCGGGGATGGGGGGGTCCCCTCAGCCCAGGTATGCGCCCCAAGTTCCGCCCTCAGCTGTGGGGCCCCTCTGGGCATTCCCTGTGTCGCCTATAGAGGGCAGCACGGCCCAAGAGACCATTCACGCCAGGCCACGCCTGCCCACAGCCTCGCCCCAGAGCCCAGTTTCCATCCACTCTCGCTGTAAGACTGTCCGCTTTCCCATTGCTACAGCACTGCTGGTATCTCTCTCTAAAAAAAAAAAAAAAAAAAAGCCGACCACGCGCAGCTCCGACGCAGCAACCACCAGCCAAAGAACCACCTCAGTCGAGCGCGACAAGCCCCGCCAAGCGGCGGGAGGCGGATCGCGCACGCGCGGCTCCGCCCACTCGCGAAGGCCTGCCCCAGGGTCCCGGCTGCGCGCGGTCCCTGCTGGGAGAAGGCACCCGTGCCAGGCCCAGCCAGCAGGTTCTCTGCAGCCTGTGGCGGGCCGTACCCGACCCTGGCCCTGGCCCCGGGCCCTGCCCCAGCCCAGACGAGAGCCAGAGCCTACCTACCGTCAGCTGCCGGAACAGCTCCCGCCCTTCTCGGAGCAGGCCCGCCCGCGCAAGCCGAAAGGCTTAGTGGCAGATCCCCCCCCCACCCTCACGGGGAGGCAGGGCCTTAGGGCACAGGGGGCGGTGCCCAGGTCCGACGTGGGCGTGGCTTCCGGGCCCTCGACGCTGGTGGAAGGAGCGCCCCGTGGCTGGGCCGATCTCAGTGACAGCCGTCCATTCCTGGAGGACCCGTTTTCCCAGGAAAACCAGCAGTGGTGCGGCGGCCCCTCGTGGAGTCACGCTGGCAGAGTAGTAAGAGTATCGGACAAGGTGCAGGAGAAGGGCGCTGGATTTTGCATTTGTCAAACTCAAGCTACCTCTTTTCCCTCCCTGACCTGTCCAACCTCTTTCTAAAATTTAAAGCGAGGGGACTGACCGTCCGGAACCTCCCAGGTCCTCACCAGCGATAGCGTTGTTTAGGAGTGGAACCTCCCGGCCTGAGTCTCTTGGTCTGACCTACACTGTCCTCGTCCACGCGTTTTTCTTTTCCCCTTCAGCCACCCCTGTACTTGGGGTCCTTCACCCCTGTGGAACCTGAAACTCCTCCACTCACCGTGTACCTTCTGTGACTCGTGCTTTTGCCCCAACTGGGTCCCCTCGCCTGCAAATTTCTCCCCATCCGCTTCCCAAAACCAAGAATTCTCTTCATTTGTCTGGGCCATTGGTGCTTCCATAGAGCCTTTCCCACAATCCCCCATAAGAATGAACTGTCCCTTCCTCTTTGCACTCACATTATTTTATTCATTACAGGCTACCTTCTGCTTTCCGTTTTAATTAGAATTATATGATTCTTTTAAAATAGTAAATACCTTAAGAGTGCAGGCACCCAGTCATATCCATAACTTTAATTTTGGGGTCTTGCATATGGGGGAGGGGCATTCAATAAATATTAAGTGAATGCTAGGGTTCAAGTGGCATTGATAGTTCAAAGGCAAAAATCTCATTCATGGCTCGCTAAACCATGGCCCCTACTCTGGAACCGGGCAAATTTAAGAGAAGAAAAGGCAGCCCACCTTGTTGGGAAGTGAGGCCTCTCGCTGGGGCTATGGTAAACACATACAAACATGCACACCCTCTCCCTAGGACAGAGTAGGCCTCGGGAGCTGACTCCCCAGCGATTTGGGAATTAGAGCTAAACCAACCAGGGCCGAAGTAAGAGTCCTGGCGATGACTAGGACCTTACAACCGCTCTGCTAGATGCAAATCTCACCCCCGAGGTCTTCAGGCAGTGGGCAGAGGCAGTGGAGGGGCTGGGGGATGCAGGAACACAGGTTCCTGAAGCCATCTTGGCAGCAGCAGAGCCATGAAGACGGCCAAGCCCAAAATGAAGCTGTTACTCCTGGAGTCAATGTCAGCCAGGGAGAAGCTGGAGAGTCCAGCAGGCGGCACCACAGCCTGGGTCTCCCCCAGCACTCCACCTGGCGCCTACAGAAGAAATCGAGGGGTCGGGAGAGGGCTGGCACAGCACACTACAGGCAGAGCAGGTTGTGATGGGAAATGAGAACCCAAAGGCTTGTTACTGCTCCTGCAAGAAACTCAGAAGCCGGGTCAGGAGTCCGGGATGTCGGGCTGAGAAAATGAGAGCAGCTGCCACAAGTTCATATCCGCTTATCTAGAGAGGCCCAGAGAGAGGGTGCCAGCCTAAACAACTGGGGTGGGGGTCCTGATCCAAGAGCAGCCCTGCTGATGCATCCACTCATGGTGGATGGTGGGGAGGAGCAGAGCCAGCCTTGGGGAGAGCCCAAGCCCCACGCAGAGGAGCCCCACTAAGTGGCCCACTCGCCAAGATCCAGACTACGTGAAGAAGAGACACTGGGCAGTGCAGCCGTCTCCATAACAGTCTGACTCTACCTGGCCGGCTCCCTCGTCATCTGAATCCCAACTCAGATGGTACCTTTCCAAGGTACCTGACCACTGTATCTGAAGTCGCCTCCTCTCTCCGCCACACTTTGTTTTCTTCATAGTACTTGTCCCTCTCTGAAATGACCCCTTTGCCTCCTTCAATTGTCTGCCTCTCCTTCTATGAAGTCCTCAAGACAGCAGGACTTTTTCTGGCTTTTTCCTTTACCCCAGCCCAGGCACTTGCCTAAGGCACAGGAGTTCAGTGGTGTTCTGTTGTCCGCCCCACATTCCCACCCTCTCCCCTCCTCTAAGCACCTCCCTAAGTGATGTCACCGATATGAGTGCTGACCCAGTGCTGGCCACAGCTGGAAACTATCGGTGCAAGCTCCCTTCCTTCTCCCACACCTGCAGCTCTCCTGGTTGGCACACCTGGAAAAGGCTCACTGTGCCCATGTTGGGGAAGCTGGAAGCCGTGTCCCTGGGATTCCCCAGCAGCCCAGCCAACACACCACCCAGCCCCTCCAAGCTCAGCGCTCAACTGCATGTGTGTAGAGGGGGAGGAGGCAAATGCAGCATCTGGCCACACAGGGCATAGCAGCCTAGGAAGCTGGTGGAAGCTGCCAAGGCCTTGGAGCTGCCTGCAGCCAGAGCTCTGGGTGTCAACAAGGGTCAATCCCAATCACTTGAGGAAGAAGAAGGAGCCTCCTTGGACTAGCCTGAAGCCTGCAGCACCCCTCTGCCTCCAGTGGTGTGTATGATGCAAAGCATGGACACCCCCATTGTCTTTGCAGATAATATCTCAGGCCCAAACCACTGAACTCTAAGGAGAAAGGCCCATCCTTTCCCAGGGTCTACAGGCCTACTGTGGTCTGCCCCCACCTCTTTCTCCAGCTTCATCTTGCACCACACGCCACCTCTCTTCCCTGGGTCTGGACACACTGCCCTTGTTTTGGGCCCTTGGACTTGGCAATGCTTCAGGACAACACACGGTGTTGCATATGCTGTTCTCTCTGCCTAGAACACACTTCTCTCCTGCCTCCTGCCTGCTTAGCTCCCTCTCACCTCTTACACCTCAGCCATCTCTCCCCCAAGACCTGGTCCCAACTTCCCTGATGTAGCCAAGTTCCCCATTAGGAGCCCTCATCACACAATGTATCTCCCCTTGGCTACACTTACTGCTGGGGCAAATTCACATTCCCTTGAGTGGCTACTTAATAGCGCGTGTTTTCTGGCATAGACTGGGCTCTGCAAAGGCGGCTCTGTGCCTGTTCATCAGGAAAGCCCCTGCCACGTGCTTAGCATATGATCAACTCTTAACAGACCCTTATTCAATTGATGAATGAGCAAACTTCACACATAAGCCTCACGAACCATCTTTCTTTTCTGTGCTAGGGGACCACCACAAATGCTCACAAGGACTGGTGATACGAACCTGAAAAGTGGGCAAGCCAAGTCAGTTGGGAGCCATGGGGCTTCTAGAAACTGGTTATGTCTGTCTCCAACACTGCCCAAATGAAACACCTGTGGTGAGGGGCTGCCATGCCCCTCAGATGAACACTTTCTCTCTGCTGTGTGTTTCGGGCAAATACGGGATTGACCTCAGACATGAAATCTTGAGTCCAAAGAAATAGATACCTTGATGGGAGCAGGCCAACGAGGAGCTGGGAGAAAACTTACCCGGGTGAGACAGCCAAAACCAGGGTGCCGTCAAGGGCATAGACGCCTCCCAGGGAAGAGCTCTGAGACTCAGAAGGGCAGCCATGACCCACATGCAGGCCACAGGGACCAGCACCTGAGGGGCAAGACTGAGACAGAGGAGAAGAGCCCCTCCCCCAGAACCTTTGGAGCCAACCTTGGAGGGTGGACAGAAGCCAAAAAGTGGAGGCCCTGAACGAGCCCTCCCTACCAGTCCTTCTCACCTCGACTTCCTCTGCCCAGTCCCCCACCTTCCTAGAGGAGCCAGAGAGCAGGGGTGTGAGTTGAAGGGGTTGAAGCTGGCCTCCAGGGGCATGGGGGTACCTGGAGGGGCCCAGGTGCTGAGAACACACCACCGCGAGCAGGATCAGCCCAGGAGAAAGAAGGAGCTTCATGGGCGAGAGGCAGTGGGCACCCTGCGGGGTGGAAATGGGGATGGGAGGGAGCAGAATGCCAGAAAAGGGGGCCTCAGAGAAAGTCCCATCCCCTAGAAGAGGCAGGAAGCACCCTGGGCATGGGTCACGGAAAAGTCTTGGATCCCAGATCTAAAGCGTGTTGCCCTGTTCAGGTCACTGCTGGATCTGACATGGCCAGCAGCTCTGCCCATCACCACCCCAGTGAACTGACACCCCTCAGGACTCAGGTACAGCAAGGTCAGTTCCCAGTGAGCAGAGCAGAACTGAGCCAACTCCCTGTGGGCACAGCGCCCTGCCACAACCGGGCTGGAGGCCAGCACCAGGGGTCCACAGTGGGGGAACATGCAGCCAGGACCCCCCCACACCCAGCAATCCCAGTGCACCCTACAGCAGCCCGGATACCACCACTGCCCCTGACACTTGGTGGAGTGGAGGGGGAGAAGAGTTTCTGCTCAGCCAAGTTCACCTCAGCTGAGACTTCCTAACTAAACCCCGGGAGGGGTCCTTCCTGTGACCCCTTCCCCCAGAGCATCTCAATCCCTGCCTGATGAAAATAGCCTCCTCAGGGCCGTCCACCTGCAGTGTCGGCATCCCATATGGGCGCTGATTTGAGTCCTGGCTGCTCCACTTCCAATCCAGCTCTCTGCTATGGCCTGGGAAAGCAGTAGAAGATGGCCCAAGTCCTTGGGCCCCTGCACCCATATGGGAGGCCTAGAAGAAGCTCCTGGCTCCTGGCTTCAGATTGGTGCAGCTCCAGCCATTGCAACCAATTGGGGAGTGAACCAGCAGACGGAAGACCTTGCTCTCTCTCTCTCTCTCTCTGCCTCCCCTTCTCTCTGTGTGTAACTCTGACTTCCAAATAAAGAAATCTTTTTTTAAAATCTAAATATTTGAAAAAAAAAGAAGAAAAGAAAATAGCCTCCCCTGGCCCAGCACCACCTTTAACTCTCCTGCTTCCACTCCCCAGAGCTCCAGACCATGGCCACCAGGGCCCCTACATAGGTGCAGCGCAAAGCAGGCTGGGAGGAGTTAGGAGCATGGAGAGCAAAGGAAATGGGATGGAGACCTATTGCTCTTTCATGCTAGCTGGTGCCTGGCCACCACTGTCCAACGTCTATCCTGCACCCACTTATACCTGTATGCTCAGATGAGCACCAAAGCCCACCCTACCCCTTGTCCTTGCTCTGTGCGCTCACAGTTTCCACGTGTCTGGATGAGCAGAGGTAGCTTCTGTCTGGTCAGCAGCAGAGCAGGGATAAGGAACTCTAAGGAAACATGTGGCAGCTAACAGGACCCCAGGCCTCTCCTCCACCCCAGGATCCCGGCCCCTCACCTACTGTCCAGCCAAGCTTGCAGAATGGTCAACACCCCACATGAAAAGAAGCTGGAGGCCAGGAGCTGAGAAGGGGAGTAGGGAGTCCTCCAGGAAGGAGACTGTGAAGCAGGAGCAGGTGGGAGGCACAGGGCAGAGAAGCCAGGACCAAGATATGCTGCGGATAGAGGAACGGGGAGGAGCAGTCTTCAGAAAAGGGCAGAGGCACCTGATTCCAGAGGGGATCACGTGCCACACCTGCTTTGGCCAGCAGCACCACCTCCTGCACCTCTACCTCCTACCTGCAGAGCCAGAAGCCAGCTGAGATGACAGGGGCAAGGCCCACTCCAGGAGACCCAAGAGTGCAAGGAGGGATTCTGGGGAGGAGGCAATGTCAGGGGAGCCAGGGCACCCCGGGAGTCTGTGGATTGGACTTGGGTGAGATGGGGGTGGGGGGGTGATCGGCTCAGGCTGCCCTGTCTGTGGTCTTGTCTTGGCTATCTGGGGCCAGAGTTAGGAAGAGTAAGAAGAGTTTAGCATTTGGGTGAATTTAGCTCCCTGAGGGTGTAGAGAGGATAGGGGTGTCAACAAAGCGGAGCAGCATAAGGATGAGGCATTTGGGGCAGGACAGGGCCCTCTCACCTTTGCCCAGCTCTTGTGCAAATCCCATCAGCCATTAACCCGGGAGCTGCACTCTGGACCCCTCCCCCAAGAATCTTTATCCAGATTCTCTGCTCTTAGACCAGTCTCTGGGAAGGGGGTGCAGTGTGGAGGGGGACAGGGGAGGAGAGGTGCCCTGGGGAGGTTTTGTACTCTGTTTCCTCCCACCACCAGAACCATCATTGTTACATCCACAATTCTTAACCCTTTTGGGACCAGGCCCCATGGGCTGGCTCAAAATGAAACTCAACGGTGGGGGGAAGTGGGCTGGCATTGTGGCATAGTAGGTAAAGCCGCTGCCTGCCGTGCCAGCATCCCATATGGGCGCTGGTTCGAGTCCCAGCTGCTCCACTTCCGAACCAGCTCTCTGCTATGGCCTGGGAAAACAGAAGATGGCCCAACTCTTTGGGATCCTGCACCTGCGTGGGAGACCCGGCAGAAGCTCCTGGCTCCTGGCTTTGGATCAGTGCAGCTCTATTTGTTGTGGCCAACTGGGGAGTGAACCAGTGGATGAGGAAAACCTCTCTGTCTCTATCTCTGCCTCTCTCTGTATAACTCTTTCAAGTAAATAATGTTAAAAAGAATACACTGCATCACACCGCATCAGTGTGACCATCACAGCTGTGACTCTGTAAATGTTTTTGTTGTAACATGCAGAAATAGAATTTTTAGTAACTTGTATTGCAAAATGTGAAAGTTTGAGCACAAACCAGAAGACAATGTAGCAGTACAATCGCCACAGCGAAATGCAGAATGACCATGGACATGACAGCAGCGATGCCAGTGGACACTGGTGCTTGACTGGGGACTCAGCTGCCGGAGCAGTGCTGACGCTGGTGGGCAGATTTTCCAAACCAGTGAGCAAAGTGCTGATCAAAATGAGTAGTTTTGATTTCCAGGGAGGTATGTATGTGGTAACCTCAGTCCTTTTCAGAAGGTACAGAGACTTGACATGTGGAAATTCTAGGCTCAAACCTGTACAGGGTTTTCACATACATGGTGACCGGCCAGTCATTTGAAAGTTGTCTTCATAGAAAGCTGTGAACTTATCATAAAGACGGGGTTCCTGAGCACCTCGGGCTATCCAGCATCCTGCTCAGGCTGACCACACGACCCCACCACCAATCCTTGTGACAATCAAACAATGGCCAAAATGCCCCCTAGAGGGCAGTGCCACCTCTGCTGTGGACGACCATTGGCAGCCCCAGACGCCCAGTTTTCCTTCCTCCAGTGAGCACCAGCTTCGGAGTTCCTCTAACACCACCACCTTCTACCATGTGTCAGATCAGTGAGGACGCCAGGATACAAAGTGGCCTGCCCCTAGGGAGTCCAGGGCACTCTGCTGGATACAGGGCTTGGCTCCCTAAGGATCCAAGGATGGTGCTATCCAGAACATTCAACAAGGCCAGCCCCAGGCATGGGACAGTCACCACTTATGTTCCATGGCATCCCAAGTGGAACAGCACTGGGGCCCCAGGGTGGCAGAAGCAGGGATGAGAGCAGGTTTGAAATAGGAACCTCTGGGGGCCGGTGTTGTGGTGCCACCATCCCGTATCGATGCCGGTTACAGTCCCCAATGCTCCACCTTTGATCCAGCTTCCTGCTAATGCACCTGGGAAAACTGGAAGATGGCCCAAGTGCTTGGACCCCTGCACCTACACAGGAGATCAAGAAGCTCCTGGCTCCTGGCTTCAGTCTGGCCCAGCCCTGGTTGTTACAGCCATTTTGGCAGTGAACCAGTGGATGGAAGATCTCTCCCTCTCCCTCTCAGGGTAACTCTTTCAGAGAAATAAAAATAGAATGCTAAAAAAGAGGGAAAAAAATGGGAACCTCTGACTGATGTCAGACAATAGGGGGGTTCTGAAAGGGGCTCAGGGAAAAGGATTTGCAAGGTGACGAGATCAGGAAGTGGAGGGGGAGGGGTGGGGAAGGCAGGTATGGGCAGGAAAATTCTTCAAGGGCTGCTGCAGAAGGAAAAGGCAGGCCATGCAACTCAGACTGTTTATTGAAACCTCAGTTCTACAAAAGCGTGAAAAACCCAGATACAAAGCGGCAGCCAGAGACGGCTGTGGACAGATCACCCCGGAAAAGACCAGAAGAGAGGGAAGCCTAGGAGTGCGGCAATAAGGTTGGAAGACAAAAGGTCAAGATTAAAGGTCCCAGCAGTCCTTGGCTCCCTTAGACTACACCCAAGGGGCGGGTATAGCGAGGGGCCCACCTCACTCAGACCTCCCCTAGCAGCTCCCACCCTGGCCCCATCAGTCCCCGGCTCTCCTGCCTTCGGGACATCACACAGGCTCAGGTCAGTGTTTCCTTCCTCCCCTCACCCCACCTCCCCCACTTCCCACACTGCTCCTTTCATCCTAGGGAACTCAAAAGCAGACTTCTAGAAGAGCCCGGGGTGGGGGGGCAGAAACTGCAGCATCTCCTCTGTCCATCTGTGACGTGCCTGTGGTCACCGAGCCGAAGCTTTCCCTGGCACCAACACTGGCTGGCCAAGCAGCCAGCCTCTGAGGTCTAGGAGCGAACAACCTAACGACCTTTAGTCCTTCTGCCCAACAACCCCTTAAGCTCCTACCCAGGAGGACAGGGGACCAGCCAAGGACCCAGAGAGGTAGAGAGCGTGTAAATCAAGCTTTGCTGCTCCAGGTTCTCAGAGACTCCCAAATCCTCTTTAGGCATTCCTCGGAGCCCTTCCTAGCCGGGGAAAATGAAAGATTTGAGGCGGGCCAGCTCCATGACACTGAAAAGTGAACACTGCTGGGGCAGGGGGAGTGGAGGAGGGACTAGGCTCCAGGGCCAGGATGGAGCCAGGCCATGAGTGTGGTACCAAGTGCTGGGTGGCCCAGTGGGGACCGTATGGTTGGGATCGTGGCAGGCATGGCAAGTGGGGGAGTCTTTCTGGAGCTTCTGGCAAAGGGGGCAATTATGGAGAAGAGTGGGAGGGGCAGGGGGGTCAGGGGGAGGCAGCGGCGGGGGAGCCAGTGGGGCCAGAAGACTGCCCCAGAGTGAACGCAGCCCCATGTCGCCTCCCAGGCAGCTGGAGATGTTAGCAGGTGACGGCAGGCACTGTGGCACAGGAGAAGGGATGCAGGGCTCCAAAAGGCATCTGGAGGTCAATCCAAGGTCAGGAGGACCAGGTGAGGGGCTGCAGGACAGCCCCAAAGACTGGTGTATTACAGCCACTGATGCCACAGCCAAGGCCACACTGCTCACATATGCCATGGCTAACAGGCAGGACAGCTACAAGAGAGGAAGTTAAGAAGCAGGTTTCTGACTGTCTTTAACACACTCTCCCATCTCCAGAAATGTGTATTCAAGTTGTAGCTCTCTTTGGCCTTTTACAACCCACCCTACCCATCTGCTTCCAAACCCCACCTCCTCAGCCTATCCCACCCTACGCTCCAGCCCCCTCATGCCCCTGATCCATCCTAACCCCGCCTCACCTTTACCAGGCGCTGGCAGAGGGAGCCCAGGGCCAGCTGCCACGTCGGCTGCTCCAGCAGCACGCACAGGTCTGTGTAGGTGTACCAGCCCCGCCGCCGTCCCTGCTGCTCGGCCACGCTGGTGGAAGATGAGAAGACACCATGAGTCTGTGACTCTCCCAAGGCCAGCCTGCAGCCTTCCTACCCCTCAGGGCCCGCCGGAAAATACTGGGGAGCCTGCTACAGAGTCCAGCTGCTGAGGCAGAGCCTGAGGATGAGAGTAAAGCCTGCATCCCTTCTTGTTTTTCTGAGAGGCAAGGAAGAGACAGAGGAAGTTCCCATCCACCGGTTCAGTTCTCAGATGCCCCAGTAACCAGGGCTGGGCTCCAAAGCTGGGAGCCAGGAACTCAATCCAGGTATCCCACGTGAGTGGCAGGACCCAACTACTGGAGCCACCAGCACCGCCTCCCAGGGTCTGTGCTGGCAAAAATCTGTAGTCAACAGTAGCAGGAGGAACCAAACCCAGGAACTCCAACGACAAGGGAATCTTCACTGCTGGGCTACATGTCTGCCCCAAACCAGTATCTTTAAATGTATTGCTCCTACTCTCCTGAAGTGGCGCAGACAGCTCTGGGCAATTCTCTTTCCTGTCTTTCCCTCCTCGTTATCCCTCATGTCCAGCTCGTATGACTTAGGTCTCAGGCCCCAAATCCCTCGAGCCCTCCTCCCAATCTGCAGAACATACCAGCTCTCCAGCCAGCTCAGCACCTCAAAGATCTCCCGAGGGTCCGTGTAGAGACGCCAGTCCTGTGGGCGAGAAGAGACTCTGACATGAGCTGCAGCAGCTACTGCAGCTACCATCGCCACCGTGGCTAACACTCCCTTGGCACTTCCTACAAGCCGGAAACTACTGCGAAAGCTAAAGTTTTCACACATTACTTCGTTTAACCACCACCTACCTGGCTTCTCAATACACCTTCCACTAAGGCGAAGGGAGAAAATAACCCTGAGAGTGTCTGTAGGGAGCTCAGGGAAAGTCTGGAAGCAAATAATCAGAACCCGACATGGTAAGGCCTAACTCATGACCTCACCACTCCAGGGACCACCAAAAGTTGTGGTGTAGCAGGTTAAGCCACCACCTGCAATGCCAGCATCACACGTGTGCTGGATCAAGTCTTGGCTGCTCCACTCCTGATTCCACGTGGGAATGCAGCAGAAGATGGCTGCAAGTGCTTGGGCCCCTGCCCCCACACAGGAGACCAGAAAAAGCTCCTGACTCCTAGTTTCAGCCTGGCACAGCCTGGGCCATTGCAGCCATTTGGGGAGCGAACTAGCAGATGGAAGATCGATCTCTCGCTCTCTCTGCCTCTCTAAGTCTGACTTCCAAATAACTAAAATAAAACTTATATATATAAACTGTGGTTACTCCTGAAGGAATAGGAAGAAAAAACACCGACAGACGGACAGGAGGATGAGACAGGGAGAGATGACAAAGAAACAGAACACAGTGAGAACAAAGGATGCAACGAAGGGGCTGAGGGGCGGAGAAACAGAGCAAGACGAAGGACAGCTGCTCACCATGGCCCTCAGGAAGCCCCGCTCCAGGGCATTCAGGGTGGGCACGGCCACACCCCCAGCAGCTCCCCATTCGTCATTGAACACCTCCTCCTCCTCCCCTTCGTCATACAGGTACTTGCTGGCCACCATCTGCAGAGGCACCACAAGTGATGTCAGCAGAGCTCACTCCGGGCTTCAGGCGCACCAGGGAGTTAAGGGGCGGGGCATCTCACCATGGAGATCAGGAACAAATCAGAGGACGACACGTGCTGCAGGTAGTCTGGGTTTCGGTGCCGGAGGCGCTCAATGTACACCAGAGCCAGCATCATAGCGCATGGGGAGATGCACGCCTCCCTGGGTGGTGGAAAGGCCCAGTAATTAAACCCAAGGGTCCTTCTGCTCCTGCAGTTTTAAGATGCTCAACGCTATGTCTACATCTTCAGAGATAAACATTCGCCTCTCTCCAGGGCCCAACCCTCTCAACCTCTGCCCCCTCACTTCCAGGCTCACCGGGACACATGTGCTACGTATTTCTTCTGGAGCCGGCGAATAGGGCTGGGGGCCGCCTTCTGCAGCAGTTCCACAGCAATGTCTGCAAGGGACAGAGGCAGGCAGACTGACAAACAGCCCCCTCCCAGCCCCCACCGCTCTCGGAGGCCAGGACTGCATGAGGCCTTACAGACAGGACCACAGTAACAAAACAGGTCGAGTCCTCCCACACTGTGCGACCAAAGGTCTATTCCAAGTTTGATTTTCGGCTCCTTGCATCAGGAAGGAGCTCCATTTCCCATCATTTGAAATTATTCAAGTCGCTCATCTCAGGAGTAAACACACCTTGTTTACTTGGGAAATGCACGGTGGACCTCTTTGGAAAATCAAATGTTTCTAGTATACAAAATCGAAAATGATGTAATTTGTTTTCATCAAAGTATTTTTTTTAATTCACTTGGGCTAAAAGAACGTGAAGCATAAACTGTCTTCCTAAACCAAGCACCACCAAGGAAAGCTGCAGTCACTGCCAACACCCCATCTCCTCACTTCTCACCTGCCACAGGGCTGGAGAGCTCCTCCAGGCTGCAGTCCGTCTCCCAGTCCCAGCCATAGTAGAGTCTCCTTCGGATCCTGGCACTCAGCTTCTGGTGTCCTGGGAGGAACTGAAACAGGGCGGTGAGGTGGTGGAGGGTGCAGGGCAGGGCAGGGCGATCCCGGCTCCAGGCTGGAGCTCCGGGCGGTGAGGACCCACCCCGCCTGATCCTCGGATTGTTTGCCAATGGCAGCCTGGCCCACGGGGCGCACAGCCACCCTGGGCTCCCCGGGACAGGGTTCAATGTCGCCAGCCTTACCCCCTATTGCTACACCCACGGCTCTCCCTCAGGGCCCCAGCGGCCGCGGCCTGGAGTAGGCACGGCTCAAGCAGCTGCCGCCCCGGACCCAGCACGGCAGCCAGGCGAGCTCGAGGCTCCGCGCGGGCCCGGAGGGGAGCGCAGGAGCCTGGGAAGGGGCGGGCCGCGTGCTCACCGAGAAGTCCTGGAAGCCAGTGAGGGAGAAGGTGCCTTCTTCGTCCAGTAGGAGCCCGGCCAGGTCCATCGCGCCGCCAGCCACCGCCCTGCCAAGCTGGAAGGGAAGGAGTCGTAAGGGGCCCCCGGAGCGGTCCTCGCCCGCCGGCCCACCTGCCCCAAGCCTCCCGGGTGCGGGCCGCCGCCCTCGCCCGCGCAGCCCCCTCCCCTCGCGGAGGCAGTGACAGGCGGGGCCCCGGGAGGCGGGTGCCTCTTCCTGTTCCGCCCGGGGCGCGGCGCTCACCTCCCCGGGTAAGCGGAGACCCGACTCTGCCGGTGCCCGCGTCCGCCCCGCGTTTACAAGTCGCGGGGGCGTCGCCGGCGAGTCAGCGCGCCCGGCACTTCCTGCCGCCCGCCCGGCCTCCCGATCTGCCCCAGCCGGGCCAAGTCCCAGAGCAGAGCCCCAGGGGCCCTCGCCTGAGAAACGGGGACAGTTCCTAGGGGACCACGCCGCACGGAGGTTGAACGAGCGAGGCAGACCTTGCCGTGGAGACGTGGATACAACAGCGAGTTGTGCCCGGGTGTTTTCTAGAAGGCGCGATGCACACGCTCAGCCACGAGGCTGAAACGGTGCCCGAGAGACAGGGCGGGAGAAGAACCCTTTGGGTACCGTTCCGAAGTTTAAACCTAAGTAAATGCTGTATTTTGGAGTGTTGCTGCCGAAGAGGAAATGATCCCAAGGAAACACGGAAGGCCACACAAAAGGCTGACACGTTCCCCCCCCCCCCGAAAGTAAACATTGAACAAGGTTTTATTCTTAAACTCACCCTCCCGCCCCCAATTTCACTCTTCCGGGGTGGGGGGGGGGCGGGGAGGAAGGCGCTCCGAAAGTTTACGGAAGGAAGCTACGTTTCCGAGTGGGTGAAGCTGTTTTCGAGTCCGACGAGTGACGCGCTGGTGTTTGTTTACCCGCTGAGGGGAGGGACCTGGGAGGACCCGGGCGCCCCGAGTTGAGCAATGGGACGGCCGCCGCCCTTTCCGAACAGAAACGGACCCTCCCGGGGATCCCGGCCTCGTCTGGAAGCCCACTTCCTGGCCTCCCGCGGGGACTGCACCGCGGACACGGAGCGAGCGCCAGACAGCCCCCCCACACACACACCACGCCGCCCTGTCTACACTGCCAGAACAGAATGGTGCCCACAGGCCCGGACCCTGACCCCGGGTCAGGACTTCAGCAAACACCCACCCGCGTAGGCGCGGGGGTCACGGCGGCCGCCGGCGCGCACGCGCGGCCCGCCCTATCCCGCCGGTTAGCCAGCGTCACGTGACGGGTTCGTCGCTCCGCCGTCACGTGACGCCCGTCCGCCAGCCTCTGGCCTCCTCGGCGTGCGCCCCCTTCCGCCTGACGCGCCCCCGGCGGCGGCCGCGCAGCCCTGGCTCCTCGCGGGCTCGGGCGGCGGCTGCGGCGGGGCTATGGCGAGCGGCGGTGGAGGCGGTAACACCGGCGCGGCCGGAGGCCAGGGGCTGGGCCTGAGCCTCGGCCTGGGCCTGAGCCTAGGCATGGGTGAGGCCACTGGCGAGGCGGAGGAGGAGGCGGCCGCGGCCGAGGCGGTGGGACGCCTGGCTACGACGCTGTGGCTGCGGCTCCGCGGCTGGGAGGCGGTGCTGGCGGCGGCGCAGCGGCTGCTGGTGTGGGAGAAGCCGCTGCACAGTCTGGTCACAGCGGCCGCGCTCAACGGCCTCTTCTGGTAACGGCCGCGGAGGAGGGGGCGGGGCCGGGCTGCGCGGGAGAGCGGGGGCGGGAGGGGCCTGGGTTGTCACTTGGCCTGGGGGGAGGTCCTGTGCCCCGGTTTGGGGGAGGCTGACGTCCGCCCGGCTTGCGCCGGCCCTCTGCGTCCGGGGCGCGAGCGAGGCCTGCAGGTGCGGTTCCCCCGTCCGTTGGCGCCCCTCCGCCTTTAGCGATGGGTGCAGGAGCCTGTGGCACCCGCTCACCGCTGGGCTCTCCCCCTAAGGCTGCTGTCTTCGTCGTCCCTCCGGCCCTTCTTCCTGCTCAGCATCTCACTGCTGGCCTATTTTCTCCTGGATCTTTGGCAGCCTCGCTTTCTCCCGGAGGTTTCAGGTACGCGTTTCTTTATGCATTCGTCAAGCAGCCATTGTGTACTTGGATGGAGTTGGCTGGTGAGGGGAACCCTGCCCCTCCCCGCTCCTCCGTTATAGGAAATTGCCTGTGATGAGAGTTGTCCCTTTCCCAGAATTGATGTTACCGTGGGTGTAGTGGTTACCAGTGTGGACTCCACAACAAAATTGCCTGCCTTGCTTTCTGGGAGCTGCCGCTTACTACGGGTGTAAGGTTGTAACTCGAAAGGCTGTTCAGTATCTGTTTAACTCCCTTTCCTTATCCATAAAGCAGGGATAACAGACTTTGCTTCGTACAGAAGCGAGGATTTAAATGAGAGAACACGTGTTAGGTGTTTGCGGTGTTGCTTCCTATAAGATAGAAGTCAGGTTAATGTCAGCTTGGTCGTTGTGGCTCTCCGGATAGCAATAGGTGTTTTTGGAGCATTTAGGTGCCAGGCTGTGTGTGAGATACCTGGGATAGAAGCGTGAGTGGGATGAAAAGGGTAAGAAGTCTGAAGGAGCCATAAACCGGGGCACGTAGTTCCTCCCACCGGAAACGTGCTGTGAGACTCCAGGCCGCAGGCAGCTGTTCCTGCCTTGGGGATGCCTCCCAGACCCCCACCACTCAATAATGTGTCCCCCTCCTCTCTCTAGCGTCATCCCCAGAGGAGCCACACTCTGACAGGTGAGTGCAGGCCCCAACCCCCAAATCCTGCCTTGCTTGCCCGTGCCCCATTTCACCACAGAGGGCGATGCTGCAGCCCCTGCAGTCACAGCCCCACCGCAGCGAACGGACTGGTAGCGAGCTGCAGTTTGCTGGGTCCCACGCTCCTGTGTAGGTGTTTTCCTGCCTGCTCCTCTTGGGATGGAGGGTTGGGTGCTCTGGGCTTTGCCTCGCTGGACCAGGACAGCCTCCCTTTGCGAGGTGGGGTTGTCCGCTTCCTTAAAGATTGATATGCTTGGAGGGATTTGAGTGCTCAGGAAGCTGGTGTCTGAGGCCTCCAGGGGTTGTGTCGTGTCTCCCCAGTGAGGGTGCGGGGTCAGGCGCCCGGCCGCACCTGCTGAGTGTGCCCGAGTTGTGCAGATACCTGGCTGAGAGCTGGCTCACCTTCCAGATTCACCTGCAGGAGCTGCTGCAGTACAAGAGGCAGAACCCAGCTCAGGTAAGCTCTCCCATGTTACACAGCGGTTTCCTGCGCCGGGGGGGCATGGGGGAGTGGTGTGAACCCCAGAGTTGGAGACACAGAACGAAAAGGCCTGGGTGCCTCCTTAGGGCAGCGCGCACAGCTCGTCTGTGGTACAGCAGGCAGGCTCAGGCACAGAATAGCTGATACGTGGACACTGCCTCTGCCAGGGCCGACCAGTGTGAATGATGGGTGTTGGGTGGTTTCTGTGGCAACCTTCCTGACTGGTGGCGTCAGGCATCCTCTTGAGTAGAGCAGCTCACTGCGTCCCTAGATGGACTCCCATCCGTCTACCTGCTGAGCAGTGGCTCCCACCCAGAGGAGTGGCCCGCACCCTTCGCTCACCGTTCCTCAAGGCCCCCGTGCTCTTCCCTGCAGTTCTGTGCCCGCGTCTGCTCTGGCTGCGCTGTGCTGGCCGTGCTGGGACACTATGTTCCAGGGATAATGATCTCCTACATCGTCTGTGAGTAGTCTACCCTGGACTAGCCCCGAGGGAGTACTGTGTGCGTGCTCTGCTCGGTGCCTCATTGGTGGAGGTCTCCAGGGATGCAGGAGTGTTACTAACAGTAGAAGAACCTGCAGGGAGGGGGCCGTAGGAATGGAGGGGAGACACCAGCGCAGCTTCGGGAAAGACCTTGGGGACAGTTGAATGAGGGCCCCTCGGAAGCAGGTGTAGGGAGCGCTGAGTGGACCCTCTGACCCGCAGTGCTGAGCATCCTGCTGTGGCCCCTGGTGGTTTATCATGAGCTGATCCAGAGGATGTACACTCGCCTCGAGCCGCTGCTCATGCAGCTGGACTACAGCATGAAGGCAGAAGCCGACGCCCTGCATCACAAACACGACAAGAGGAGTAAGCGGCTCCTTCGACCTGGGACGGTGAACGTGGGGGCGGGGCTCGGGTGGAGAACCGGCCTGGACTTCAGGTCTCTGGTTCCTTGGCCCTGTGCGTCCCCTCCCCCCGTTGGGCCTGCTTGCTGAGTGCCCTTGCTGCTCTTGCTTCCCTAGAGCGCCAGGGGAAGAACACTCCCCCAGGAGGCGATGAGCCGCTGGCAGAGACAGAGAGTGAAAGCGAGGCGGAGCTGGCCGGCTTCTCCCCAGTGGTGAGGCCCGCGGGAGACGGGGTGTCAAGTAGAAGGCTGGGGAAGAGTTGTCCGCGTCGGCGCTGCCACCTCTCAAGGCCTGGAGGAAAGGTCGCTTCTCCTGTGCCCTCACCTGTTGTGTCCGTCCTGGGTCTGCAGGTGGACGTGAAGAAAACAGCACTGGCCTTGGCCATCACGGACTCGGAGCTTTCAGATGAGGAGGCGTCTATCTTGGAGAGTGGCGGCTTCTCTGTGTCCCGGGCCACAACTCCGCAACTGACCGATGTCTCTGAAGGTACAGGGAACGCTTTACCCCTCCTGATCTTCCTGGGCCCTGTTACGGGACGTGGGTTATACTCCCTCCATGAACATCTTATCTGGACAAGTGACTAATTCAACTCCAAGTTTCTGGAAGACCTTTTACCTGAGACCTGGCTCAGCTCCATGCGTTGAGTTCTCCTTGAGCTGTTCTGTTCTTGTGGCCAATCAGAGCAGGACTCCCATTCTTAACCCTTTGTTCTCTGTACAGATTTGGACCAGCAGAGCCTGCCAAGTGAGCCCGAGGAGGCCCTGAGCCGGGAGCTGGGAGAGGGAGAGGAGGCAGAGCTGGCCCCTCCCGAAGACATGCTGGGCCCTCCTCAGGCCCTCTCGGGGCAAACCCTGGACTCGGAGGAGGAGGAAGACATGGCCGCCAAGGACACCTTGCTTCGGCTCTCATCCCCCCTTCACTTTGTGAACACGCACTTCAATGGGGCAGGGTCTCCCCCAGATGGAGTGCCGTGCTCCCCTGGAGGACCAGTGGAGACGCTGAGCCCCAAGGCAGTGAGTGGTGACCTCACTGATGCACCCAGCACCCTGTCGCCCCCACTTTGCCTTGCTGAGAGTGACCCAGTCCCCTCTCCCGCCATGCTCCCACCTCCTCCCCAGGACTCTCCCCAGCCCCTGCCTGCCCCTGAGGAAGAGGAGGCACTCACCACTGAGGACTTTGAGTTGCTGGATCAGGGGGAGCTGGAGCAGCTGAATGCAGAGCTGGGCTTGGGGCCAGAAACACCCCCAGAGCCCCCTGATGCTCCACCCCCTGCATCCGTGGGGCCTGATGCCCATTCCCTGGTACAGTCAGACCAAGAGGCTCAGGCCGTGGCAGAGCCATGAGCCCCAGGGGAAGGAGCTGCAGGCACAGCAGGGCTTCCTGGCTGGAGGTGCCACTGTTTCCTCCTGTCCCTGAAGCTCTGAGGAGGGCCAGCGTGGGGCAGCTGGCTGTCAGATGGTAGCCAGTCCACCCTCTGCCTGCCTGCCTGCTGTCCTGTGCCTGGGATTGGTTTTAAGTCTGTAAATAATTTTCCATTTGGATTTGTGGATGTGAACAGGGCTAGGGAAGTCCTTCCCACAGCCTGCACTTGCCTCCCTGCCTCATCTCTATTCTCATTCCACGAAGCCCCAAGCCCTGGTGGTCTAGCCCTTTTTTTTTTTTCCTCCTATCCTCAGGGACCTGTGCTGCTCTGCCTTCATGTCCCACTTGGTTGTTTAGTTCAGGCACTTTATAATTTTTCTCTCTTGTCCCTTACTCCTCTCTGCTTTATTTTCCTGCTGTGTCATGTCCTTAGCAGCTCAACAACCCCTCCCCCCACCACCACCTTTGCCAGCTCCACTTTCCCAGCAGGCACTGCGAAGCTTTAGGGAGGCTCCTGGTCTGGGGGGGTAAAGAATAAACCCAGGGTGGTGGGTCAGACCAGGAGTTCTGCAATTAGGTCTCTAACCTCCCCTGCACCCTTGCGCCAGTTCAGCCCAGCACTTCATGGTGCAGGAGAGCAGGAAACTTACGGCACACGCGCCAGTGCTGGGATTGGTGAGCGTGCACTCCGCCACTGAGATGAGGGGTCTCCTTACTGCCGTAGAGGGGAAACAGGAAACCTCTTCTGGGCCATGGATGGCCCCAGTGTGGTGGGAGCCCCGTCCCAGGGCCAGGAAATAGTAACATCTGTGCAGGTGTCAACTAGAAAAATAAAAGTGTTGATTGGCTGGAACCGCCGCCTGCCTGCTTGCCTGCCTGCCTGCCGCCTCACTGCTCTGCTTTCCACACACTCTGCGCTTTGTCCGCTCTTCACCTTACCCCCTTTCACCCCAGTCTTGCTTCTGGCTGTTTATTTACCTTGGTGCAAAACAAGGCCAGAGGCAAGGCTTAGCCTGACCAGCCTAACTTCCCCTTATGGCAGCGTGGTGTGTTAGTGAGATTTAGCATGTGTGAATAAAGTGTATGCAGGAGGAACTGGCTCTGTCTTCCCAATCACTAGGAATCTGGGATCATAACAATTGTTTCTGCCTTAGTGCCAGCAAGCCTAACCCTGTGTTCCATGCAGTTTTTCACCCGTCCACCTGCTAACAGTTGACTTGTCCAGCCCTGGTTTGTCTACACATGGAGTTCTTACACCTGTATCAGAACTAAAGTCAGGCCAAGGAACACTGAGAAATAGTTTCTAACACTTAGTGAATGCATAGTATGCCCCTGCTCTATTCTGAGTGATTTGTGTGTGTATTAACATTTTTCTCACAACATTGGGGCACACACTGCGATTGACTTCCCAGAGGCCATGAGGCCCAGTGAACAGCCAGGATCCAGACCCAGGCAGTTAGGTTCCAACAAGCACACAGTAAGCCCTGTCCCTTAGTAGGGCACGACTGTGAAGACGCTCAGGGAGGCAGGGAGTGTGGAGTGGACTCCTGGCGGTCCTTCCTCTACGGGGAGCAGAGCCCGGAACAGAGCAGATGGCCGCCTTTGGAGTTCATGTCCACAGCCTTCAGCTGCAGCTACCATATGGCAATGCTCCCTGTCTTTTGGGTTGATTCCTACGCCACATAGTTCGTGTGTGAGAATTTTCCATCGTCAACCATTTGCCAGAGAGACAATCTCTCAGGGATACCTGAGGCTCCGTCCTCTGCCACTGAAAGAACGTGAGCTTTTAATCATCTAGAAAACGGAAAAATAGTTCTGTTCGACAAACAGGCATTCAAGAAAAAATAGAACTAAACAATCAGGCAGCCACGTGCCTTGTCAGACTTGCTGTTTGAGGACAGAAGCAGAAGCCTGTATTGGGTCAAAACATTCCTCTTAGGTTTGGAGTTCCATAGGAATCTCTTCTTGACATTGCTTTTGGTCTGATGGTTGCTGCAGAGTTGTTTATGATTTTCTTACTATCAGGTGTCCTAGTCATTTTGTGCCATATAGTGAGAGACAAGAAGAAATCTTTTCATATGAGTGAAAAAAAACCAGAAATATGAAACCTACAATTAGACTAAATAAAAATCAATTGTAGAAATCCAGGCTAGGGGAAGAAGAGTTGGTTGCATGTTCATGCTGGGGGTGGGGACAGTGCCCTCGAGTTAACTGTGTAGTCAGACAGCAGGTAGTGTAATGTGGCTGCTCATAAATTCAACTTTCGTAGCCTGCAGACAAGGAGGGTAATACTCTAATGTGCTGCCAGTGGGTGGCTTGCTACGCTTGTGGACAAACTGACAAACTGCCGTGTGCCCGGGAAGAGGCCACCAGAGACGGCTGAAAGTCCTCATGTGAGGAACCATTGAAGGGACTGTAGATGTTCAATCCACGGAGAGTTGGGTTGAGCCATGTCAGCTGCCCCGAACTTTGAAGGCCGTAGGGCTTCAGAGAGCAGAAATTAAATCTGTGGGTACAGGTTGATAACAATGCTGGATAGAAAGTTTTCTGGTCAAAGGATATGGCAAAACAGTAGATTTAAAGGATCTTTAAAAGTACAGTGACCAGGGGGCCGGCGCTGTGGCACAGTGGGTTAAAGTTCTGGCCTGAAGCACTGGCATCCCATATGGGTGCTGGCTCTAGTCACAGTTGCTCCTTTTTCAATCCAGCTTTCTGCTATGGCCTGGGATAGCAGTAGAGGATGGCCCAAGTTCTTGGGTCCCTGCACCCACGTGGGAGACCCAAAAGAAGCTCCTGGCTTCAGATTGGCCCAGCTCTGGCCGTTGTGGCCATCTGGAGAGTGAACCAGTGGATGGAAGACCTCTCTCTCTGTGCCTCTACCTCTCTCTGTAACTCTGTCTTTCAAATAAATAAATTTAAAAAAAAATGTACAGTGACCAGGGCCAGTGTTGTGGTATAACTGGAATGCTGACATCCCATATGGGTGCTGGTTCATGTCCAGCTACTCCACTTCTGATTCAGTTCCCTGTTTTTGTTTTTAAGATTTATTTACTTATTTGAAAGGCAGAGATACAGAGAGAAGTAGTTCATCTGCGGGTTCATTCCCCAAATGGTTGCAATGGCCGGGGCTGGGCCAGACCGAAGCCAGGAGTCAGGAGATTCATCTGGGTCTCCCACATGGGTGCAGGGGCCCAAATACTTGGGCTTTCTTCCACTGCTTTCACAGGGGCATTAGCAAGGAGCTGGATCAGAAGTGGAGAAGCCAGGACTTGAACCGGAGCCCATATGGGGTGCTGACACTGTAGGTGGAGGCTCTGGCCCCTCGGTTCCCTGTTACTGGCCTAGGAAAAAGCAGCAGGAAATGGCCTAAGTGCTAGGGCCCCTGCCACTCACGTAGGAAACCTGGATGAAGCTCCTGGTTCCTGGCTCCTGGCTTCAGCCTAGCCAAGTGCTAGCTCTTGCGGCCATCTGGGGAGTGAGCCAGTGGATGGAAGATCTCTCTCTCACTCTGTGTCTCTCCCTCTCTCTCTTTTAAGATAAGTAAGTCTTTATATATATATATATATATATATATATATATATATATATATATATAAGTAGAGTGACCAAGGACAGTGGTTCTAAAAATTGCTAATTCTGTATGGGAAGACAAGTCTCGTATATACCATGTTTTGTTTTTTATCATCCAGCTGGATTCTCTCCTTCCATCTGCTCCCTGAAATGTTGGGACTTTGTTGGGTGGTACTGGCTCGCTTTTCTTGGCACTCTGTTCAGCCATCCTGGGCAATTTCACGTAGTCACTTATGTAGTTCCCACTTGTGCTGTTGTGTGTCTCCGTACAGCTTCTTTCCCACAACTTCCAGTGAGGCATCTCCTCTTGAATGTCTCATGGGAACCTTCTGCTCAACAAATCAAAACCTGAATGCATCCTCTTACCACCCTCTGTCTAGTCCACTCCCACCTCCCCCAAACCGAAGGCTTTGTATCTTCCATCTTGCTTGCCTGCACCAAAAGCCACAAAGATGTTCCCCTCATTCCACATCCAACTGATCACCAGTTACTACTGATCTGGTGTCATAATCATTTCTCAACTCGGCTGCCATCATCATAGCTGTGATTCACTTTCCTCATCTCTCACCTGCCCACATTCTTGTTCCCCACCCAAAATTCACCCCCAACAACATACCTAGATTATTTTAAAGTACAAGTTAGATGATTTTCTGCTGATTTACTATTCACCAAAGGCTCTCCTCCTAACAAGATATAAATGCAAGAGCCCTAATATGGCTAAGAATCCTTCTGAAATTGGAGCCTGGCCTGCTCAGCCATCTGCCCTCCCCCAGCCTCCAGCCCCACACACCTTAGGCCTCCACTTAGCAAATGCTTCATCTGTCTTTTAAGATGCACTACAGGGGACTGGCAGTATGGCGCAGGGGGTTAACCTGCTGCTTGCCTCACCGGCATCCCATGTTGGAGCACTGGTTTGAATTCTGCAGCTGTGCTTCTGATCCAGCTCCCTGCTAATATGCCTGGGAAGGCAGCAGAGGGTGGCCCAAGTCCTGGGATCCCTGCCACCCATGTGGGAGACAAGGAGGCAGTTCCATGCTCCTGGCATTGGCCTGGCCCAAATCTGGCTGGCTGGTTCAGCCATTTGGAGAGTGAATTGGTAGATGGAAGGTCTTTCTTTTTTTGCCTCTCTCTCCTTCTTCTCCTTCTCTCTCTGTTGTTTTGCCTTTTTTTTTTTTTTTTTTTTTTTTACAGGCAGAGTGGACAGTGAGAGAGAGAGAGAGAGAGAGACAGAGAGAAAGGTCTTCCTTTTGCCATCGGTTCACCCTCCAATGGCCGCCGCGGCCGGCGCGCTGCGGCTGGTGCACCGCGCTGATCCGAAGGCAGGAGCCAGGTACTTATCCTGGTCTCCCATGTGGGTGCAGGGCCCAAGGACTTGGGCCATCCTCCACTGCACTCCCTGGCCACAGCAGAGAGCTGGCCTGGAAGAGGGGCAACCAGGACAGAATCCGGTGTCCCGACAGGGACTAGAACCCGGTGTGCCGGCGCCGCAAGGCAGAGGATTAACCTATTGAGCCGCGGCGCCGGCCTGTTTTGCCTTTTAAAAATGATGTACCTCAGACCACACCTCATCTGTGACCCTCCCCGATAGCCTCCATCACTGCCCCTCATCAGTCCAGCTCTCCAAGATGAGACGAGATCTGGCGCGTTCAGGGTGGTATGGCCATAGACTCCAGCTGTCCTAATGCCCTCACAGTTCTTGGGCACACTTCCATTCTCCTGCACACCACGTGAAACCCCTATACTTGCTCTACAAGTCTGTATCTGTGTAGCCTCTACTGTATGGCATATTCTTAAGGGTAAAGACTATGTCTTATTCATCGGAATGGAAAAGTTGGCATGTGCTAGATGTTCAATAAATGTATGTGAGACTAAATTGAACTATTTTATATTTAAAAAAAAATGATTTATTTGAAAGGCAGAGCATCAGAGAGAGAAGGCCCAAATCAGGAGCCGTGAACTCACTCTGGGGTTTTCCACGTTGGTGACAGGGATCCAAGCACTTAGACCATCATCTACTGGCTCCCATGGTGTACATCTGCAGGAAGCTAGATCAGAAGTTGGAAGTAGGGAATTGGCGTGACACTGCAGGTTAAGCAGGATTCTTAGCCATATTAGGGCTCTTGCATTTATATCTTGTTAGGAGGAGAGCCTTTGGTGAATAGTAAATCAGCAGAAAGATCATCTAACTTGTACTTTAAAATAATCTAGGTATGTTGTTGGGGGTGAATTTTGGGTGGGGAACAAGAACGTGGGCAGGTGAGAGATGAGGAAAGTGAATCACAGCTATGATGATGGCAGCGAGTTGAGAAATGATTATGACACCAGATCAGTAGTGACTGGTGATCAGCTGGATGCAGAATGAGGGAAACGTGGGTCTTTGTGGCTTGTGGTGCAGTTAAACTGCCTGCAATGCCAGCATCCCATATGAGCTCCGGTTCAAGTCCTGGCTGCTCTACTTCCCACCCAGCTCCCTGTTCATGTTCCTGAGGACAGGGGGCAGATGGCCCAAAAACCTGGGACTCTGTTATCCATGTGGGAGACATGGATAGAACTCCAGGCTTCTGGCTCTGGCCCAGCCCCAGTCATTGGCAGCCATTTGGGGAGTAAACCAGTGCGTGGAAGATTCTCTCTCTCTCTCTCTCTCTATATATATATATATATATTTTTTTTTTATTATTATTTTTACAGGTTTATTTATTTATTTGAAAGAGTTACACATAGAGAGAGGGAGAGGCAGAGAGAGAGAGAGAGGTCTTCCATCCACTAGTTCACTCTCCAGTTGGCTGCATTGGCCGGAGCTGTACCGATCCAAAGCCAGAAGCCTCTTCTGGGTCTCCCACGTGGGTGCAGGGGCCCAAGGACTTGGGCCATCTTGTGCTGCTTTCCCAGGCCATAATTAAATGAATCTTTAAAAGTAGAAGAACATGTCACTATCCCAACTGGTGGCTTAACCTGCTGCATCACAGTGCCCACTACAGTCAGTCGTTTAAAAAAAATTTTTTTTGGGGTGGGTGTTTAGTTTATTGGGGAAGCAGACACACACATGCACACACACAGTATGCACTCCCATATACTGCTTCACTCTGCAAGTGGTAGGGATTCAGGCTGTGCATTAGCAGAAAGTTGGAATCCCGAGAGAGAGTGGAGCCAGGACGTCACCCAGGCACTCCAGTAAGGAATGCAGGCATCCAAGCAGTGGCTTAGCCACCACAGGAACCCCTGCCTGGATCCATTTCCACCTTATAGATAAGGAAAAGGAGGCTTAGTGAAGTGAGTTAACATGCTCACAGCCACGTGACTGGTTGGAGTTACAATCCTGGGATTCCTATGTGCCCTCATTTTTTAAAAAATTACTTATTTATTTTAAAGATTTATTTATGTGTTTGAAACATTGAGAGAGAGAGAGAGAGAGAGAGAGAGAGAGAGAGAGAGCTCTTCTAGCCACTGGAAATCATCTCCAAATGACCACGAGGGCCAGGTTGGGCTCAGGCTGCAGCCAAGAGTCCTGAATCTCATCTGTGTCTCCCCTAAGGGTGGCAGGGACTCAAGAACTTGAGCTATCGTCTGCTGCTTCCCTGCAGCAAGAGCAGGGAGCAGGATTGGAAGCAGAGTAGCTAGGAAACAAAGCAGCACTCGATATGGGATACAGGTGTCCCAAGCAGTGGCTCAACCCACTGTGCCACAGTGCCCAGCCCCACCCCTCCTATTTTAAAGTACCAAAATATAATTTTAGCTAAGATAAAATCATGCTTTCCATGTTAAAACAAGAGATCTGAATTCTGGGTCCTTTATAAATGCAATATAGCAGCATAGAAAATTTGAACACCAAAAGATTTGTTCAGAAAGTGTTGTTGCATTGCACCAACTTCAAGAGGAGGGGAAAATGTTAGTGGACAAAACAAGCATGCATTGCAAGAATAATTATTCTGGGGTGGGTGTCATGGTGCAGACAGCTTCTCTTAACGAAAATGATCACCTGATTCTCCCAGGGGGGACTTTCTGCTGGTTTGTCGACTACACATGGTACTGGCTGTGGTGGAACCTGGAGTGATTCTTGAGCTCCTCATCAGCCCTGGAGACCTGCCCCTTGCAGCTCTGGAAAGACTCCTGACATGGTGTCTTTATTTTAAATCGCTTCTTGGACTTTAGAAATGCTTTGGTTTTAATTTTAAATAACTTAGAGTAATTACTAAAGATGGTGAAGAATTCTTTTAGAGTCAAACTATAATCATTTGGTGTCAGCAATTTTATTCGCTTTCTTCTGTCTCCATGCATCATCAGTGGCTTTGGAGCTGTGGGCTTCTGATTTGAGGAACCTTGTCTGGTTCCTTGTCTGTGTGGTCTGGAGCAGACCACACAAAGATAAATGCTGCCTCTCTGCCCGCCCCCGCTGCAGTGAGTCTCAGCTAACCAAAGGGAATCTCTCTTGAGTAGGAGCTGATGTGGGAGAGGCAGGAGTGCTGGAAGGGATAAAGAACTAAGCACTGCCAACACCCAAGCCCTGTGCATTCTCCAGATCCCATCACCTTCCATGCTGATCAATCATGCAGCTAAGCCTGGCTTTCTCTCAGGCTCCAGACACTGGGACACCTTCCTGGAGACCACCACGTGTGCTGCATTCCCACCCCAAGTCCTGTCTCCTTTGGGTCTTCAATCAAGCCCTGCCCTGAGCCACCACCCAATCCTGAAAAAGGATGACAGCCTGCTGGGTGGACACAGCTCTATCTCTCGAGGTTCCCCACACTCATGTCCAGGGTGTGCACTGCCAGCCAGGTTTAGGGTGAGGGTCAGAAGAAGGATCGAAAATGAATCTTGATGTGAATGGAAGGGGAGAGGGAGTGGGAAAGGGGAGGGTTGTGGGTGGGAGGGACGGTATGGGGGGGAAAGCCATTGTAACCCATGAGTCGTACTTTGGAAATTTATATTCATTAAATAAAAGATTAAAAAAAAAAAAAAAAAAAAAAAGAAGAAGGTGCAGGGGTGAGCAATCAAGGCAGAAAAGATGTTTTGTTTAGAAAGGACAGCACATGGGGTTCAATGTAAGGATTCTGCCTGCCAGGCAGCAGGTGGGGCCCTTGGAAGCTACTTCTCCGGAGGGGGTCCTATTGGATGGGCAGAAAGCTACTCATTGCAATGTATCGTTCTGGTAGTTTGCCATGTCCCAGATTTGGATTTAACTATTTTCCAGAGTAACCAAAAATAAAATAGTTGTGGGTGGGGATAGAGGGTTAGGTACTTGCACACAATGGCCTGAAAGATCGTAACTCTTTCAGTAAATCCTGCTGTTGTGATCACCCCTGCCTATGTCTCTTGGTTGCATCCTTACACAGGGGAAGACAGGAACTTGGACTAAGTCTAGCCGGGGGGTCTCTCTGGGCCCAGCCAGGGCTCTTGATCTTCACAACATAACTTGGGGTCCCATTTCCCCAAACAGAGCAAGGATGTCCTGTGTGTGTGTGTGTGTGTATTTGTGTCTGTGTCTCTCCATCAATTCCAAAGACAGAGACAGACAGAAAGTGAGAACGAGATGTTCCATCTGCTGCTTCACACCCCAAGTGCCCACAACAGCCAGGAACTCCATCCGAGTTTCCCACACAGGTGGCAGGGACACGAGTACTTGGGCCATCATCTGCTACATCCCAAGATGGCCTTAGCAGGAAGCTGGACTGGAAGCAAAACAGGACTTGAACCAGGCACTTGGATATGGGATCCAGGTATCTCAAGCAGGGGCTTAACTGCAGTCCAGCCCAACCCAGAGTGTTTTAACTGCCATGGCAGACCTACCTGAGACTCCAGTGACTCCAAGAGTGAGTGAGGCCCCCACAGGGTTTCTTTATAAGCCAGACCCAGAGACTCGTAGTGACTGAGAACTCAAGGGCTTTCTCCTAAGGTGGTACTGTTCTCCCAAGATCGAAACAGGAGAACGCTCCGGCCAAAGCACCATTCTCTACTACAGAGTTCCGACAGAGCTGCCTTGCTTTCTGAATAAAGGAGAACACAGAGAAATCCAATTACATTTTGCAACCTGAATAAGCTGCTACAGAAGAGATCAATAAATAAGTGGGCTTGGCTTAAATCCCCTTGACTGTAGAGCGACAGAGCATGCTCAGCTTGGCCAAGTGACTCTGCTTCCTTTGTGGGGCTGCAACCCATCAACGGAACAGCAGCCACTACCCCTCTACAAATTAGGAGACATAGTCATGGCCAGACACCTCTCATTTCAGCTTCAGCAGGTTGAAACCAGACGAGGTGGAAGTGAGGATGTCAAGGGCGTCGCCGCCCGATTTCTCCTTGAATATTGGTTCAGTGTCTTCTGTCTTGGTGGCTTCCCTCTACCTCCTGAGCCTTTGGAGAAACGGCGGGTACACAGAGGGCGAGGAAAACTAACGTCCGTTAGGTGTCCTGCCCTTCTCCATGTGTCAGCTGGCTTCATCTCCATGGAAACCTTTTTGGGGTAGGTATTGTATAGTCCCCGCATGTACCTAAGAAAACTGAGGATGGCTACTGGAGGCTGCGGAGAGTGGGTGGTGCTCTGCCAACCTGTTTGCACAAGATCTGTTTCTCTTATTTTCTGAGTCTTCCTGGTTGCTTTTTTCTGTCCCCCTAAGGAGCCTCCCTTTCAGTGAAGTTGATGTCATGCCTTGACAAGGAAACCAAGGCCCTTGTAAGCTGTCTCCCGCTCACTTTGAGCTTGCCTGACATTGGCCTTAAAGAGTGACTCAGAGGTGGCCAGGCGGCAAGTGGAGAAACATGTTCCCGAGAGAAGCACGTGTGGAGAGAGTGAGCATGGAGAATGACGCTACTTGTTATTCTGCAGGTGGGTACCCAATTAGACGGTGCAGGGCGGAGACAGGAAGCTGAACAGCCAGGCAATTGTTTGGACATTATTCGGAAATGTGTATTTATAAACATCTACCTGCAGGTAGTGGAAGTTAGGATTCAAGTTCACCACTGATGCCATTTTTAGTATCCCTTTCATGTAGCCAGAGGGCAGATTAATTTATATCCGTGACCAGGGACAATTTTGCCTCCAGGGGCCATTTGGCAGTGTGTGGAGACATTTTGGTTGTCATAACCGGTTTCTTGAAAGTAGTAGGGTGGGGTGGAAGGTGCTGTCCTTATGTAATGAGTGGCAAGCAGCCAATGAGGCTGGTAAACATTTTACAAGGAGCAGGACAGACCCCATCCCCCAAAGAAGTCACTGCTCAGAACATCAATAGTACTGACCTTGAGAAACCCTGATGTAGATGAAGACTGGAAGTGGAGCTATTCTGAGTTCAAGACCTGTGCCAATAATTACCAGCCACTGGAGAAAGAGAAGATCAGAGCACAATGACTTTGCTGGCATTTCAGTACTTATTTTACATTAGCAAGTTCGTTTAAAATTTTTTCATTTATTTATTTTCATTTGACTTGAAAGGCAGAGGGAAAGAAACAGAGACAGAGAGCGCTTCTACCTGCTGGTTCACTCCCTAAATGCTTATTTTTATTATTATTTTTTGACAGGCAGAGTGGACAGTGAGAGAGAGACAGAGAGAAAGGTCTTCTTTTTCTGTTGGTTCACCCCCCAGCGGCCGCTGGGGCCGGCACACCGCGCTGATCTGAAGCCAGGAGGCAGGTGCTTCTCCTGGTCTCCCATGTGGGTGCATGGCCCAAGGACTTGGGCCATCCTCCACTGCCCTCCTGGGCCACAGCAGAGAGCTGGACTGGAAGAGGGGCAACCGGGACATAATCCGGCACCCCAACTGGGACTAGAACCCAGGGTGCCAGCGCTGCAGGCGGAGGATTAGCCTAGTGAGCCGTGGCGCCAGCCCACTCCCTAAATGCTTAAACAGCCAGGGCTGAGCCAGGTTAAAACCAGGAGGCTGGAGGCCGGCTCCTGGCTTCAGATCAGCGCGGTGCGCCGGCCGCAGCGGCCATTGCAGGGTGAACCAACGGAAAAGGAAGACCTTTCTCTCTCTCTCTCTCTCTCTCTCTCTCTCACTGTCCACTCTGCTTGTCAAAAAAAAAAAAACAACAACAACAAAAAAAAAAACAGGAGGCTGGAACTCAATCAGGGTCTTCTTTCTTTCTTTCTTTCTTTTCTTTTCTTTTCTTTTTTTTTTTTTTTTTTTTTTTTTTTTTTTTTTTTTTTTTTTACAGGCAGAGTGGACAGTGAGAGAGAGAGAAACAGAGAGACAGAGAGAAAGATCTTCCTTTTTGCCATTGGTTCACCCTCCAATGGCTGCCACAGCCGGTGCCCTGTGGCCGGCACATCGCGCTGATCCGAAGCCAGGAGCCAGGTGCTTCTCCTGGTCTCCCAAGGGGTGCAGGGCCCAAGCACTTGGGCCATCCTCCACTGCACTCCCGGGCCACAGCAGAGAGCTGGCCTGAAGAGGGGCAACCGGGACAGAATCTGGTGCCCGGACTGGGACTAGAACCTGGGGTGCCGGCACCTCAGGTGGAGGATTACCCTATGCCGGCCCATACCCTACTTTCTGATTGCAAGTCAACTTCCCCAGATTGATACCATCTTGATGGTCTGTCTCATGGAGGGGGTGAGGGGGATTCTTTTCCAAGAACTCTAGACCTGGGGCAAAAATTAACTACCACCTGCATACAGAGGCCCCAGACCGACTGCGGCCCAATTCGCTATCAAAATTCCCTAAAGGACATGCGATCGTCAACCAATGAAAGAGGGTCATGAGCACTGCATGCCAGCTGGGAACTTGAACGTGAGCTGTAGGTGCAGTTCTCATCCCCAACCTCAATCTTTAAGAATCTTTACTCCAGGGGCTGGACGCTGTGGCACAGCGGGTTAAAGCCCTGCCCTGCAGCACCGACATTCTGTCTTTCAAATAAATAAAAGAAATCTTTAAAACAACAATGGTGCCCACATTGGATGCTGGCTTCTCACTTGGCAGCTTTGCCTGCTCTGCCACAGTGCTGGCCTCTAGACCTGAATTCTGAGAGGAAGGAAGTGAAGACCAAGCATGTCTCCAACCACTCTCATATGGGATGCTGGTATCATAGGCAGCAGCTTGACTGAGTTCCTGACTCCTGGCTTTGGCCTAGGCCAGACCTGGCTGTTGGGGTGTATAGGGAGTGAGCCACTAAATAGAAGACCACTGTCTATCTTTCTGTGTCTCTCTCTCAAATTAAAAAAAAAAAAAATTCAGGCTGGTGCCACAGCTTAATAGGCTAATCCTCTGCCTAGCAGCACCGGCAAACCAGGTTCTAGTCCCAGTTGGGGTGCCGGATTATGTCTCGGTTGCCCCTCTTCCAGGCCAACTCTCTGCTATGGCCCGGGAGTGCAGTGGAGGATGGCCCAAGTACTTGGGCCCTGCACCCACATGGGAGACCAGGAGAAGCACCTGGCTCCTGCCTTCGGATCAGCGCGATGCGACGGCTGCAGAGTGCCGGCCACGGTGGCCATTAGAGGGTGAACCAACGGCAAAAAGAAGACCTTTCTCTCTGTCTCTCTCTCTCTCACTATCCACTCTGCCTGTCAAAAAATAAAAAAAATTTCAAATAAAGTGCATACGCATGATTTTTAAAATGATTTGTAATTTATTTGAAAGGCAGAGTAATGGGGAAAGGGAGAAATCTTCAATCTGCTGGTTCACTTCCTAAATGTCCACAGTGGCTAGGGCTAGGCTAAGCTAAATCCGGAAGTCTGGGGAGCTCCATCTGGGTCTCCTGCATAGGTGGCAGGGGCCCAGGTACTTTAGCCATCCTCTGCTGCTTTCCCAGGCACATTAGCAGAGAGCTATATCAAACTTAAACTGGTACTTCGATAAGGGATGCCAGCTTTGCAGGCAGCAGCTTAGCTTACTGTGTCACAATGCCAGCCCCTACATGATTATTTTAAGATAAATCACTGGGATCGGCGCTGTGGTGAAGCAGGTAAAGCCGCTACCTGCAGTGCCGGCATCCCATATGGGTGCTGGTTGGGGTCCGGCTGCTCCACTTCTTCTTCTTCTTCTTTTTTTTTTTTTTTTTTGACAGGCAGAGTAGACAGTGAGAGAGAGAGACAGAGAGAAAGGTCCTCCTTTGACGTTGGTTCACCCTCCAATGGCCGCCTTGGCTGGCGCGCTGCGGCCAGCACACCGTGCTGATCCGATGGCAGGAGCCAGGTACTTATCCTGGTCTCCCATGGGGTGCAGGGCCCAAGGACTTGGGCCATCCTCCACTGCACTCCCTGGCCACAGCAGAGAGCTGGCCTGGAAGAGGGGCAACCAGGACAGAATCCATTGCCCCGACCGGGACTAGCACCCAGTGTGCCGGCGCCGCAAGGCAGAGGATTAGCCTAGTGAGCCACGTCGCCGGCCTTCGGCTGCTCCACTTCTGATCCAGCTTTCTGCTGTGGCCTGGGAAAGCAGTAGAAGATGGCCCAAGTCTTTGGACCCCTGCACGCATGTGGGTGATCTGGAAGAAGCTCCTGGATCCTTGCTTCTGATTGGCCCAGCTCCAGCCTTTGCAGCCATTTGGGGAGTGAACCAGCAGATGGAAGATCTCTCTCTCTCTCTCTCTGCAATTCTTTAAAAGACCTTAAGTCTTTTTTTTTTTTTTTTTTTTTTTTTTTTTTTTTTTTTTTTTTTGACAGGCAGAGTGGACAGTGAGAGAGAGAGACAGAGAGAGAAAGGTCTTCCTTTGCCGCTGGTTCACCCTCCAATGGCCGCCGCTGCAGCCGGCGCACCGCGCTGATCCTGGCAGGAGCCAGGAGCCAGGTGCTTTTCCTGGTCTCCCATGGGGTGCAGGGCCCAAGCACCTGGGCCATCCTCCACTGCACTCCCTGGCCATAGCAGAGAGCTGGCCTGGAAGAGGGGCAACCGGGACAGAATCCGGCGCCCCAACCGGGACTAGAACCCGGTTTGCCGGCGCCGCAAGGTGGAGGATTAACCTATTGAGCCACGGCGCCGGCTGACCTTAAGTCTTAAAACAAAAACAAAAACCAAAACACACACACACACACACACACACACACACAAAACCCACAGTTCCTAGTATGGGTTAAAAATTTGAAGAAGAGCACTCAACCCTGGAGGCTGCAAAGAGACGATGCGTCTTTGGAGAAGCATGAATAAACTCGGGATGCTATCAAGGAGGAAGCTGGGAAGACAACTGGCAGCATGGGCCCCAGTAGGAGCCTGGCAAAGTGGTACCCGTAGGATAAATGCCTTATATAGTCTTAGCTGCTGTATGCCGTTACAGGATCCTCCCTTGGTGTCATCCATTCACTGTTAGGATGACCTAAATATCATAAAAGTCATCCTTGATTTCCCTTTGTGACAGTAGCTGTCTGTTCTTCTCTGACATACTAATTAGAAATTTATCTGTGCGCATGGCCACCCAGTGAAAGCCTACATTTCCCAGTTTCTCTGGAGCTAGTTATGATCATGTGACTAAATGCTAGCCAATGTAATTTTCCCAGTAGTGATGCCTGCAAGTTGAGGGGCAAGCCTTCCAGTGGTACAGGTATGCCTTCTTTTTCCTTTCCTGTATTCTGCTACCTGGAACAAAGACTCCTTGGGAACCACACAAGCAAAGGTAATACCTGAAGGATGGCAGAGCAACGAAGTATGTGTCCAGGTCCCACACTGGTACTGTCCTATCAGCCCTGGGTCATTACACATAGAAGACATCAAATTTCTTTTCTGCTTATGTCACTGCTATGTTGAGTCCTTGTTACAACAGCTTAACTCATATCTTACCTACCACCCTCTTCCACCTTAAAAAAGTGGTGAGTATTTTTCTTAAGATTTTATTTATTTATCTGAAAGTCAGAGTTACACACAGAGAGGAGGAGAGGAAGAAAAAGAGAGAGAGAGAGAGAGGTCTTCCATCCAATGGTTCACTCCTCAATTGGCTGCAATGGCCAGAGCTGCACCAATCTGAAGCCAGGAGCCAAGAGCTTCTTCTGGGCCTCCCATGCGGGTGCAGGAGCCCAAGGACTTGGGCCATTTTCTACTGCTTTCCAAGGCCATAGCAGAGAGCCACGTCAGAAGTGGAGCAGCTGGGACTCAAACTGGCATCCATATGGGATGCTGGCACTGCAGGTGGTGGCTTTACCTGCTACACCACAGCACAGGCCCCGTGGTGGGTGTTTGAAGGACTAACATCTGGTTTTAGGTGCATGGACTTTAAACTATACTCCCACATGGGATGTGTTTGTCTTTGTGTTTTCGATCCAAAACCCAGCAGGCTGAGAATCACACAGAAGGTCAGAGAGAAAGAATTCTTGCCAGTGACGTGTGCTGTGTAGATTAGATTAAACCGTATGAAAATGTTGTTTTTGTAAAAAACGGTCAAATGTTCGCAATTTCATATGTTTGAAACTAACAGAACTGACGCAGGTTTCACAGATAGCAGAGTCTGGGAGTTCATGACTGGCAAACTCTTCAGTACTTGACCTTTCTAAAGGGGACCGTGCCAAAAGCTGAATCCCCATGGCAGAGACCCTCAGGGGCACGGCAGGACAGACAGTCACATGCGTATCATTAGCCTGAGTTTAGGTGGTGACCGGAGATTCTGACAAAGCCAGAGCGAGGCGCTGACTCCATAAAGTGAGGCCAGCGAAGCAAAGGCACTAGGTCATAGCTTTCCCGGGAGCTGCAGACTTTGGGAGGACGTAAGGGACAGACGAGCTACAAGACTAACCTCCAAATGAGAGTCCATGAGCTGTAAAACTTTCAGGTAAACCTCTTTAAAATGTTTTTCATTTGAAAGGCAGAGAGCGCGAGAGCGAGAGCGAGAGTGAGAGAGAGAGTGAAAGAGAGAGAGAGAGCAAAAGAGAGAGCGAGAGAGAGAGAGAGTGCGCTTCCATCTGCCAGTTCAGTGCTGCCTTCACTGCTTTACCTGCTGCCTCCCAGAATGCACACTGGCGGGAAGCCGCATGAGAAGCAGAGCCCAGACTCAAACCCAGGCGCTGGGATATGAAAGCAGGTGTCCAGTGGTGTCCTAACCGCTGTGCCAAATACCTACCCTCAGCCTCTTTCTATGAGTTCCCTGTGTCCCATCAGACAGAACATTGAAGACAGCAGTCTCTTTGCTGCCCCTCAGAGAGTATGGCACGAGGGCAGTAGGGCAGATTCCATGGTTCATACTAAGAACATATTAAGAGGGGCCGGCGCTATGGCACAGCGGGTTAGCACCCTGGCCTGCAGTGCCGACATCCCATATGGGCACCGGTTCTAGTCCTGGCTGCTCCTCTTCCAATCCAGCTCTCTGCTATGGCCTGGGAAAGCAGTAGAAGATGGCCCAAGTCCTTGGGCTCCTGCACCAGCATGGGAGACCCAGAAGAAGCTCCTGGCTCCTGGCTCCTGGCTTCAGATCAGCGCAGCTCCAGTCGTTGCGGTTACCTGGGGTGAGAACCAGCGGATAGAAGAACTCTCTCTCTGTCTCTACCTCTCTCTCTAACTCTGTCTTTCAAATAAATAAAATAAATCTTTAAAGAAAGAAAAGAGCTTCTTAAAAAAAAAAAAAAAGAACACATTAAGAACACAAATTCTCTTGGCCTTGATTCCTAATTCCCAGGAAAGAATATGATTGGGCAAATGCAGCAGTTGCACCTGGGGCCCTGTGCCGCATCTGCCAGGCCCATCTCTGACTTCAGCTACTGCTTCAGGCTTCTTCTCTTATTAAGACCAGACCTCTTGTTCTTTTTAATAGGCCCAGTGTTTGCTCAGGCCCAGTGTTTGCATCTCAGGGTTTTCCTTAAAGCTTCTGTAGCGCAGACTACTTGCACAAAGGTGCATCTGGCACAGTGCAGGGCTTGGCCCATGACCCCATCAAGGCAACTGGGTACAGTCAGAGCTGGGACGAACCTGCTTGAGGAACCAGGAGACAGGCTTTAGAGTTGTGACTGTGTAAGAAGCAGACACAGAGGGAACAAGAGCCAAGAGTTGGAGATGGACGGAGAGACAGAAAGAGGGGGAGAAGGGTTCCTCATCTCCAGCTGTGGCCTGGCTTCCCTCTCCATTCTGGAGGACACTGTTCAACTCCGAGCTCATTTCACCTGGTTACTCGTCCCCATCGGCAGACTCACGGGGAGACGGAGCGTGACCAACCCTGGGCAGAAGGGACCTCAGACATACGAGAGGTAAAATGTGCTGAGCCTAGAAGGCCTCAACCCAGAGCTACTTAGGGTAAAGCAGGAGGACTCTCACTCCTAATCCAAGAAACACTAAGCACTGAGAATATTCTAGATTTTTTTAATTCAAAGTATGGCATATGCGCAACTTGTCTGGATTCCCTCAGGTGCTTTTACTGTATGAGGAGCCCAAGAGCCCCGGAATCTGCATTTTAAGTTGAGCCCGTAGGTAATCTGAATTCGCACTGGAGTCTGAGAACCACACTGCTCAAGGCACTGCCGGGATCCAACAGAGCAAGGTGGATGCGTGGATGCTGTCCCGGCATTCCAAGGGTATTCATGCATGTGTATGTGCGCACGTGCCTGTCAGCAGACTACTATAATGAGGTTAATATGCGTGCTGGAATAGCCACAGGGAGGTCGCCTAGCAGGTGCACCTCGTCCAGACAGGAGATTCGGGAAGTCTCACAGGAAGCGCCTCAAAGCTGAAATCTGGAGGCACCTGCACTGCAGAGAAACATGGGGAGTTGTCAGCCCGTAGACGGTAAACGCAGCTTTGGCTGTCAACGAAGAAAAATGACCAGAAGATGCACAGAGAGGGGAGGGGGCAGAGAGAGAAGCGGGCCAAAGACCGAATTGTAAAAGACTCCAAACCATCTCATTTCCTCCGACCCTAAGATTTCACCTGCGCTGGACTTCGTCAGCCCCTTCGCCCATCCCTCAGGCCTCAGGGAGACCTTCCGCGGAGCTGAGCCCGCGCCTAGGACTGCGGAGCCGCCACTCCCGCCGCCTCAGCGCTGCAGCGCCCCGCCCAGCGGAGCCAGGAGGGGCGGGGCGCGGCTCCGCCGGGACCGCCCCCTGAGGGGGCCTGGATACGGCGCAGGGCGCGCCCGCTTTGCGTGGTGACGTCAGAGCGCCCGGGCTGGCGCCGAGGGAGGAGTGGGAGCCGAGAGCCGGCAGGCGCTGAGACTCCGGTAACCCGGGCTGGGCGGGGGAGAGGAAGGGGCGGGGCGGGGCGCCCCTCGGAGTGTGGAGTCGTGGTCGGACCCGGAACGGGAGCCCTAGAGACGCTCAGGACTCGCCGCTTCTCCCAGCAGGCTCCTGTCCGGCCCGGCGATGGAGTTTCCGGACCTCGGGGCTCACTGTTCCGAGCCAAGCTGTCAGCGCTTGGGTGAGGGCAGGGCAGGGCGGGAGAGGGCTTGGAACTGCAGGTGGAGCGAGACGGGTGGGCTCCGGGGCTGGAAGTACCAGGAAAGGGCGGGGCGCGAAGCCGGGGGCGGTGGCCGAGGGGGCGTGGCTAAGGAGATCGATCGTGGAGTCACGCAGGGTGCAGCGTGGGGCGCACCGGCGGTGTTTTCCTTCCCTGGCGAGGGCAGGACACCGAGGTCCCGCCGGGCCTGCAGTCTGACCCCCTCCCTGCAGATTTCCTGCCGCTCAAGTGCGATGCCTGCTCGGGCATCTTCTGCGCAGACCATGTGGCCTACGCCCAGCATCACTGTGCATCTGCTTACCAAAAGGTGAGGGGGCGATCCCGAGGGTGGAAGGGGGCGGATGGAGCGTGCACGCACAGCCCCCCGAGTCCGCTTGCCTCGCGCGTCCTCTCCGTGTTCTCCTTCCTAAGGCTCAGTCAGTGCTGGGGAATATTGTGTCTTCTTGTGCATTTGTCTGGGGGCATGTCCAGGTGCTTTCGGGACGAGGGAGTTGTTGCGCTGATTCCCACCCCCTTGACTGTAGGATATCCAGGTACCGGTATGCCCACTCTGTAACGTGCCGGTGCCTGTGGCCAGAGGGGAGGCCCCCGACCGCGCCGTGGGGGAGCACATTGACAGAGACTGTCGCTCGGATCCGGCACAGCAGAAACGGAAGGTGAGCGGGTGGGGGGGGGGGCGACCCTGCTGGGACGCCTGCGCGGCGGACTTCTGTAATGCGGGTGGGGTCTGAGCAGAGACAGAGTTTCCCCTTCCCCTCAGATCTTCACCAATAAGTGTGAGCGCCCCGGCTGCCGCCAGCGGGAGATGATGAAGCTGACCTGCGAGCGCTGTGGCCGAAACTTCTGCATCAAACACCGGCACCCACTGGACCATGACTGCTCTGCGGAGGGGCGCCCGACCAGCCGGGCAGGGTAACGGCCACCAAGTCCTCTATTTGCCTGTGGCACTGTCTCATCCTTTTAGAACAGACTCAGCCTCTGTCATTGCAAATTAGGAACCTTCAACCCTGTCCCCAGTGGCTGGGGGGGGTGTCTTTTAGCTCCCGGTGCATGTTTGTCCAGGCTGCAGAGCAAGTCCCTCCCTCCCCTGCCCCTGGGGGAAGCTCCTTCTTGGAGGTTTGCCAAGAGCGTCTCTTCCCTACAGACTGGCCGCCATCTCCAGGGCACAGGGCCTGGCCGCTTCTGCCAGCACCGTCCCCAGCCCGAGCCAGACCTGGCCTTCCTCTACTCCCAGCAGGTAGGCCCGCCCATTTCTCCTCCCCTCCCTTTCCCCTTCTCATCTCTGATCTCAGCCTCTTGAATGTCTGCCATAGAGCCACAACCCAGTCTCCATCCCGGACAGCCCCTCCAGTGGTTGCTTTGCAGAATGGCTTGGTGAGTTGGGCAGAGGTTGGATGGACAGGAGTCCCATGCAGTGCTTCAGCCCTAAGGAAACTGGTCTTGTCTCTCCCTTCGCAGAGTGAGGATGAGGCTCTGCAACGAGCCTTGGCATTGTCCCTGGCAGAGACCAAACCCCAGGTCCCCAGGTACCTCCTCTCTGCTGAAAGAGGGTGGGCCGTGGGCAAGGGCTGTTTGGAGGGAGGTGGGGCCGCTCTGACCCGATGCCAGGTCATAGTTAGGACACGAATACCCACCGTGTGAGGCTGCTATGGGGATGGAGAGGGTACCCAGAAGGGCTCAGCACTGTGGCGCTTGACATGAATTTTAGATGTCACTGTTCCTCGTCCCAGTTCTCAGGAGGAGGAAGACCTGGCTTTAGCACAGGCACTGTCAGCCAGTGAGGCAGAGTACCAGCGGCAGCAGGTGTGAGCCGGGGTGCAGATGGGGTCCTGCCCTGGAGGGAGGCAGAGGGGTGTGGGTGTGGGTGTGGGTGGCGCATGTGTGTGCTTGGGGGAGGGGGAGGGGGTCTTCTAAGGGGCGGTGGTTCTCCTTTTGCTTTCAGTGTGCCTCCAGCCCATGCTGAGCTCTGAACTGAGGGCTGTCCCCTCATCTCCTTGACTTCGCACCCTGTCTTCCCTTCTTCCCCTCTCCTTGCTCCAGGCGCAGAGCCGCAGCTTGAAGCCATCCAACTGCAGCCTGTGCTAGGGCCCTGGGCTTGGGGAGGGAGGCTCAGCTGAGGAGGACTGTGGCCCTCACATCTCTAGGGTACACAGGGAGAGGAGGCCCCGAGCGGCCTGGAGTGCACAGATAAGCAGGAGTGACAGATGGCCTCCAGGGAGCACCAGGCCCGTGGAGATAAGACTGCAGAAGGCCCTGCGAGCTCTCTGGCGGCAGGGGACAGCGGCGAGGAACCATTCCCTGGTCGGCCCCTCCACGGGCACTGAGCAGGCCCCACTCTCGGCCCCCTTCATGTCATCCCCCTAACCCCGGGGCTGCCCCGCTATGTAGTGGGCAGGGAGGGGCCTAGAAAGAATAAAGGATCTAAGCAGACAATAAGACATCCAAGTGCTGTGTTTCTTTCTCTTCTCCAGCCCCGAACAGAAAGTCTTGTTAAGAATGTTCACCTGGCTCCAGGGTGAGCCCACTGCGATGGCCCCCAGCACAAAGCCACAGTCACTGCACACGGGCCACACGTTTATTTCCCCCCAAAAGGTGCTTTTCTGAAAGGTCCCTCTCCCTCACCACTGCTAGCACCAAATCTCAAGACCAGGGTGACATAAGGCTGGGCAGAGGGGTCTATCTTATTCCCCTCTGAGTTAGCCTTCGGGAGAGGGGCCACACGCTTGTCACTGTGCCGTGGCCTGGGGCTCGCTGTCTTCAGAGGCTTCCTCCTGGCCCCGCTGCTGCAGCTGCCACATGTCTGCATACACCCCACCTCGGGACAGCAGAGCCTCGTGCCTAGGCAAGGAGGAAAAGCGTCAGCCCGACCACAGGCCTCCCCCAAGGCCTGGCCACCAGCCTGCAGAGGACGGGGAGTGGGCACGGGAGAAGATTCTGGAACTTCACCCGCTCTCCATGGAGCCCCCAATTCAGAAGCCCTGCCCTTTGCGTCCTGACTCTCTTACTGTCCTCTCTCCACGATGCAGCCGTCCTTGACGACAAGGATTTGGTCAGCATTGATGACGGTCGAGAGCCTGCAAAGCCAGAGATCGGTGTCCTGCTAACCCCTGGGAAACAGGCCACAGCGCCGGCTGCCCCCTCCTGTAGTCCCGTACCTGTGTGCCACGACGATGGTGGTGCGGTTGGCGCAGACTTTGGCCAGAGAAGCCTGGATGGCCCTCTCATTAGACGTATCCAGCGCTGACGTTGCCTATGGAGAGAGCCTGGGTAAAACGGCTCCTGCCTCGCACGACCCTCGAGGGAAGGAGGAGGCAGGCTGCCAGCTGAGACCTAACTGCTGGGCCTGACAGCTGTTGAGTGTCTAACACGGACTTGTGCTGTCTGTCCAGGTGGGAACTGGCGCCCAGCAGGGATGGTTCGGGCACACATGGGGCAGAGGTGTTGCGGGCAGGGGAAGGCTGCCCGAGGCATCACCTCGTCCAGCAAGATGATGTCCGGGGCCTTGAGAATGGTGCGGGCGATGGCGACGCGCTGCTTCTCGCCTCCACTCAGCTTCAGACCCCGCTCGCCCACCTGCGTCTCGTACCCTGGGGATAACGCCGGCCTCCCTCAGTCACGAGCAATAAACTTGGCTTCTGTGACCTGAGGGGCAGGGGCGCGGCGTCCGCAGAGGAGCTCACCTTCCGGGAAGCCCAGGATGGCGTCGTGGATGCCCGCGGCCTTGGCAGCAGCCTCCACCTCGTCGTCGTTGGCCGTGACGCGGCCGTAGCGGATGTTGTTGGCGATGGTGTCGTTGAAGAGGACCGTGTCCTGGGGCACGACTCCGATGTGGGAGCGCAGAGAGTTCTGGGTTACCTGAGGCCGAGAGACCGTGTGTGCTGCCTGTGAGATTCCTCCCAAGCCCGGCGGGGAGGCTGAGCTGGCAGCAAACACCAGGGATGAGAGGCCCCGGGGAAGAATCCTGTGGGCGCCACCGCAAATCCCGACTGGGTGGACAAATCACTCAACAGCTCTCTTTCTGCATCTACACGAAAATACACAGGGCTGGTGCTGTGGCACAGCGGGTTAGGCCGCCTCCTGCAACGCAGGCATCCCATATATTGGAGCGTTGGTTTGAATCCCAGCTGCTCTGTTTCTCAGGCAGCACCCTGCTAATGGGCCTGGGAAAGCAATGCAAGATGGCCCGAGTACTCGGGGCCCTGCCACCAACGTAGGAGAGCCGGATGGTGCTCCAGACTTCTGGCTTCTCCCTGGCCCAGTCCTTTGGGGCCGTTTGGGAAAGTGAAGCAGTGGATGGAAGGTCTGCCTCTCCTCTCTCTGCCACTCTTTCAAATAGATCAATCAATCTTAGAAAATCCGCCTTCTCTACGTGCTTCAGCTGAGTGCACCTTGCGCGGCACACACAAATCCTCACGGCTACACTGCTCCTGGGATAAGGGGGCTCACATGGTGTCAGGAACGGCTTCTACTCCCAGGACGCCCAGCCCCTGCCATTCTCCCACACCTGGACCCCTGAGTCTCCTCCCCAGGCACCTTACCTGGGAAATGTCCTGCCCATCTATTCGGATGCAGCCCGAGTTGATGTCATAGAAGCGAAAGAGCAGGCGCAGGACGGTGCTCTTCCCCGCGCCAGACGGGCCCACCTGGTGCATTGGAACCAGAGGGGGAAAGTCTCAGGCCCGCTGGCTTTGGGGGTTCTCTTCTGAAAGGCCACCAGCGGCCATTCCATCCTTTTGCCTGTCATACTGGGGCTCTGACCCCACAGCCTGGGTCGTGTGAGCCACCGTGGGCACCGAATGAGGGAAGCCTGCGGGGTCTGGGCTGAGGGGCAGGGTTTCCTCTCACCAAGGCCAGCGTCTGTCCAGGCATCACGGTGAAGGACACATCCTGCAGGGTCTCCCGGCTGCAAGGAAGGGTGGGCGTGGTCAGCAGGCCCCTCCCATCACCAGAGCTACAGGTGGACTCTGCCCTTCTCTGCCCAAGCTCTCTTCCAGGCACTGGTGGGCCAAAAAGCAGGCATTCAGGGCAGGGAGGCAGCGAGCAACTGGACGCCGAGAAGGGAAAATGCAGGCAGAGCGGGGAGCGCTCACCCGTCCGTGTAGCTGAAGTGCACGTTCTCAAACTCGATCCGGCCCTTGTGGAAGTGAAGGGGCCCCGCTCCAGGAAGGTCTTTCACCTGGGACAGTGCCACCAGTGTGCCTGGAATTACTGGCCTGGAAGCTTCCAGGCACAAGAAACACCCGGACCGCACACCCTGCCCTGGTCTTCACTCACTTCTGTCTCCTCCTTGAGCAGGTCGAACATGTTCTCCATGTCGATGAAGTTGGTCTGGATCATCCTGCAAGAAGGGTGCAGGTGGGGCTCTGCTGAGGAGCCGGGGAACAGCAAGGCACCCGGACAGGTGCGGGCCAGGGATCCGGTTACCTGTAGTAGGTGCCGAACCAGTTGAGGGGCATGTACAGCTGGATGATGTAGGTGCCGAACAGCACGAAGTCCCCGACCTGCGGAGACCCAGGGGAGCCCGTGGTGTCACTCACTGCAGGCTACGCTTCCTATCATCCTGCCCGCTTCCCACCCACGAGTCTGGGGGCCCACACGGAGATGCTGGGCCCCGCCTTGCTGCTCCCCCAAACTCTCTCTTCCCTGATTCGGCCTCACCTGCAGCTTCTGCTCACTGACGAAGTAGGCACACAGCAGGGAGCCCGTGAGGAGCCCGAGCCCGATCACCAGGTTCTGGGTCTGATTCAGCAAAACCAGCGAGGCGCTCGACTTCCACTCCAATTCCTGGGGCGATGACACAGGAGGGAGGAATGGCCCGGACATCCAGGCCGGCGCCCCCCAGCACCCGGGCGGTACCCCCAGGCCAGCTCACTGCTCTCAAGAGACTTCCAACTGGCACCCTCACCTGATACTTGATGATGGCCTCGCGATAGCGTTCCACTTCGTAACTCTCGGCGTTGTAATACTTCACCTGAAGGGAGTTCAAACTCAGGGTCCGACCAAAGCAGAGCATGTGCACTGGGCTGGCTCCCTCCAAACACCCAACCCCTCCTCGATGTCAGGCCTTGCACACAAACATTGCCGATGCCCGCTGAGCCCAGGCCACACTCCTCCATGCCTCCAGGCCTCCCTACCGTCTCAAAGTTCAGCAGAGAGTCCACTGCACGTGCGCGGGTGGCGTTCTCCTGTGTGTTCATACTACGCCGGAACTTGGCTCTCCATTCAGTGACCACAATGGTCAGGACTGGTGGAAAGTTGACAGGAGGGGGCAGAGTAAGACCCCATTCCTGACAGCGGAGGCCAGAGTGACTGTCCACTCCCTGCCATACACAAGCTAAGCCTCCACTAGGGCCCAGGGACTCAGCCTTAAGCTCGCTGGGAGAACAGGCCGTGCCCGAGACATCGACACAAAGCCACGTGGGTACAGAAAGTCTTTGGCGAACAAACCAACCAAGGGGAGCCACGGCTTCCTATGCAAATGAGGTTCCTTCCCGCCCTGCAGCCACAGCGGGGACTTAACGTGACAAGGATGCCCTGCCCTGACCCTCCATCCAGGTTAAGCCAAGATTCGACCTGACACAGGACAAGACCCTCTCGTCACAGGGGGATCAGCAGGTGCCTCTTCAGGCTCACAGATCTGCAGCCTCGCAGGTGGGGCAGCCGGGTGGAGCGGGGTTCCTGCCTACGGGAGCCCCTCTGGAGTTCAGGGGGGCACTCACAGAGGTAGAGGCTCATGCACAGGAACACGATGAGGCCAAACCAGGCGTTGAAGAACATGCTGAAGTAGATGATGCCAATGATGATGTCCGCCAGCGTGGGTAAGATGTTGAACACCAGGTAGCTGAGAGGGCGAGTCAAGCAGAGAAGGGTTTGAGGGCTTAGCTCCAGCAACCCTACCTCCAGGAGCTTCGTGTAGTGTTTCGTCTTTGACAAAAATCAGCAGCAAGTTGGAATTGATCTAAATACCACTCAACAGGTGGATGGCTAAGTAAACCAGAGCACGCCCAAACTGCAGGTTTCTCAGCATCAGGTGTAACAAACGAGGGAAATCCCCGGGCACGGAGGAAACCCAAGCTCCACAAGGTCCTTTGCTGGAGCAACTCTGGGCCAACACCTATGTCACAGCATCATTCTCTTTTAGGGACAGCCACCCCAACATCCCATCAGTCCTGCGCTTCTGCACAGATCTCTGTAAAAATGCGAAAAGGCAGAACTCAACACGCTAAACAGGTTGGGCAGCTCAGAAGTGAGTTGAGTTCAAAAGAGGTTTGTTCAGTCTGTGGGTACCTGAGTTGTTATGACAGCCTAGGAACGCTAATCCTATAATTAAAGGGGGAAAAAAAAAAAAAACAAGGCTTGGGGGGCAGCTGCTTAGGCTGGGTCTATGCTGCTTCTCCTGACAGTAAGCCCCACCCCTCCCGCCCCCACCGGCACTGTACCTGAGCAGCCCAGTGACACTGGACGTGCCCCGGTCCACGATTCGCAGCACCTCCCCTGTGCGGCGCGCCAGGTGCCAGCGCAGCGAGAGCTCGTGCAGGTGGGAGAAGAGGTGCAGCTCCACCCGCCGCGAGGTGAACTGCTGCACGCGGATCCACAGGAAGGTGCGCAGGTTGCTCACGAAGCCTGGGGGAAGTCAGGGGAGGCCTCAGCGGGGGCAGGGGGGCTGAGAGACCCAGAGACCAGTGGCCCGGCACTTGGATGAGAAAGCTCTAAGGGCATGGAGATGCCTGGGGGAGGAACGCCTGCAAAGGACGACGGCGATGCCCGAGAGAGGGGGCCCGAGGCCAAGCAGGGTGACTGCTGTCCCTCGTACCTGTACTGCCGGTGCCACCCCCCTGGAGGAACTTGAGAAAGACGTAGGTGATGACCGTCCAGGTCAGGGAGCTCCAAGGGGCCTTGTTGGTCAGCAAGTTCACTGTGGAGAACACGAGTCAGAGTCTGCCTACTGCCCCCAGGATTCTCTTCGGGCTTCAGCCACAGCCTCTTTCTGACTGCCCCACTCTCCGTCCCACTCCCTAGGGAAGGGCGCCTCAGCCTCCAGCGGGCTGAGCTGGCCCCCTCCTGCCGCTCACCAATGTCCCTATAGAAGATGGGGACCAACACATTGAGTGCCCGGTCCAAGCCCATGAGCCCCAGACAGATCAGCACAACCAGCTGCAGAGCGGGGCTCCCTCGAGGCCACAGGTAGCCACTCAGTAGGCGCAGCTTCCTGCCGAGGTCTCGCCAGGTAGACTGCTGGTCTGTGGACCGAACCTGGCATGATGAGAGACACAGGGGAAGGGCGCTCGGAAGGGCGGAGGTGCACCAGCCGGGACCCCTCTAGGGAAGAATGCGTGGTGCTCCAGCTGTGACCCTTCAAACCCACCGGGGAGCTCTAACAGGTCACAAACTGAGCTTGGACAGGGAAGTCATCACGGTGCGGGGAAGGAAAGATGACAGGCGGTGAAGTGAACAGAGGCCAGGACTCAAACTGAGGCTTACCTGGCTCCTTTCTGTGTCTTGGTCCTCATCATGAACTTGCAAGGTGTAGGACAGGGGACGGAGTCCGGGGGCCCACAGCCCCAGGACAAACAGTCCTCCGGACACCACATACCGTAGTACCCACAGGCCAAACTGAACCTAGAATCAAACAAGTGTGGGTAGGAGATCATCGAGGGCCCAAATCCCACCGTACAGTATTCAGAGACTTGAGTACTTGAAGTCCTCAGGGGCCCAACTCCTAACAGGCTTAAAAAAAAAAAAACCAACCAAACAAAAATAAACACATACCACCTACAGTGACTCAGCACACACCCGCCCCACCAGCTGGTGACAGCCCCACCCTTCTTCCTTTTCTTGGAGAACCGGGACAAACGGACATGCACTATTCTTCCCCAGCCCTGCCCTCAGTGCCTCCCCTCACCCCGCGAGGCCTCTCACCTGCTGGTCCAAGTTCGCCCTTGCCCACCACCACTGCGGGCTGTTCCAAGACACCAGAGCCAAGTTCTCAGCAGCAAACGCCACAGACCAGAGGAGCAGGAGACCCGGGCTGTGCCTGAACTTGATCCAGATGCCCATGGCCAGACTGTGCCGTGCCTGGCTCCGTTCCACCACAAGCAGCCACAGGCCACAGGCGCTGGCCACACTTTGCAGTATGGAGGCTAGCAGTACATAGCTTGGCAGCGGGGCCCCCCGGGCTGTACCCATCCGGCCAAAAAGGCCGGCCAGGGGCAGCGCCACCTGGAGCGTGGCCAGCAGCAGCTGAAATATGTAAGGAGCAACGCGAGGGCCGGCGCCCCAGGACAGCGCGTCAGCGCCGGCGGGCCGCTCCCGGCGCTTGCAGGGAAGGGCCAGCACCAAGGCCAGAGCCCCCAGGGCCAGCAGCGTGGAGGGCACGAGCGTGAAGAAGAAGCAGGGACTCAGGCCGTCCTGCGCCCAGGCCGGACCCACGGGCCCTTCGGCCTCGCAGTAGTTGCCTACAGCCACCATGGTCAGGCGTGGCAGCAGGCAGAGACGGCGAGCGCTGAGGGACCGGAGACAGGGACCGGTGGCTCTGGGAAGGGCACGGATGCCAGCGTGCCTCGGGTCATAGATCCGCCGGGCCCTAAGCCGCTGGGGTCGCGAGGAGGAACGCACGTGGACCCGGCCACACCGCCCACTCGCCTCGCGCACGCGCCGCCGTCACGCACCCACGCACGGCACGTACGCCGCCTCCGATTTTTCCCCCCTCGCTCGCGGCCCGGGCCCCTCCGGCCAAATCCAGGCCCGCAGGAATGAATGTTCGGCGTTCGACTTGCTCTGCCCTCTACGCTGGCCGCCCCGCCCGCCAGGCCCGCCCCAGCCCCTACTCAGGGTCCCCATTGGCCGAATGTCTCCAAGGGGGCGGGAGAATCCCGCACGTGAGGAAGGCCGGCTTGAGGGGCTGAGCCGGCTTGGTCACGTGCTCGGGGCGGGAAATCCAACCGCAAGACCGGCCAGGGACTTCCACCTCCACTGAAGCGGGGGTCGGAGATGGCCTTGCACCAGCTGGCCGCTTGGTATGCCCAGGAGCTGGCATGCTCCTATTTTCCTGGATTCCTGCCCCATCCCCAGGCACCTGGAGGGACTCACATGCACCCCACTCTCACTCCCAAGGTCCTGAGTGACTCAAAAAGCCGTGCGACCCGGTCAAAGTCCCTTCTTTATTGAGGGTTATCAAGCTGTACACGGTTCCCACCCCACTCGCAGTTCACTGTCCCCTCAGTGCACCAGGGCTGGACAGGGAGTAGGTCAGAGGGTAGGAGCTGAGTCCCAGCATGCAACGCGGTAGCCCAAAGCCTGGGCGACGCCCCTGCATCCCCTGCGAGATGACTGCGGGATGTGGGCCAGAGCTTTTCCTGCTGGGTTGTAGACAGCCGAGGTGGCGCTCTAGCCCTGTCCATCCCACGTGCGGGTGGCGAGGGGCACGGCAAGCAGCATTGGGGGCCCAGGAAGGCCTCGGTCTCCCAGGGGCCCATCCTGGAAGTTGGAGAGGGCAGCAAGGAATTCCCATCGTGCTCCTGCGATTTGGAAGCCTTCCTTCTTAGTGTCAAAGGTGGTGAGAGGGGAGCTGGAGCTAGGGCCTCCACCCCAACGGCGACGGGCGAACAGAGGGGAGCAAGCAGCACACACATGCCGTGATGTGCAGGAAGCAAGAGAGGTGAGCTGGCTGCAGCACTGGGCGAGAACTGGGGTGAGGTAAGGGCCACAGCCTGAGCTGCTCATCTACGCAGGGTGGGGCGCCCTGCTCCACAGTTGGCACAGCTTCGCCCTGGTTGGCAGCTTCTGTGGTGGGCAGCTCCCTGGAGACTTGCGGGGGTGGGTGCAAAGGTGGCAGTACTGGGGCTGGGGACCAGTTTCTAGCACCACACTCTGAGCCAAGGGGGTCCCGGGGCTGAGGCTAGACTCGCGCGTGCCCCTGGTTCCTAGGCCCCAACTTCCTCTCCTGGGGCTGTGGCAGGCCCACCGTTGGCACCTCCCTTGGCCAGGCACGGACACACAAACACCACACACGTGGAGCCAGGCAACACTCAGAGGACTTCCCGTGGCAGGCGGATGGGACCGCAGGGCAGCAGTGGCCTCCATCCTGGGGCACAGGGACCTTCCTCGGCTTTGTCTATACCTGAGGAGAGAAGACCGATGGTAATGGAGAGCAGCCCTCGGCAGTCCGCGTGTCCCATGGAAACCCAGAAATAAAGGAAAAGGATGCATGAGTCCCATCCTCCTTGTGTCCTGCGACTGTGACACCAAGGTGCAGATAGTTATCTGGAGCTAGAAAGAAGAATTCTTTCTGTACCTCTGCCTGGCAGTGTTCAGGGGGCTGCTTCCGCCTGAGGGCGGCTTTGTTGTCGTGTTTCCGGATTCTCTTCCCCTGTTCCGTAAATTCTTGGTCTTACCTGTTCTTATTCCGTGGCATATGCCATATAAGCAGTTAACCCTGATGCAGCCAAGTACAACCTTCGTAAATTCTAAAAGGCTATTACCACCTGCCCATGCTCTGTTCTCGGGGCTCCTCCAAATAGCATTAAAATGCGGGCTTCTGCAACGACCACTTTCCAACAGGGAGCGCCCACGCCCGCACTGGGTACCACCTGCGTGGGGAGTTTGGGAACAAGTGCAGGGCATGGTGTGTCCACTCTGCGTTTTCATTGGCAGTTACCCCTCAGAGCCCTGTCCACAGATGCAGGTTGTCAGGGAGGAGAGATGAGGAAGCTACGTTCATTTCTGGCGAGTTAAGACTTGGGGAGTGTT